>NW_027270973.1:0-455000 GCF_040938485.1 Diadema antillarum | reverse complement strand
GAGGGGGCAAAGAGAAGCTTCTCTTTTCAAGGTAGCATGAGAAAAAGTTGTTCAGCTGCAATGTAAAGAGATCGCAGTGGCTTTCCAAATATCACCTCCACCATGGCAATTCCCTGTTCCCCATTCACACGCAGAGGGATGACGTCATCGGGCAGCGCCAGCCTCCTGACCAGTATGACCAAGTCCTTCCGGAATCTTACCAGTGCCACCAGCCCCTCCCCCACCAGGGAGGAGAAGCCCCCGCCCCAGCACCATCCCCCGCCCCGCCCTCAAAGTGACAGTCTGGAGCAGAGTATGCTGAAGGTGAGGTCACGCTTTCATGCCTTTTGCACTCCACTGTAGAGATCAGTTACGAAGACGGCTGTAAGTCATCCCAAGCACAATCCCAGAGTTGGCCAGAGCTGCAATGCAAGCAATGCAGCAGCCAATTTTCTAATCAAGAAATTGCTGTTCCAGTCTCTGAGCTGTCTCAAAGAAAGCTGTTGAAAGTTGATATGACCTCGGTGTGATGAGCCAAGCGCTCATCCAGATGTCATCTTTTTAATTGTAATGCCCTTATCTCTGTCTATCTATCTAATATCTGTCTGCTGTCTATCTCTGTTTAATTCTCAATATATGTTCAAGTATTCACACCTAATGTACACAATTAATTGATCATCTCTTTTAAAGCCCATCTTACTCTCCTATGTACTACAGTGCATGTATGTAAACCTACCTGGTATATGTGTGTATACATATCTATGTATGACATAATCATATATGATATATGATATATGTCATATATCGTCCCTTGGGTGACAAGACCTCATATCTCAAAATCATGAAATATCTGAAGAGCGAAAAAACTTTTGCGTTTTCGCAATATTTTTGTAAAATATCAATGCTGACATCAAATGTCAGGTAATGCAGAAACGTAGGTTTGGATTACGTTGATAATTGTAACGTTTTGAAACGTAAATCAGTATTTTTTACATTTAAAGATTGGGTTAGGAGGTTTATTTGAATAAATGCCAATTGAGATAAAAGATCTTGTCACCCCAGGGAGGATGATTTAAAAAAAAAAAGAATAAGGTAGAACAAAAATGAGTGATGTATCTTGATAGATTAGATAGACAGATAGATAGAAAGATTTGTAGATAGATAGATAGATACAGATAGATAGATAGATAGATAGATAGAGAGATAGATAGAAGGATGGATAGATTGATAAAAACAATAAATTTGATAGCTAAATTGTATGTGAACCGCTTCAGGCTCAGAAGGACACAGAGCTCCTCCGCGCAGTGGTTGTACCTCTGGAAGCTGAGATTGAGGCCCTGAAGAACAAACTGTCAGATGCCACCAATGAGAACAGATTACTTCACTCCAGGCTAAAGGTAGGCAGTCTCTCCCTTCTTCCTTCCCACTTCTTTCTCCTAACCTGCTTGGTCTTTGGCAGAGACTGGTGTTAAGATCCTATTTTTGTGATCTTCCGTTTTCTCGCAGGTATTGTTACCGGGAGGTATTCTTTGAATGCATTTATCAACTCACTTCTGGCCTAGAATTAAGGTTTCCAAACAACTTACAGGGAGATTTTGGCAGTTGATATTAAAGCAAAGCTGTTTGATTATGGGGTTAGAAACACGTTTCTGAAACGCCGGAAAAGTTCAATCACAAACGTGTTTGAGCCAGAAACATGTTTGTGTGGAGAAGATAAACGCAAAGTTGTTTTGAAATGCATTTATAACTCGGACCTGCTCATGCCAACCATTGCCAACTACACATCTTTGCTCCTCGGGTCAAATTGCGTAGTGGGACTGGGCAGTGACAAGGCCTCCCTCTCAACTCAAGATAGAGATGATAAACGCAACAACTTTAGAAATTCGATCCGAAAGGCCTTGCAAATGTGTTGTGATAATGGGCATTGAAACGTGTTTCAGAAATGGGAAAGATGATAAAAATATGTAGCCTTGGATTGCCTCCTGGCTTGTGTGTGATTATGAAGCAGTGACAGGTTTGGGGGAAAAATGATACATCTGCTGTTTGAATCATAGTGCCCATATGTGTAGATCTCTTATCCAAGTTATTTACAAATAGACTTAGTGACATCCGTTGTGCTAAGCATTTCAAAAGCCACAAGTTGTAATCATGATGCATCATACTTGATCAAAAGCAAACCAGTGCATCGTAACATAACAAGAACACACTCTTCAAGGGTCCTAGCAGTGAAACTGAAAGTTAATGAGTGCAAATTACTCCACTGACGCTGAATTCTGCCTTGGGAGTATACTGGAGCCTTACTTGATATTTAGGTCCCTAGACTCATGGCATCGTGCGATGTATGCATACAAATTAATGATCCCTCAGCTATGATTTTCTTCTCTCTCACTCTTACGTTTTTGGCACCAGAAAGCAACAGGTGGCAAAGACATCAGCGATGCAATACCTGTGTCAGAGAGCTACCAGAACGAAGTGACCAAGGATGACATTGTCGCACTCAACGACAAGGTGAAAAGGACTGGAGTGGGAGTCTAGCACTTCGTATTCATTCTGATGATTGAGAATTGAGAATGACAGTATGACAGTCAATAATCTCTTGTATGGGGAAAGGAGGAGGGTAGTTTTCAATTCATCTGTTCTCAAATGTATGAATTGCATATCAAGTTCTAATATACAAATGATGCACAGGATAGAGTGCGTTAGTGTAGGCGTAGTGCACTCGAGGGTATTTACAATTGTGAAACATGCACGAGGCGAACGCCTACACTAACGTTACGAAATAATCCTGTGCATCATTTGTTTTATAAAATGGGTCGAAAATTAGAAAACTAACATCATTTTTCAGCTTTTTTCACGTACCTTTGTGGGTCAAGACGTCCGAAGATGTTCGTCCCAAACTTTTACGCACGTCGCACTCGCGGAAGTCCCGCACATACAGTATAAGTATAATGGGGGGTTGGGTTTCCGGACACCCGCATGAAAACTTACTTATTTTACATAGAATATGCACCCTTTACCTTAAAGACTTGATATAGACTCCTCATATAGGCCTACTAGACAACATACTCTGAAAACGGCGTGAGAATTAACCTGCTAAATCGTTGGATTTGCTCTTCAAAGTGACTCCATGTACGCGTCCGGTCCCATAACGCTTGGTCTACTGTACTGTACAAAGTGTACGTACTGAGTATAGTACAGTATACGTACGTACGCCACATATGTTATGCACAAGGGAAGACAGGCCGGCCGGCCGGCAGCCCGAACTAGAAGTTGTTTACAGGATTGACAGCGCGGACGCGTATGCATGCAATTCATCAAAGGAGCCGCCGCGCGCACAGACGATCGGCAATCTACCATAGGATTACAGGCAGTGCAGTTGTACTGAAGTAAAGGAAGGAGGTGTGTCTCATTTCAGCGCTTCCTATTGGCTACATTCTTGAACCCATTTTATAAAAATGATTAACCTCAGATAGGATCATGAAATTAAAGATGATCAAATATATTTCATCGGAAACTTTTTTTTTTTTCCATAATTTGAGTTTCATTTGGCTTTGAATATGTGACATAGCTCACTCAAGTTTATATTAGTTTAGCTTACCTTAGTTTGGTAGTTTTATTTAGTTTAGTTTATTTTGTTTATTCTACTTTTGTTTAGTTTAGTTTGATGGGGTTTCTCCTCTCTTCTTTTGTTGTTGCTGTTCGTGTCTTTCCAATTTCACCTGCTCTATCTCATTCGATCCTTCTCTCTTATTATATTTCCTTTGTGTAGATCAAAGACATGAACAAGGTGTTGGAGATAGAGAAGGCAGCGAGGGTAGACCTTGAGCTCTATGTAGCTGTGCTGGACAAACAGAAGAAGGTCATGCAGGATGAGGGAGACCAGATGAGGGATCAGCTCAAGGATGGTGAGAGACTCAGAACAGATAGTATCAGTGTCATTCTCACAGACAAAATAATGGTGTGTCAATTGTGATCAAAATACCCAGACTTTTTTAACCTTTCCAGATAGACAGAAATATTCCATTAATTGCCAGTCACAATAATAAAGCGGCCAAACTGTGCATGCCCTAAATCTACCGCTGTAGTGACCCTTGCCCTTGTGTTGGTGTGCTGTTGTGGTGTGTGTTTTGAATGATGGGATAGACAAATCTTAAGATTTTTTGCTCCTGTATTCACACACTTTCTGCGTTGTGAATTATAGTGTTCTTTCTCAAATTATCAATTAAGATTTCTTTGGATTTGGATCGTGATGCTTATTGTGCTATTTAGTGAGCTTTCTATGTCCACCCAGGCAAAAGTCATGAGATTTGTATCTCGTCAGTTCGTGTCAGTGTGAATCTCACTAGCATTAAAATTCCTTGAGGAATGCTCTCCTCCACCTCCAGTGACAGTAGCAATAGTTGATTACCAATAAGCCAAGGAGTTGAGGGTTCGTCAGATAGTCATCTATGTGTGAGCTTTGTTTGTTCTTGCTTTCGGGCAAAGGTCAATCATAGTCCTAATCTTATGGTTGTGAAAGACACTCTCATCATTGAAGCCATATCATAATATGATTTGTTTATGTGCACATTTGTAGTTAAAGTTATTGATACTTACATTTCTTTTCCTCCTCCTTCTGTCTCTCCTGCTGCATTCTCCTCCCTTCCTGCAGTGTGCAAGATCCTAGAGCAAGAGAAGCAGGCCCACTCCCAGCTCCAGCAGACCTGGCAGATGGCCAACGACCAGTTCCTCGAGTCCCAGCGGCTCCAGATGATGGACATGAGGCGCATGGAGAGCGTGCTGACTGAGGAGCAGCAGCGGCAGATCCAGGAGATCATGAAGAAGGACCGTGAGAGGGAACAGCAGGAGGAGAAGGTGCGGGCCCTGCAGGAGAAGCGGGAGAGCATGGAGAAGAGGCACTCCAAGGAGGTGGGTTGCTGGTTCCTGGTTGGATGATGACTTGGTTGGATGCTTTGCTGGATGATACCCCTTTGAGTGCACCAACCGTGAATGCCTGCCACAGGGACTATTAGATATTGTTGACATCTGACATTCTTGTGACGAGCAGAATGTTTATTTATGATGCACTTTACTTTGTCCCTTCAAGCATTTTCGTCATTTCAATGAGCTGTCTGAAAAGAGGCATGGTGTACAGGAAAATGGTAGAGGGGAGAAAATGCAAGTTTTTCTGAAAATTGTCTGAAATGTTAGATACATCTCCACTCATGTTTTTCATTTTGTTCTGATGATCTTTGTAATGCTGTTTTCAGAAAACTCTTTAAACTGTCATAGTTGCATCTGATAGGTTTATAGTACGAGAAACAGTGGATGACTGAGTCCTATGTATGGATGTGTATGTGGAGGTAAAGTGTTGCATTAGTATTTGTGTGTGTGTGTTTTCACTCATGGAGCTGTCGGTGTGATAGATTGTCTTTGTTTTTGTCATCACATGTAGCAAGAAGTGGCTGAGTTGACGTCTCCCGAGTCCGGTGTTTCAAATGCGTCTTCCTCCTACCTCAGCCGGGATGACATTGAGGACAGTGACGATGCCCTCCTCGTCCCGACATCGGTGGACACGCCCATCAGCTCCACCCCTTCCAGGAACCGCATCACCTCTGCCGACTTTGCAGGGCCCAACGTGGACCCCGAGGAGCTCCTGCAGTTTGACACAGTGGATGCGGGGCATGGGGCGGGGTCGGGTATCGGGCGGAGCCTGTCAGAGATTGGGGCCCAGAGCGGGCCGGACAGTTCAGGGATGCTAGGCGTGAGCTATGACACCGTGTCATTGTCATCGGCCATAAGCTTGACGGAAGCACAGGAGAGAGCAATGTCTGGTATGTGTCATGTGGCAAACTATGGAACGCTGTCACAATCAAATGCAAATGTCATATCTTTGATGCAATACCTGAATGTTGTTCCAAAGATTCAGTATACTCTAGAATGAAAATAACAAAATTACAGAACACCAGTTTTCCCAAAGAACCAGTGTATTGACAAGGTTTCTTTGTCTTTTCCCCTTTAGAGCCACAAAGTGGTGTTAGTTTGGAAACTTTGACCATGCATGCATGACCAGTATACCACTCCATGATACATGAGAAACATGCATTGCCGATAGTTGATGCAAGAGATTGATATGCTGCTTGCACCTATTAAAGAAAAGTAAAGAAAAAAAAAAGCAAACAGGGAGAGAAAGGATTGACATACCAATCCTATTATTGATAGGGTTTTGGTATCTTTCTTTTGTGACATATAATTTACTCGTATACGATAGAGATATCTTGTGGAAGTCATCACACAAGATCACAGAATATGTCCTGGCATAGGAACCTAAATTCTTGATGATGATCACTAGTTGTTTGCTGATGAGCATCAAACTGTTCATAGAGATTTTGTTCTGACCTCCTACCCTGTACAGGAACACCTGAATCAGAAGAGATGAAGAGTGTCCTTGCCAGCGCCCGGTCAAAGACTGACCTTCACTCACTCCTGGCCGGAAAGAGGATTGTCAGTGACACGGAGTGGACAAAGCTTCAGGACGAGGTGTGTCTTTCACTCAGTGTGGTGCCCTTCCAGATCATAGACCTATGTTAACGCCCTACAAAGGATTTCTCAGTAAAGCAGCTAGGGATTTTATGAGAGTTTGTTCTGCCTCTCTTGTGAATGACCAATCCAACAATGTACTTGTTTTGGAATTCAAGATATTTGAGAGTGAAAACAATGAGCACCTTGCAGAGTTTACCAGTCTGAGCATATCTTGTGAGGAGAGATACATACCAGCAAACAAAGATACTGGTAGATCTTCAGTATAGATAATCTGAACATCTCAAGAGCTGCTAAAGACGGTGATTATGGCATCTGCAGAGAACAGGGGCAAAGTGGCATAACACAAGGGCAAATAAGCGAGGACATTTTGATATCTAAACCATAGTGATATCACAACTACCTCATTTCTTCCCCTCTCAAACATGAAGGTCTATGCCCTTTACTATAGCCTTAGAAAACTTCTCCATCTACCACCAGCCACTCACACCTTCGCAAATTTGATAATGATAATAGAAAGTAACTGAAAAAAAAAAAATAGTGCCTCAATATCGATTAGAATGATTTCTAGAAGTGTCTAAGATTAATGATAATGACATTTTGTCTCCTTTTTTCCCTGCTTTCCAGATCCGGTTTGCCCGTGAGAAGCTGGGCAGGCCGTGTGATATGTGCACAAACTACGAGCAGCAGCTGCAGGGAGTTCAGACCAAGTACTTGGAGGCCACCGAGTCTACCAAGAGCCTCAGACTGGTAGGCCATGATTGACCTTGCTACTATCACTCTCTCATATTTTATGCATGCCTTTAGAACACAATGTTTTTGTTGTTGTTGTTGTTGTTTTATGAGCTGGAAACCTGCTAGAGGCGTAGCACAAATCATGAAATGGTGATAAGGATCCTTATCAAATGGTTTAATGACTAGTCTTTTATTTTGGTGAAAGGCCCAACTTTATGTTTTACAGAGCAATGGTATGTATTGACTGATACTAACAACCACTTCACCTCCTCTGTTTCAAACTATTCCAAAGTTACTATCAGATGAATATTTCTTATTATATTCCACATACTAAGAATCTTGCTATGGGATTGGTCAAGAGCTGATCACGTGATAAAGGGTAGGTTTTGCCCATCACATCACCTGAGAAGAACTAGGTCAGTTGATAGTACACAGTGCAACGCACTTTCCCTTCAGTGTCGCGCGATGCGCGCAGCAAATTCATTGTTTTGGCATCTATAAAGACAGCTGTTAGTTTTGCTGATCTCTGGCAGTCCATACAGTCTTAACGCGAGATGAGTATGCGCGAAATAAAAGTGCGTTGCACTGTGGACTATCATTTAACTAGGTCACTTGATAGTACACAGTGCAACGCACTTTCACTTCAGTGCCGAGCGGTGCGCGTAGCAAATTCATTGTTTTGTCATCTACGCGCACACGTAGCCTAAGCCCTAAGGATACCTAAAGACAGCTAAAACTGTTTCAGACGTGGAATAAAATGGGAATTTCTAGGACCCTTGATGTGGAATATAAAGCAAATAATCAACTTTTAGTTTCAGGCAATGAGACAAACTATCACTTGCTCGGCGATCTGAATGTGTACGCAATCTTTCCTCAGCTGCGCTTCGGAAAGATAGCTACATCCAGATCGCCTCGGAAGTGATAGTTTGTCCCATCACCTTCACCAACGTTGATTATTTGCTTACTAACACCCTGTGTGATGTGCATTATTTATAAACTACTGCATGCTAACTGGACTGAAATGCGTCAAACAGGAATGGGTAGATTGAATAGCTAACTTTAGGCCTTCGGGGGCCAGAAAAAATGAAGAGGAAATATATGATTTCCATTCATTAGTGAAACCAGCATATTTGAAGGAAATGGTGAGTGGTCATTCTTTTTTGTTGTTGCTTTAAATAGAGAAAAGGGTTTGACAATTGTGTGGAGGAGATGAGTGATTATAGATTGAAACTTATAAAAGACAGAGCAAAAATAAATTATTACTAGGTGAGAAGGCTGGCCAATTTTCGGATATGAAAGTAAAAATGGATGTGTGCATGAATATCCATTGTCTCACATTTTGTACACATGCATGTCTTCTTTTTCATGTGTAGATGTTGATAATTAAATGATTGTCGTAAATGGTGTATTTGTTATGCGCTGTTTCCACCTTCATTTGGTGCTCAAGGTGCAGTAAAATCGTACTACAGCAGACACTGTATTTATTGCATAGGTGAATTACAAGATCAATATAACATCAACAAGTGTAGGACATCATGCAACAAAGCAAATATGAATTAGAATATAACCATTGTCTAATCATATCTAATCAAACCTGATCATATGATAATTTGTTCTCTTCCAGCAACTAGAGCAGGAGATTGACAATGTGCTGAGGGAGCAGAAGATGCGGTCAGAGTTGGAGGAGAGCCTGAAGAATGCTGCTGAAGATGCACAAACTCAGGTTAGACACCGGTCCTGGTATCATTGCAACTCAGTATCACTCTGTAGAAAACTACTATGGTCTCGTCACAGGTGTGAGGTCCCAGCTCAAAGATTTTGCCTCAATGGACAGATGTGTTTGTAAGAAATTACCACATTCCCGCTAAACCTTTTCCAATATTGGAGTTAGGAATATCCAATCGACCAAGTATATTTTCCTCTGTGATCTAGCCAAAAGTTCAACATCATATTCTGCAACAATCTGTGATGTATAAAGTTTGGATGCCACCACGTCTATCCTTACACAAAATGTCATGCCATACCTGTTCTTTGTGCATCAGGGTGGAGTCTGAACCCAGGATGCCTAAATGGAGTAGAAAGTTTGGAATCCAAGCTGTATGTGTGTTACAGCAGTGAATACAAGACCATTGTTACAAATATTAAAGCTTTCTTTTCAAAATGATAGAAAGACAGCGCATTATCTGTCTTAATGGTGACAATCTCTCTGTCTATCGTATCTGTTCTGAATTTTTCTTTCATTTTATGCCAATTTGTTTGTCAAGTTTTCATTTTCTTTCGTCATTTTTTTTTCCCATTAGAGCACTGTATTAATGAACATATTCATTCATTCTTTCCATTTATGAACATAAAATATACAATAATCAAAATACAATTGCTTTATTATAATTTATACATTTTGAATGGAGGGATCATAGAAAGCACACAAGAGGCTTGTTGGAAATGATGCCATACAAACAATCATTACATTTCAACTGAGCAATAATCAGACAAAAACTTATTACTATTATATTATTATCATCATTATCATCTGAATATGTAAGATATGATTTCCTTGATAAGTTGATGGTTTCCACAAAAGGAATGACTGCTTTGGAATAATAATAATAATAATAATAAGGTCTTATTTACCCAGGGTAGCCTCTTCAGTGTTGCCACTGCTCTACCAGAGGGCCCTGCTATTAATATTACCCTAGCGTGGCCAGGTACCTATTTATACACCTGGGTCGAGAGGGACACAGTGGGTAAAAACATCTTGTCCAAGGACGTAAGCACTGGGCGGGCTTCGAACTCGGGTCCTCCGATCGAGATTCGGGAGTCTTATCCACTATGCCACAGTGCCCCCACACTTGAGCAATAATCAGACAAAAACTTATTACTATTATATTATTATCATCATTATTATTTGAATATGTAAGATGAGATTTCCTTGATATGTTGATGGTTTCCACACAAGGAATGATTGCTTTGGAATAGACTTGAGAATGCATCATACTCATGAGACAGATTACACTTTTGAAGTATTCACTTCATCAAGCTCTATCACAATATGAGAATTGATGGTAATGTATGTTGATATGTATACATGGTTGTGCTAGAACAGAATCTACATAACTAGAGCATGCCAAATTTATGTTCCCCAGATCACCACACTGACAACCAAGAATTCAGAATCGGAGCAGCTTCTATCCACACTACGGCAGCAGTATTTGAAGTCACAGAGTGAAATACATTCCCAAATGGTAAATTCATCTTCTCTTCACAAACTCTTTCCCCCCTTTTTAAATGGTAGTTATTACATGAGCATCCTCTAAAATGTCCTCTTTATCTTAGCAAGTTGAAATTTTAAAAGTAATATGCAAAAATGAATGATAATGTGGAATATAGTATTATGTTGAATCTAATTTTGCCATAAACGACTGATAAAACTTCTTAATGATTGTTGCAAACTGTGTGTGAGTGAAACCAGACAAATTCCAACATCTCCTAGGCCTGAATAATGCATGGAGCCAGTACATTCAAATATGTACCGTCTCTACCAATATTGCTTTTTTCAATCATGTAGCACATGCGGCTGCTGTGGGTTAGTATTGTACGTTTATTATGAGGCCTGTGTTATTGTGAGTGGTGTTTCATCCTTTTTCTTTGTTCTTTCTTCTCTTCGTAGCAAATTCTATTTGAATCAAGAGAACAGCTTTATCAGGAGGTAAGTGGAGTTGTTGGGCACCTGTGAGGATTGAGATACTGTATAGTCAAATAGTAAATACTCACGTTGAAAGAAACTGTGCAAATACATCTAACTAATGATTGATTACATAATTCTACCATAATCTTAATCACATGGATGTGAGCAACATATATATGAAAAGTACAAAAGATTTCCAAAATATATCAAAGGACCACATGTCCTGAAAAGGACTTACTAAGTATGACAATTTGTGTTTTCTTTGTAATTGTTCAAGAAATTGTAGGGTAATGAATTTAATTTTCTTCTTGGAACTAGTTAGAAAGATCGACAGTGTGATCTTCCTCTTAAATCTTGCCTTTCATCGTTTGTTCGGAATGTATCTTAAACATATTTATGGTGCCATACAAATGCTGTGAATCATTGACTATCTGTAGTCGTAGAGTGAAATTACTTCACCCGCCAGTGAGTTTGCACTGCATAGAATGATGAGAAGCACAATGATTTAGAAGCTATCATTTGTATTTTCTTCTCTATCTCCTCCATGAAGGTTACAAAACTGCAGAAGGAGAATGATAGTTTGAGTGCCAAGAGATCCCTCCACCAGTCCATCCAGAGTTCTGAGCCATTTGTCTTGCCCGCAGCACTCGAGGTAACTACATCACCATGGAATTGAATCAGATAAAAAGTCTCCTCTTGCAGATATTTCCACCAGTGCACCAGAGGGAAGCCGTGGCAGGGCAGAGCAAGTTGGCTCATTCATAAGTGGTAGTGTGAGACAAAATAACTCGTGTTAAAATCATGGTAGAATCTCGGTTTTCATCTGTGGTGTGTTTTTATATAATGTAAGGGATGTTTGTTTGTGGCCTATGGTAGAAAATGACACTGTCCTTTGATAATGTCAGAGAGCAATTACTGGTACAAGCTTTATTGAAAAGAGTGCATAATTCTTTAGTTGGATGTGATTTCCTTGAACCAGTTGTGTGTGTGTTTTTTCCCTGTAAATGTTTGGGAGCATTACCACCCACTATCCTGAACCCCATCCTACCCCCTTCCCCTCCCACACATGCACACATAATATCTCGGCAGTGATAGCTTTAGTAATATTACTGTGCATGCGGGATGGTAATGTTATGATGCGTTCACACCCACTGGTTTGCAGGAGCTTGAGAGGCTGTGCCTGAAGTACCGCGAGGACATCATTACTGTGCGTGTGAACGCAGACCACACAGAGAGCTCCCTGAGGAGTGAGCTGAGCTTCACCCGGGAGCAGCTGGAGTCAGAGCAGCATCAGCGCATGACGATGGAGGACACCTACCAGACTGAGCTGGATGACTACAAGGAGGAGCTGTGTACGGAAAGAGATAAATAGATAGATAGATAGATTGACAGACAGATTAATAGATAGATAGATTTACAGACAGATTGAGAGATAGATAGATAGATATACAGACAGATTGATAGATTGATAGATACATGTAGATAGATAGATAGATTGACAGACAGATAGATCGATAGATAGTAGATAGATAGATTGACAGACAGGTTGATAGATAGACAGATAGTAGATAGATAGACAGATTGATAGGTAGATACATATATAGATAGATTTATAAATAGACATTTAACGTAGATTTATAATAGATAGATAGATTTATAATTAATATTTGAGATGATATGTGACCAGCTTCAACAAAAGGATCCTAAAGTTGCTGACAGCTGAGCCGAGAAAATTGAGTTTGAAGTCATGTCATCAAAATTGGTCAAAACAATCGGATTTCTGTTTTTTGACATAATTTTGTAGTTCAATGTTTTGTCTATCATCTGCCAAAAATTCTAAGCTAAATGATTAAAGGAAAGGCAAGAGCTTAGCATTTTTCTGGGCCATGGTTTTCCGACTTTCAACGTAACAGAAATTTGTCCGAAGATTTGGATTTAGCGCTGCAGCTAGACTCCGCCCCTAGTAACGAGGGAGTGATCTTATTGGTCAGTGCGTGGCATCCTGGTTACTGATTGGTCGTGCATAGACCGCTGGCGCTAAGCTTGAATGAACATCGCGGAGGTCGCTAGGAACATGCCTTCTATTGTCAAGCGATGAAAACTGTCTCGCCTCCCCTTGATCATGATAGCGTCGCAAGGAAAACTTTGAAGGCGTTTTTCTCGAGACTCTGATTTTCTCAACCACTTGACATGCGCTAATAAAATCAGCGATATCTCCGCAACCAAGTACTTTTATGAGTTGTGCTATATATGAAATTAAAGTAGAAGAGTAAGGGAATGATGTCATGCCATTTTAGAAAATTGTCCTCCCTGACTTTCGGATCCTTATGTTGTAGCGGGTCACATATGTATAGATAGATGTATAGAAAAGATAGATGGATAATATAGATAGATAGAGAAGATAGATGGATAGATACTGTATATGTGTATCGATATGATGGGAGGATAATACAGTTACAATAACGGTTAGATGGATGGATTTCAGCTGATAAATGGGTAGCGCGATGGATAGATTGGATTTTTTTTTGACTTACCAATGAACAGATTGATTGACTGATTGTTTGGCAGATTGATAGATGGATGGACGGATATATGTGGATAGATGCCAAAATCTTGCATGTTACCTGAGGCTGATGTAAAGCATGTCATGGCTATTCTAACTTGGAGATAACTATGGATTGGAAGAGGTTCATCGTGGTGAAGAATGACTGAAGAAAGTAATCAGTTGTCTCATGATGTGCAAACGTTGAGAGGTTGCGACATTTCGACTGCTAACTGCTAGTCTTCGTCAGGCAATGAACATAGACTTCGCGGCTATATAAACCGCACGCAGCGAAGTGTATGTTCATTGCCTGACGAAGACTAGCAGTTAGCAGTCGAAACGTCGCAACCTCTCAACGTTTGCACATCGTGAGACAATGATTACTTTCTTCATTGGAGATAACTTATGGTAAAATGATCACATATTGAAAATAGCAATGATGAATAATGTAATGACTGTTGACTCATCTTGTTCAGGAAAGGGCTCAATACCATGATTGCATGAACACCAGTGAAGATTGCCATGTTGTATTTTGTTGTTGCCAGTGATGCTGCGTAGTTTGCGGGAGGAACATGAGAAGGAGAAGAAGGCAAGGGCTGAGGCAGAGGACAGCTTGAAGGAACTCCAGGACTCCAAGAAGACGCTACAAAGCAAGTCTAAAGAGATCATCACAGCCCTCAAAGACCAGGTGGAGGAACTGGGCGTAGCAAAGGTGGGAGTTCTTCTTCTTCTGGTTCAGTCAGCCTCCTTCAATCTTGAAGATTCTTGCAAACTTTGGGTGTGTGTGTGTGCATGTGTGAACCACAGTCGTGGTTGAAGTGCATTGTGCAGAGTACATACACAGTGCAAGTAAATACAGTCCAGGGACTTATCCACTGCCTTCCGTCAGTCGATGGCGGAAGGCTTCCAGGGATGTTGCGGTTACATTGTTCAGTGGGAGGATGTTCCGTGTTCTTTCTAGTGTTCTGGGGAAGGAAGACATTTTCTGGTGTTCTGATCTGGAGCATAGTATGACATCTTGTGCGTTGAGAGTTCATGTAGGTGCGGCAACTGGAGTAATGTAGGGACTGGGTTAGGAAGTTTTTACAGTGATTGCATAATTCCAGCCATCTTGACTCTAAGTATGACAAAAATGCACAAAGTGTGATTATAATTTGTGTGTTTATTAATTGTTTTCTCTTATTGGGGGATTTTTTTTTTTCTAAGTGTCTGTGTTATTCTCGTTTCCTAGCATACTTGCTTCTTGTGGCATTCAGAGATTTTGTATTGTAAGTTTTTTTTTTCCCATCATTCATGGTAAGGAGCAAGGTGATAGTGATTTGATTATCATAGGCTGTGTTTGCTTGTGCCGTAGCGAAACGCTATGATTGAGACGTGTAATTAATGCTAATGAGGATGTGGGTGTTTGGTTGCCCCTCTTGACACCTAGCTCAAGCTCGAGACAGACCTACAAGAGCAGAAGAGCAGAGTGCAGAACTTACAGGCAGACCTGGTCAACTCAGAGGCCGTTCAGATGGACTTTGTCAAGTTATCTCAGTCACTACAGGTGAGTCAACTACAAAATAATGCAATGAAGAAGGTCGGTGCTCCCTCAGTGAGCATTAATACATCATACATTTTATACTGCAGTTTATTTACAAATCTTTACTTTGTTTCTTTTCATGAAATAATCAGAAGAAGATTCATTTGATACATTGTTACACTTCGAATTTAGAGTTTTTGCAATGTGTCATGAATTATTATTTGTTAAGGGGTAGTTATAGTTAGTATATTTTTGACATGAAGTAAATTTGTAATGATACTTATCTACAAAGAAAAGGAGAGATTTGAGACACTGATGTCATGGCATCAAGTGATTTACATTATGATAGTATCCAATATCACTGTGTCTTCAAAATAATAAGAAACTTGAAATCTACAACTTCCAGCTTTCATGAAGAAATCCTGGCCCAGTCAAAAGTTAGTCTGAAAAGAAAGAGTAAAACTTCATATTAAACCCAGCAGTGAAAATTTGATTAAAATCAGATAAAGAATAGGGAGGGTGTGTATGAAATTGTATGAAGTTTCACTACAGTAGTTTTTGCAAATCAGTTCCCAAACAGTTGATATGAATATGCAAAAGAAAAGGAAATGCTATTTTTTTTTTGTACTTGATCAATAGAAACATTGTATGTTGAAGACATCATTAACTCACCATTTGCATATTCATATTGACTGTTGAAGAATTGTTTCGCATAAATTTGCAAAACTTCACTGTGTCATAGATTCTTTAATGTTTATCTGATTTTGATGAAATTTTCAAAGTCATTCGAAGACTAACTTTTAGCTGATCCAAAATTCCCTTGTCTCAAGTTTGATTTCGATGAAGCTCTCTGAGTGTACCTTACCATTTGATTAACTGTACTGTTGACTCAACTGATATAACGAGAGGAGTCTCTCTTACAACAATGTTTATCACAATAATGAATGATATTTTTTCCAAGGTGCAACTTGAGATGATCAGACAGAAGGACAATGAAGTAAGATGGCAACACGAAGACGATGTGGACAAGTGCAATAAATGTCGGACAGCCTTCGGGGCTAGCAAGAAGAAAAAGGTGTGATGCCTTTCCCTGATCACTGTATGTATACGCAATATAGCAAGTCTAATTTTTCACAAATCGAGATTTCCCGACAATTTCGCGAGTGGTTAGATTCGTGATCATAGAGTACAATAATAAACGGAGAAATGTGTGCGTGCGTGTCACAATCATGTCAAGATCAGAGGCAATAATTTTGTTTTTTTAATTGTTGGGCAATTTGCGAATAGCACCCAACTCACAAATTTCTCAATAATAAAAACCTCACAAAATATGTGGCGTAAACAGAAGTGTATGGGCCATTTAGCCGTACTATGCCACGTCTGTCTTCACTGGCCTCAAAGGGATTGCTATGTTTTCCTGTAGTTAGCATTTAGTCATGATTGTTTTTGCCTTGTGAAGACAGGTTGTAATGAATAGGTTAGCCATGGTGTTAGGCTGTACTATTCATGAACTTTAACTGTGAGGATAGATTGTTATGAATAGGTGAGCCATGGTGTTAGACTGTACTATTCATGAACTTTAACTATGAGGCAGAAGAGAGATAAGGGTGAGGAACTTCAGCATTAGACTGGATATGCAACTACAGGGAAATAGCTATGTTAATCGTTCACTGCAATGAAGAAGACCAAAAATGGCGGAATGCAATGGTCCCCAGATTAGTTTGAGCTGCATTAGTAGTACAGGAAAACCTCGTATTCACAAGGATATAAAAACCATAACAATAAGATTCCTTTATCAGGTTTCTCATTCTGTCAATGTACAAAAACAAATACATATAAAGAATTGGGAATAGCAAAATCATCTTGTTATGTGGGGGTTTTGTTATATCCAACCTCTTTATAGTGAAAGTTCCACCGTGCAAGTCTCCGTGAAGACCGGTAGAATTTTTGTTTCTATGCTTCATGTTACTATGTCATGTGTGAGCACAGCATGATTGCCAATATTCATCTCTTCGTCTATGAAAAACACTTCCCACAGCACCACTGCAAGCACTGCGGCAAGATCTTCTGCCCAGAATGCCTCGGCAAGGCGGTGGAGAGCGGGCCCAGGAGGCGGAAGATGCCGGTCTGCGACGTCTGCCACACTCTCCTCGTCAACGAGTCGGCGCCCTACTTCAGCAAAGAGGCTCCGGACAACACGTAGCACTGGAAGCGCCTTTGTAGGCAGGCAGGCCGGCCGGCTCCCAGACAGACATTAGTAGCATTAGCCTCTAGTCTACCATTCAGGCAGAGATAATTTTTTTTTTTTTAATGTTTGTTAGTATGTAGTCCCATGCACTTTCATATAGAGATGGTGCTTATCAAGCACAATACAGTGTTAGCAGCTTACAGATGATAAAGAAAAAGGACTTTAAGGAGCTTGTATCCATCTGTGATGGACATGTCTTACACAACATACATTGTCAGTTTAGAACCAGAAGGGGGCAAATGCCCAAACACACAATTCTCTGTCTTGAGTAGAGATATTTACTTCTTGTATGTGTGTTTGTGTGTACTCACCCATTTTGTGACCCTCTGGTGCCCAAATGAAAATAGTGTGCACCAGATGAGCCTAGATACACCATCGGTCTCTTTGTGTCTGCGTGTTGACACCCTTCTTAATAGAATTGAAAGTGGTTGAAAACTGTTGGCATCCTACACAGGGTTTATAGCTTGGGAGTTCCTGTGAGAACCACTCAGAATGAATACATATTCCAATGTAGAGGAAAAATGGAATTGGAAAGAGTGATAGTAAACAACTCAAAATCCTACAAGAGTAAGATTGTGCCTCTCTGGTTCTCAAGTGAGGGTTATTCACAGAGTGAATGATGACATGTGTCCAACATGTTGTCTAGACAAGGGAAGACATGTCCCTGTCAAATGGTGCTTCGTGTAGCCTGTATGATGTACTTTGCTGAAGATGCATCAGGTCAAGCTGGGTGTTGTCCTTGGCATCAGTGAGGTGGAGGTGATTTCGTTTCTTTCTTGATAACACTTAAACTGGTTTGCTCTGTCTTTTCCTGTTCTTAAATCCGATCCATGGTCACATGTTTTATTTCTGTGAACATGGCCTTGTTCTATATCTTACTGTCACGTTGTGGTATTACTATGCACTGTAAAACGACCAGCAATCACTTGGTGTGCTAAAAAATATTGCTAATCTTGCGCAAGACACTTCATGTTTTTCTGACTCACTCTCCCTCCCTGCTTTCTCTACCCTCTCTCCAAGGTTTTGTCCTTTCCCTCTCTCTCTGTCTATCTATCTATCTATTTATCTATCTATTTATCTATCTATTTATCTATCTATCTATCTATCTATCTATCTATCTATCTATCTATCTATCTATCTATCTATCTTTCTATCTATCTATCTATCTATCTATCTATCTATCTTTCTATCTTCCTATCTATCTGTCTTTCTGTCTATCTATCTATCTTTCTATCTATCTATCTACATCTGTATCTCTCTGTCTCTCTTATAATCAGTTTTCCATCACTAGCTCAACACCTCTCATGCAATCCATCGTCTCCTGCAATTTTGAAGAATCCCAACTTTACCAACTCACAGGGCTGTACAGCTAGAGAGTTTGAATCTTAGAACTCCTCCCAACACTGATTCATCCCTCTGGGCTGTTTAGCCATCAGGCTTGGCAAAATATCATTTATAAATATAATTATTTCCAGGAAATCCAAGCACTGGATTAGAGTGCATGTCTTTTTGTGCAGGGATACACCAACAATTGTTCTGAACTTGCAAAGTATGTTACTTCAGACAGTGAGAAGTTTGTGTTCCTGCAAGTTGTTGATGCATGTGGTCATATTTTCTCACTTTAATTGGATGGGTGTCAAAATCAGGAAGTCATTTCACTGGTTATGGTTTGCCTGACAGGATGCTGTCAGTGTCTATGGGGATAGACCAGGGACATCCAATGTAAACATTTCTATGTAATGTTTCAGCCCCAAGGTGACACTAATGAGGCATAGTGCTTGCAGAACTTCCCACCTCTGCAGTGATTTAGTTCTCATTTATACACGTAACTGGAGTACGCATGACCATAAAACCTGATGTGCATGTGGTTGTATGCATGATAAGACAGATGTGAATCAGTGAGATTTCGGGTAATGAGGTCAGAAGTTGTAAATAGGGTCAAGGTTACAATTACTCATTGTCAAGTGAGAAAACCGCATTGCACACATTTAGGTATTGGTTTAGGTGAGGTGAAGGTCAAAGATCTGGCAAAAGTTTAAAAATGAACAATGTGTGCTATAAATCAAGAGTCACAAGACAAACATCAAGTGCTGTATGTACTTGCATATCTTTGCATATGAGAATAATGAGACTGAACATCAATGTAAAATTTAGAAGTGCCATTGATTGGTAAGATGTCATGTGCATTTAATGGGAGTCAAAGGTCATGGTCAAATTCTTATAATTCATTTTGTTAGATTCCTTGAAGATACTTGATTCCATTTCAACTTCATACAAGTACATGTATGGAGTGTGGGCAAGCATTGTTTGGACATAGTCTCAAGTGTGGTGTGTATCAGAAACTTGACTGTGTAATAGAAGTATTATCAGTCTCGAGACTGAAACCAGGGAGAAAGGTATTATAACGTGAGACAGACACAGAGGGAAGAGAAATTACAAAGGAAAGAGAATTTGTGAAAGATATGAAGCCTGAAAAGATACACTCAAGGTAAAGCATTTGTAAGAGATACACTCAAGAGATACACTCAAGGTAAAGCACTTGTAAGAACTTATGGGCAAAGTGAAGGAAAACATACTGATTGATTAAACAAGTCAGGGTGTGGAAGTTGAAATGTAGAAAGACAGACCTGAAGGGTTAAGCTTTTGAGTTTTGTAGTGTGACATTAACTACTGGACTATTCGGAGTCGCTACAGCTTTTGATGACGTGTATATTACATAGCTACACATGACATGTTTTCACATATGCAGCTGATCGAAATTTTAAGTTGTCTGCTGGCAAGCAATGCCCACGCACGGCTACACTTCTAGCACAAATATCACCTCAACTCATTTTTAGACGTCTGCTTGTGACAGGGAAAAATGTCTGTAGTGCGAGGAGCTGTCATTGCTCTGTGGAGAAAGAATCACATATACAGTCCCACCTCCGTCATCTGGCCATGTCGGGGACCGACACCTGTCCGGATATTTAAGCTATTCGGCTGGATATAGGAGAAACATAATGTTTATGTCCATGCACAGGTAGCTGCCAACCCAGTGGTAGCTAAGTAGGTTGTGTACACCGCAACAGTGAGGTAATCTATGCTAGCCTACTTAGAATTATAGTGAGTCTTTTTGTTTCGGAAATTGAAACATTTAAAAGTCATAACATGTCTCTGTTGGGAATACAATATGTACATCGTTGAGTTTTGTAGCAGTTTAAATTGAATTTGAAATCTTTTTTTTTTGGGGGGGGGGGTTGCTGCATGAACAGATGACAGAGAAGTCTGGATAAAAAATGGCTGGATGATTGAGATCAGACTGTACTCACAATATTGAGAACCATGGCTTGGGTCCGCCATCAGCAGCACTAGGCCGGAAGTCTTCTTCAAAAGCCTCTCGCATTTTTGTTAGCACCGACAGATGTAGTGATGAGCGCAGAAAGGCAGAGCTAAGGGTGTCATAAGCCAGGAGTAGAAAGCCTACCCAGCACACGACTTCTCTTGAGTGATTCCGTCACAAAATGATTGATTCTTTGGGGTTTTTTATGTCACTCTGACCAGTGGACCTGCTAGGTTCACCCATTGACCATTAATGCAAAATGTGTATGCCTAAAAAAGGAAAATAAATAGATTATTATTGCTCTACTGATTGATTGTGATTTTGCTGCTACCAAATGCTGAAAGCAAATTTTGGTAATTCAAGGGGTAACATGGAGTTTGGCTTGGTCTCCAAAAGGCCCTCTCACTAGAGCTTACCTTTGTCCAGTATTATGATGTATGTAACAATGCTCTGATCATTCTCTCTGCCAAATACTACAATGAAAGGGTCTGAGACAGAGTTTAGTTAGGCCAGACACTTCTTCATCATTCTGTACTCCTTTGAAAGAGACTAACGACCCAAGTCCTATGGTGGTGTGCTCACAGTGGTAAACCAGGAAAACAGATCCATCCAACCTCAAAACGGCTAGAATGGGCAACTATCTGTGTGCTCTGGCAGCTCCTTAGTGCATACTTTTATGTTGGGGGCGCCCCATGCACAGAGTGTTCCATATCACAATATACACATGTAGATCTTCTCAGTGTTTGATATCGTTTGCACACCATGCATCGCATAGATTACTTAATGTGGTCCACATGCAAATGCTTCCTCTACCGTATTTTGGACAGAAATCGCCATGGTGATATTGCTAGTCGTGGACTTTACAGCGCAATGTATTCATGCACACTATAGTGCAACTTTGTCTCCTGCATTGCTTAATATCTTTCTCTTAGTGTGTGTGTTTTACGGACTGCTTTGTATGTACTCACATTGAGCCAGTGGAATTTTTATTGTAGTATGTGAATGTTTGTCCCGAGAGCTGATTATCTTAAATGTAGGGTAGAATGGAATACAAGAATGCTTGTCTATCCAGATCTGAGAAGAATAGAAATGTTGTTCCACGTTACTGTCCGACTGACTTGCTCATTTTTATTGACCATTCCAAGTGACCTAGAATCATCGAAAAGAAAAAGAAGATATTAAAAATCATAAAGCTATATTCCAAAAGATCCTGGTTGCATTTATGAAACCGTGTGTCATCAGAAGTATTGGCTGGTTACTCATTTTAAATTATTTAGTATTTATTACTCCTTCATTTACATAGCCATTGTCTAGTAATTCTGTCTTCCGGATGGTCTATAGATACTATTGTGCTTCTTCATGCTCTAGTATTGTGTCTTGTGTAAATTATTAGCAGAGGGAATTATCCCTTTGATAACTGAGATACATATATTTTGAAATTTGTCGTTGAATATCGCCATATATGATTAGCAATTATCTACTTTGAAGCAATGTGGTTGTACCAGGGAAGGTGCATTTTTTTTTTTTTTTTTTTTTTTTTTTTTTTTTTTTTTTTTTTTACAGCAGAAATGTGTCTAATCAGAATTCCTGGGCATTTGTGATATACCAAAGTACGCTATTTCAAAGATATGGGCATAGTTCTTGGGCATAGTTCATGGGCATAGTCCTAGTAGGGCATAGTCCTCAGGCATAGTCCTCAGGCATAGTTTGGGTGATATGTCAAGGAGGAAGAGATTAAGCTGTAGTCAGAAAGAATCTCTGGTTCCACTGAAGAAAGTTTCACACCGTATAGAAGGTGACTTTGACACTCTCACACATGGGGGATCAAACTGAATTATAATTATTTTCCTTGATTTTTGTTGTTAGTTTTCCTCACAAAAATCTACTGTTTTTCTGCTTGGCTAGCTGGGTTTCTACCCAATTACTAAGAATGCATCTGGTATATTACCATCTGAAAAAGGATTAATGCAACATAAGGGATGATGAAGATGATGATGATTATGACAATTATAACAATAACAATGGTATTAGATAATTACAATGATAAAAATTATTCGTATGATACCACCAATATTGATAATTGAAATGATAGTAATTATCATGATGTTAACAAAAATAGAGATGACTTAAGTGCAGCCAAATAATGTCAAGCCCTATAACTATTACAGGTTAATTCATTGGATCTTCTCTTCATGATGTATCTTGGAACTATTGTAGATTTTCTACTTGCAGCTACCATAGCATAACCAACCTGTTTTTGCGCTGCTTTTAATGAAAGCTACATAGCCTTTATGAAAATGGGCTTAGCACACTTTTTCTCGTCGCCAGTACATCAAAGTCAGTATTGTCAGTAGTAGTTGTATTCGTCAGTGTGAAATACAGTGGCGGATCCAGCGGGGGGCGCATCCGGTACACGCCCCCCCCCCCTTTTATTTTTCGTTAAAAACAAAAGAAATAAAAAGAAAAAAAAATGAAATGAAACCCGGAAGTGACACAAGAAATATTAGATACCTCATACGAGGTGTTCTACAAAATGTCAAATGTTCAGAAGAGGCAAAAAACATGGTGGCCAAAGCACTATACCGGATGGGATAGCCTTTCCTTTGACATGCTGTGATGGCTTCTTTTTGGGAGAAAGACAGTTAGGATTTAGACAGGACATCGCTTAACCGATTATCTGACCATTAATCTGAAATAGTCATTTTCACCAAAATTTGAGATACAAGGTCTTGTCGCCCCAGCGACGATGAATTCTACCCACAAACATAACCCTAACCCTAATCTTACTCCTCATATCAAACTAAACCTAAAACCCTATCAGAACCCTATCCCTAACCTTAAAGGGTGTGTACAGTTCTGGTCGAGGTGAAGATTTAGCTATTAACGTTTTGCGAGATATTCAGAAACCACTCTATGAGATGTCAAAGAGCATGCAGTTCTAAGGGGTATCAAAAGTTTATTCAATGAAAATCGGTTTTGAAATGGCTGAGATATCCAAAAACAAGGTGAAACAAAGACATCCTAATTAAGTTGTGGCATGTCGCCTTTTATTATTAGCACTTTTTTGGATATCTCAGCCATTTGAAAACCAATTTTCATCAAATAAACATTGAATCCTTCTTAAAATTACATGCTCTTTCATATTTCATAAAAGGCTTTTCATTATCTCACTTAGGAATGTTCAAAACATGAATCCCTACCTCAACCAGTACAGTACAGTCCCTTTAAGTCCTTGGAGAAAATAAGACTGGAGCAATCGTTGCGGGAGCAGATGTCATGTCACCCATGACACACAGCTCCTGATACAGTGGACTCACATTAGAATGAACACTGATATAACAAATCTGTCATTGTAACAAAGTACTTTGGGCTTTTTAACTCTTGAAGACCCTGTACAGTGAGGATCCATGGAGCGGGAAGCCTGGCTGAGTTCGGATATCAAGTATCTCAGTCTGTAACAAACTGTGTATGGCTTTAATCACTGATCTCTGTATGAGTGTACACACAGCCGAAGAATCCCCACTGGAGTAGGCCATTAAGGATGCATACACTTTGATGAACATATTCGTTGACCAGTGCTATTGGTAGTTTTCGAATGTACCGTTGCGGACGACGAATGAATTGGGCCACCCTTGAATCCCTACACTATGGTGTTGTTGAGTTTATTATGTTTATTCATGTTAGTTTGTAAACCCCGATATAACAAAATTGTGCTGTAGCAATATGATATAATATAATATAATACGTAAACACTGGTCCCAGGATATATCTGCCTTTATTAGGAGAATCTACTGTATAGTATATTTGTAAGAGCAGTATGATCATTGCACTTCTTATTTGGGCTACTGATAGATTGATAAGAAGGGGTGGGAATGTTGCACTTTCTAAACTAGATGTTCACATGCGTCACAAATACTTGCAATCTTTAAGTTTTTAATTTTCAGGTTTATTTGACCCGATATGCATACAGCATTGTGCACCCATTAATCTACATGTATTTATTTACATATTATTTTTTTACATAGCTGTATTAACCAATTGTATGCATTTCTTGTGAAGGCAGACGTGAGTAGACTAGTTTTTGGTATGCATTGTGGAACTTTGAATTATTTTCAGGCACTTTTGAATTTCTTGATTCACGCACAGACACAGGTGCACCACAGAAGCATATTTTTCAGTAGGTTCATATATTTCAGAGAACTCAGATGCATATGATTAAGTAAAGCTTGTGCTACTTTCCATCTCTCTTTCAACAGTGGGGATTTCTCTGTAGGCAGAAACAAGTAGCTTCTGAGCAAGTTAACCTGTGTGTGATTACAGACATGAAGCGTAGCACCAAGCACCAGTTCCAGGGCTGTGTGCACCAGTCGTGATATAGCTCTATCAAGGAGGACGTATGCAGGGGGTTACTCATGAAATCACTTTCATAATACTCCAAATATTTGTTACTGGGGAAATGGATGTACCCCTTGCAGGTGGCTGCGATAAAAAGCTGTTGAATGATTATACATTACAATCAAATATGGTCACAAGATGAAACGTTTCATATCGTAGGGTTTATCTTTGAGAATGGTGGTGTAAAGTACAGAGATCTGTACAGTGGGTAAAGAATGCTGTTGGGTCGACGAAGAATTCAAAGTATGTGTAGAGAACAATCCCTTCTTTTATTTTGAAATATGCGAGATGTGGGGATATGCAGGCAAACCTGTTATAACAGGATAGTGGTGACTGAGAGAGCTTTCTTGTTATAACAACATCTTGCTAAAACGGACACGGTAAACATGGGAAGTAATGAAAGTTTTCCCGGACAAATCTTCTCGTTCTCACAAAATCTTGCTGTAATCTTTGTTTGTTATAACGGAGTTTGCCTGTAATGCAAAAAGTGTGTACATTTGTATATCAGATGTAAACTTCTGTAACAAAGTATTGTCTTGTGCAATGTATCATGTTAATGTCAATAGTAATTGGTTGCAGACAACTAAACGATATTAAAATCTTTTATCATTCGTAGTAACAACTTTGCTGCTGGACACAATGTTATTACTGTCTCACTCAGTTCTTGAGTGCGCTGTTACAATGTGCTTACATTACTGTCTATCGTCACTTATTCCTTTATTGAGTCCAGGAAAAAAAAATATCACTTCATGAAACACTTTATGAATATCGATGTCACGTGTGTCATTCTTGACTTCTCTGGAATACAGTGCTGTGATGCGCCGAATATGTCATGAGTTTTTAGTTTTCGTGAATTTTTGCGTGTCAGGGTTTTTTTTTTTTTTTTTCAAATTTAAAAACAAGCGAAAATATTGACTGGTCCTGACATGAATATGGCTTGCACGCATACAGTTCTTTGTTCAGTACCAAACTCCATGATGGCAAATTTGACCTGATTCACAAAAAATTAGACTCGCTAAATATATGACATATACAATCTCAAATGACATCTAGAGAGCATGGTCTTCACATTGTGGAATATTGGAAGCTTTAGCGTTGAATTGAAATCTAATGTAATGTAAGAAGAAAAAAAAAACATTTATAAGTCATTTACTGGAATGCTCTGCCTTTTGGTTTAGCCTGACATAAACAGGAAAATGCATACAAACTTTTCGAGATTGCAAAGATGTACACTGCTAAAGCTGGATGCTCACTTTCAGCTACGTGTGTAGCAAGCAACAGTAAAAATACCACAACACCAACTTTTCTCTTTCCAGACACAGAGCAGGAAGTAGCAGTACGAGGTTTCACTCTCAAAATTACTCTGTTGCCTTTAATGGCAATGCTTCATAAGGACGAAGTGTCAAGTCATGGCTATTTATATGATGAGCATCAACCCATGATATGATAAATTAGTCATTACTGACTGCTAGACTGGTCTTTGGCCTTCAAGAAAGAAGATGAGTTCTTGACTATAGATCCTCAAAGCACAATTTTTGCTGTCTACACCTTGGCATTCCTTAGTGTTTCATACACTCTTTTGAAAAAGCCAAAGAACGGGAATAGAGAGTCTCAAATATATATTGAATTTATATAATCTATATTATTTTGAAGAGAGTAAGACATCACGAACCAAACGTTTATAATATGTTTTCGTATTGCTTCTCCAGAATGGGATATTTTCTCGGCCTGTTGATAGGATAAAACAAAAGCTGTCCCTGGGTTCTACCATCAACAACATGTATCAGTGGGAAATACCCTTGTCTACAAAATGATGCGCTGAATCTTTGACATACATGTATCTTCATGTCAAGCACAAAGGGGACCAAGCCAAGGGGTCAGGATTGTAATATGGGTTGAATGATGCAATGCAATCTACTAACAGTCTATTTCTCTTTAAACTCTAACACACACACACACACACACACACACACACACACACACACACACACACACACACACACACAGGCAAACACATACACACACACACACACACACAGGCAAACACATACACACATGGACATGACATTTTGAATGTATGTTAGAGGGCAACTGTATTTATTCAACTTGACGGAAAGCTCACCTAATATACACCACCTTTATTAAACACATAAGAAGTATGGAATGTATAGAAGAAAGCATAGATATTCAATCTACATTTCAGACTGATCAACTTTTTCATTTCATTACTTTTTCATAATCTGAAAAAATAAATGAAATTAAAATTATTACAGATATGTATAGATATTACAATTTTAGAGATGTAATATAATACTTGACTTCCCCCGAGTTGTGATATTTTCCGTAAGAGATTATATTTTCCTGAAGCGCATAGTGCTCAGGGAAATATTGTTGTGAGGGGAAAATATAAATTTCAGAGACTGTCCAGTGTTATATTACATGTACAACAATAGGCAAGGCAACATGCTATAACAATGTAGTCTGCATAAATACACATTATTTCATTCTAGCTCCATCAGCACCCAGTAAAATATTTGAATCATAGCATCTGACATACTGGCAATTACAGTACTGTACACTGTTTGTAATGTAAAAATATCGATCCTTGCTGCATTAATTGCATGATTGCATTATGACCTGTCACTGCCCAGAATGTGTGTGGACCATTTAATAATACTATTGGCACAATTGACTTATGAAGTATATGTTACCCTTCTTATTTGTAGGCTCTCATTACGAATTCCTATCAAGAAAAACAACAAAAATCTTTTCATTGAGCATTTCCAGAAGCAGATAAGGCTGAGAATGCATTTTTCTCCCATTTTTCATAAACTGCTCTCCTAAAAGTACATGTATACCGTATTTCACACACACACATCACTTTTATTGCCTATTCATGAAATCTACTTGAAAATTGCACTTTATTTACTTCGATACAATCCTACCCATATTATCATTCTATTTCTGTATTTTCATTCCACATTTCTTATTTTGTGAAGGATATTTTCTGGCATACAATAGCCCCCCCCCCCCCCCAAAAAAAGCAGGCAAACAAACAGACACATACCAACACAATGTTTCCATAATGTATCTATTCAGTGACACTGATTGCCCTCCTACAGTCTGTAATCCTTTAGTGTCTTCTTACCTGAATGGCACACAGGTCTAGAACTTGATCCTCATTATTTTCCCACTTCTCAGTCCTAGAAACCACATTTCTGTTGCTTTCTGGTACACACATCTCTTTATTATGATTTTGACATCATATCATGGGTGTTTTATGAGTTATGAGTAAATGAAGTTAAAAGAATCATCGAGTATGCCTGCTACTTGTTGCTGCAACTTTCTATTTGCTAATTTCTGGATTTCCTCTTTTCGGATCGAAAACGAGGGTGCTTTCGTTAGAGCTCGCAGAAGATATTTTCTTCGCCAATAAGTTAGCCTCGCTTTTATCAAAACAAATCCATTGATTTGTGCTTTCTTCACTTTTAAGTGGAGGGATGCCATCTATATTAGGAGTGTTTATGGCATTCATTCCTCATATTTGTTTCCAGACCTGGGACAGAGGAGTATATCTATTTCATTGCAGAAATCTTTCCAATACTCCTTTTCTTCCTCCCTTAGTGTTTTTTGTTAGGCAATAAAGGGCATGTCACATTGACAATTAAAGGGGGAAACTCCACTTCATGGTCTGGTTGACTTTAAATCAACAAGAAAAGCCAAACTAGGAGAACAAAGATGTAATGAGAGTTGCATAGAAATCTTGAGATCGATTTACACTTTTCATGGAGCAGTGGCAATGGTCGTTGTAAGATGTGTTAGTAATATATAGGTGCATTCGAACGCTCTCGTAAAGCGAACTGTACCGTACCGAACCCGAGCCAGAGGAGCGCCCGAACTCTCTTTAAGTGTACCGTACCATACCATACTGTACCGAGCCAAAAGTGGACCACTTCCCGATGTGCTCCAAAAGCGTACCAAAAGCGTTCCAAAAGTTAGCTGTAAAGCATTAGCGTATATCATGCACATACGTCACAATGCAAAGACACCATTCTCTTTGTTCGGGACAGCTGCAAGTAGTTCAAGAGTCAGGTGAATGACATTCTTGCTACAAAATGCTTAACCTCTTCTAAAAATAGCTCATGAGGTATGCCTTCTCAACAGAACTCTTGAATGCTTCAAATCTGGAACAGTTCGGTACGGTATGCTTTGGTTCAGTTCGCTTTGGTTTGCTTTAGAGCGCTCGAACGCACCCTATGTCACAATGATGTCAATACATCAAAACTTTCCCATTCCACTGCAAAGAAACAGAATCTTAAAGATTATTTTCTATCTATGATTAAGCAGCTACAATAACTCTCTCTCTCTCTTATATAAACCATTGCTTCATAACTTACAACCCTGGAATGTTACCATGAGGCACGTAGAAATACTTCGAAAATTTTCTGCTTTTTTGCTCATAAATTCGTGAGGGATGACATCATCCCCTTGGCTACATGGCTTATATTCAAGTGAGCAATGACACTGTTTTGTGAAAATACAACATTTATAAAATGCCCTTTCTGTCTTTTCTCACATCAAACTTTAAATACCCCGGGCATCGATGCATTAATTAACTCCTGTATGTTTGACTTGACTCTACAACAGTACTTCTTCAATGTGTAATTACACACATTTCACAATGCTAAAATTGGCTGTGGGAAGTAGATTAAAATCAGGTAAATGGAATGGTAAAAGATTCATCAAACTCATACCTTCCAAAGTTCTGAAATTTTGAACATGCATATTGGCAGAGATGTCATCACATCAAATTTCTCAAATTATCAATCAAAATAAGTTTGATTTTGTATACGGTGCACTCCCGTTATAG
Organism: Diadema antillarum; assembly: GCF_040938485.1. NCBI lineage: Eukaryota > Metazoa > Echinodermata > Echinoidea > Diadematoida > Diadematidae > Diadema > Diadema antillarum. Next base: position 425,186 of record NW_027270973.1, on the reverse strand, counting down.
TGGATTCTCGTTACAATGAAGTAAAAATTCAGGCCCCAAAATTATAATCTATGTATCTTTATATACTTTATTGTTCACCTACAGCAAAATTTTGATAGAATGAAAGAAAACTGCTGGACCCAAGGACTCCGTTATAATGGGAGTGCACTGTTATACCATTGTGTACAAACCAATTGCAGAGATGTAACGTAATGTAGCATCACCTCCTCCAATTTGCATGTTTAGATCCAATCCATTTCACTCTACAGAGAAAGCATTTTGAAACTTCCGTATTTCATCACTTCATTGCTGCTGGTCTGACTACCAAGAACTTTTACCCTGTGCTACATGTATATTTGTCCAATTTTAATCTTATCTATTTAAGTCAACATGAGAATAAGAGGAATATTTTTTTTCTCTAAATAAGAGAGAGAACTTTACTCTGTCATACAGTAACTGGAAGATATAGACAAGGTGTGAAAGGTGTTGCTACTAGCGATACAGTTCTGTTGGTTGTAGATGTTCCTTGAAGTAGTCCAGCATGAGATGCCATGATTTTTCTATACTGTGAGCATATGGCTTGGTGGTTCCTCCCCAGGTTGTGAAGGAAGCTGGATTCAAGAGAGACAGCGAAAAATAGACATGAGTCAGCAAAAATCAATAATGATAATAAAACGATGATGATGACAATAATAATAACAACAACAATAATAATAATAATAATAATAATAATAATATTAATATTAATATTAATTAGATGATTATTATTATTATTATTTAACAATAATAATAATCATCATCATAATAATAATAATAATAATAATAATAATGATTTTAATAATAATGATGATGATGATGATAATAACAACAAAAACAACAACAATGATCACTTAGTGTATAGGGCCCACAGGTCTGCTTTGTTGGATGCTCATGGCGATTTGGTACAACAATCAACTACAAATGACATTATACATTAGGAAGGGGAGCAATGAAACCATAAAACAAGAAAGGCATGGACAATCAGAGATTGAATGAGTATGTTTTAAGACTTGATCTGAATTTGTGCATTGCAGTAATCTATGAAAATCTTATCAAAATCCAACTGACGGTGAATGTCAAATCTAAACTACACAGAGCATACACTGTTTCAACTGATTGCAACATTGACATCAACCATATTTGTATGGGTATGTGCAAAATTATGAACTTTATAAACAAATGATAAGGCATGTTAAAGATATGTGAGCCAATGAGAGATTGATCCCAGAATGAGACAAGGATGTTTACGCCTTACGTTTTGGCTCCGATGGAAACCTGACAGAGGACTGTGTGACAATAGGCATGTAAGGAGCGTCCACAAGGTGTCCCATGCCCTCCATTAAGTGCGATTGGACGAGATGACCCTTCCCTGCAGCTATCATCCGTTCCCTCACCTACCGGCCAGACAAATATTAGATTTCATCATTTAAAAACTCTCTAACTTCAGGATGCGACTTCAGGCAATATCTCAGCTCTTCTATTTTTGCTCCAAATTGCTATTTGCCTGATAATGAGAAAATGTTGTAAGTATGTAAATGGAGTATAGCCAAAATAATGGAAGAAAAGACTTTATGGAGGCAAGTTATTTATCTTATTTACAAGAAATGCATTTTTTCTATACAGTTAAAAAAAAAAGAATTACAACTCCTACATTAGCACTGTTTACCATTTATTTACACTGTCATTCAATTTGACCTACGTACAAGGTTTTTTGCTGATATTTACTTAATTGTGGTTTACAACACCTCCCACTATCGAAACATTTATTTGACCATTGAAAGTTAGACCTATTTGAGAGAAGTTTTGGCTAAATTGAAAAAATCATTTAGCTTCATAAACTCAATTTGGAAGAATTCTATTTGTCCTCTCTCTTTTGACGATTCATCTTATATTACAGGGGGGAAAAAAAGAGGTGAGGAAAATAGGGAACTTTACCAATCTCATGCGATTCTTTGATGTCGCATACTGGTCATCCCCGCTGACCAACAGGAGCACAGGAACCGAGATGTTTTCTACCTGTAATTTGTTTGGAAAATTTTTTCTTTTTTTAATGGAGAGTTACATCATTTGATAATGATAATCATTCCCATTTTCTCTCACTACAACATAACATTTGCTGACTCCTTAGCTAGCAAGATCACTGCTGAAAACTTTTCTCTTCAGAAGATTGGGACACTATACTGGGATCATTTCTATTATCAATCATTTGCCTAATCATGCTTTCTGCACCCATTAATCTTCACCCTGTAAGGAGACCTCCGGATGATTTTCAGACTTTTACATATGAACAACTATAAATTGCTAACATTGGATACAGGGTTTCAGAATTTTTAGTAATTGGGGCAAGGAGGTTCGAGAAATGGAGTCACAACAGTCTTATTCGCTTTGATCCCATGCTCGAAGCTGCCACTCAAAAATATTTGAAGTATGTGTCAAACTGGATCTGCCGCTCAGATGCGAAAACAATTGACTCGTGTCTCATTGCATAATCACCAGCCTCTTTCCAAGGAAGATATGTCTTTGTGATGGTAATAACTTTTCGCTATCCCTACTTACAAACGATGAGGGGTAGACAATGGTAAAGGCACGGGGGTGCGCGAATAGAAATTGCTCAAATATTGCTGAAATTGATATCAAATTACTTGATTGTACGTGTCTGTACGCTAATCTGACATATTAATTTATAAAGAACTATACTTGAAGATGATACCATATTAGTTTCATTTTGGTAAAATTTCAAACACTTTCACAAAATACAGCTCAGATTTACACTTTTGCACATATTTTCGAACGGAATTGACTTTTGTTTTATATGCTTTATCAATAGGTGAAATTTCATTGCATTTGATATATAAACGAGCAGCATATACCCGATATTATGTTAGCGTTAAAAATGAATCTTCAGATTGCTCAGAAAGATGGTGGCTTCAAGCATCTACCATCAAAGGCACAAATGCACCTGTGGAATTCTTGTGTCCATCCATAGAAAACTGACAGCTGATTGAATAATTATAGTCATTTGTAACTTCACCTCTTGAACATCCTTGACTGGGGTGAGGAATAAGAATGTTTTAAAGATTTATTACAAATCACCTTGTACAAGGATGATGACATAGCAGCCTCACTAAAAGAATGCATAAATAAGGGCTCAAGGAAGAAGAACAAAAGGCGAAAGCATGTATAAATTTCCACAGGTGAATTTGTCAACCACGTGGTATTGTAATGAATTACATTGCTACATTTCTGAAATACATACAAGCCCAATCAAAAGATCAAAAGGTAAATATACTTTTTTTAAAAATGGCAACCAACACTGAATCTCTGTAATGCTGTAATTACGTGCAACCGTGGGTTATCCTTCATCCCGATAGCGTTCCAGTATGTCATACGCATATGTTTGCTTTGCAATGCTTGTAACTCTTACAAGATGGTATGTAAATGTAGTAAATGAGACAATGCGTCATTGTTACATCATTACATTAATGGCGCATTGTGACCATGCCAATGGCGCAGCTTGCATGGGAGGCATGCAAATTTTATTTTTATGAGCTTACAAAGATGCAGGATTCAATTTATATTAATTTTTACTTGAGAGATGCAGAGATATATATGTTCATGCTCTTAAAAATGCATAAGTATCGTTTATGTTGCAACTGATTGACAAATTGCCCTACTTTGACATAAATAAGCACTGAATTAATCAATTTAGTGTTTACTTACGTTGATGTAGGGCAATTTGTCAAATGTAGGGCAATTTGTCAATCAGTTGCAATAAAAACACCTTGACGGAAGAATTTCACATATCATTTATGTTGTTCACCCTTTATAGGGGCTGTTTTTTTTGTGTGTGTATAATAAATGCAATTTCAACTGGAGACTGTGGCAGTGTTAGACATCATCATTAATACGAGTCTGGCCTACAACATATAAGAAGTTACATATAGCTACAAAATTGGTGTGCTTAAAATCTCAATTCACACCATCAAGCAAAATTCAACTAGAAAAAAAAAAGATTTTCAAAAAATCACAAAGCTGCACAATAATCTGTACTCACAGGTGCAATACAGTCATTAACGACATTCTCCGCTTCCAAGTCTAATGGGACGTCTTCAAGGGGATACGTACGGCACCATCTGTAGCCATCCTTTTCATATACTTCAACAAAATCCTGCACAGTTCTGAGGAGGGAGTTAAATAAACAATGAAAATATATTTTAGCCCATAGTAAACTTCCAGATTAAAGTGCCTTTAATCAGTTTGAAAGGTTTAACTCTTGTACATTCCATATTACAGAAACAAGCAGAAATTTAATGTTTACACTGAACTCCTTTGACCTAAGTAAGTTACTAGCATTACATGGCAAGCTAATGACACAGATATGAATACATTGGATTAACAATCTACTTCCTATACCACAAAAAATCTTTGAGAAGTCTCCATAACTTTTTGTGTCTCATCTAGCTATGCACATATCATATTTGCCGGCGATAATTAGGCTGCATTGTCAGATAAGCCGCATCCTGACTTCGGTGATGAAATACAGGTAAAAAAAGAAAATCTGAGGGCTTTTTGTTCTGCTTATGATGAAAACTTCAAATTTTTTCTTTATTATTTTGAATATGTGGAACTTTGTTATTTCTGCAAGCTTCCACATTTTTCCAAACAATAATTCATGTTTGTTTAGTTGTAAGTTGTTGTTTTTTTTCCGGTTGATGCAAACTGCATGTCAGGATTTTGAATGATCTGTGTGTAGAGTCCTAACATGAAGCACGACTGAGCATGTGTACACTAGTCACTCACATTATTCAATAGCTGAGTGCCTTTGTGTCTTCATTCACACACACTGTACTATTCAATAGCCAAGTATTGCATGAGATACTACATAGCAGTGCTATCTGTTATTGTGTGATTGCGGAACTGCAATTACCGCTATGGCTATGCACACCGACTCGCACTTTCACTGTGTTTTCTTTTCATTTTTTTGAATTTTTTAAATGTCCTCAGAATTGTCACCAGTGCTAATAATAAGTTAAAAAAAAAAATGTTGTTGATTGATTGCAGAACATAGCACTGTATGTATAACATTGATTAATTCAGTGGTTGATATCAAGTTGCTCATTGGCACATTATTGCATAGTTCAATACATGACTATTTGTGTTACTAGTTGGGCAGATGATTCAGACGAGTAGAAAAAACAATAATTATGCTTGTACTGACTGGCGTATGTGCCTTAGCCCACCTTTACTGCTTTATTTGTGTTAAAAACAGTGTAGCCTAATCGCCAGCAAATACAGTACGGCCTAATTGTCATATGATGTCTTTTTGTTTGATCTATAAAAAAAGAGCGATTCACTGTAACTTTCTTCCAGCAGTGTCCATAAATTGCACACTTTCATTACATGAGGGTTACAATTTCTTCATCAAAAGAACAATTTATCCATGAAAATTTTGATGTGATTTTGAAGAAAAAGCTCAAGTTTGTGTCACTTCATCTTATCAGAAAAACCTGCAATTAAGGTTATCAAAATTATGATGTTCCATGATTTCGTGCTGGCCTTACCACAAAGACAACATTGAATATACAGCTACAAATAAATGCCTGTGGTAGAAAGGAACTGGCTCTTTATCTTGAAAGAAAGTAAACAAAAACTAACAGATGTTATAAGTACAAGGAAATGAAAACTTACTATGTTCTACCACATAGATTTATGATTATTTTGAAACTATTTTTCCCATAAAAAAGACCTCCACAGAATTTCATTCTGATGAATATGACACTATATATTTGTCATTCCCATTCATATTCAAAGCATCTATGAACTAAACCTTGTAGCCATACACAAAAACTAAAAAACTAGGAGAAAAATATCCCAACATTCCTCCGAAAGATCTCCGGGGGAAGAACAGTTTTACTGCAAGACGCTCTTACCCTATAGGATGTATGAGTCGACCATCAGGCAATCTCATACCAAGAACACACGAAAATGCTTCCAACAGGCTGGTAAAGACAAGGCACCTAATTGGTAGGTTGAGTCTGGCGGCGATGTGAATGACCAATGTGCTTCCTGTACAGTAGCCGAACATCCCAACTCGCTTCTCATCCAGGCGGGAGTGCCGGGATATATACTCGAACAAATCCTGCATTGTAGGAATAGTTGACTTCATCCAATCATCATTTCTTCATGTCATTACGAAATATAAGATTCAGTATATTTGTTTGTCTGTTTGTTTTTGTCCTTTTCAAGTAGGGAGGGCCAAAAGAGACTATATATTTATGCCACTATAATCACATTCTTCCTCATTTTCTCTTCTTTTTTTTTAGAGAATATTCGTATGAGGAAATTGCAGACTAAACTATAAAGCATATTCACTCACAGTACAGCCGTATTATAATACAGTCAACCTTGCCTATAAGTCAAATCTATTTGGACTGAAGTAATAGCTTCAACTTAGAGAAAATTTGACTTATGAGAGATTAAAATCAATTGAATATAAAGAGAAGAGGGCTTCAGAAGACCTTCGACTTCTGTGATTATTCAACTGAGGTGGACTTAAGCAAGGTTGACTGATATACTCTCTGTTTGGGTATAACTGAGATAAACAGTTCATTAGCATACTAGTCCAACCATTTAAAACAGCTTGCCTAACATATCGTATACCTCAATCCATCAAGACCCTTAACCCTAAAAGGGCCGGGGGGTTGAATCAACCCCTCCTCGACATTTTTTGCGACTATTCCGCCACACGAAATTTTTTGACTGCGCCGTTCGCTGACTTTTTACTTTCAAGTCTCGCACATCTTTTGACACCATTTTCGCGAAAATCGCGTATACCGTTACGACGCTGCACTACCTTTTATACATGCCTGTCAGACCAAAAATGGCTCAAAAATGTGATTTTGTGTATAAAGTCTATGCACATGGAGTTTTCTCACCTTATTCATAAAGATGTGATTATTTTCACTTTCATAGGCTGAAATCAATTATATTTTCACCCTGATTATGCTTGCAATGGATTCTGTCATAAATTTAGCGAAAAAAATTGAACTAACAAAAGGTCGAAAAACAAAGAAATACATAAGAAATTCATAAAACAATGAAATATGTAAGAAATTAGTTTTGATACCAGATTTTTTTTCAAGTACATTGTTAGGAATGCTACAAGGAATGATGTCACCAAAAATTAGGATGCCATGAGCTTTATTTTCTAGAGCAAAATTAGAGCAAAATTTATGATTTCACGCATATATCAATTAATATAAAAATAAATTGAAAAATTGAAAAATTCAATTTTTTCTTAAATAGTTCGGCAGTTTTACGCAACAGGTAATGTATGTGCCAATTTTCAGGGTGACTGCGCGATCAATGGCCGAGATCTCGGGGGGGGGGGGGGTTGAATCAACCCTCCCCCGGCCACAGAACACCCCAAAAAGCCCAGCCTGGTTAGGGTTACCCAGTACCACACAAGATTCCAAAATGCCCACAAACTTTTAACAGTACCCTCTGATTTCCAGTCAGCAATGGGTTATTTCAGTCAGACAGCCTGACTGCAGAGATCTCTATATTTGCTCAAATTACACGTAGTCATGGTCACGTTCCCCATTAAATATCTTCTCTTTTTCTTTTGTACATAATGCAAGGTATAATATTGGCAATCGCCTGCGCTAATACTGCAAACTCATTATTGACAATGCATATATGTGCACAACTTGTCTTGTGAAAATAGCAATTTGAGTCATTCATTGACTTATTTGCTTTCACTGAGCCTAAAGCTCTACACTGTGCACAGTGCTAGAGTTGTACACCACCTCCATCTCTTGATTTCAGTGTCATAAAATATTATTTACTCAATTTTGATAGTCTTGGAAGGCAGAGGCATGGGGAAAAATATCTATCTCACTGCTAAAGTGTATTAAGATCTCGAATAACATGCAAGATTGCTGCAAGGAATTCTGTATTCTATTCGACTCATGAAACTCCACAATATTCACAGGTATCATGAAAGACACAAAATACATGAATAATCATATAATGGAAAAATACACACAATCTGCCACAAAAGTAAGAATGAATGTTCACTGCAAATCTAACTAGAATTATCACTGAAGGTGATTGATACCCCCACTCCTAGTGTTGCTTTATAGTATGTGATGTCATGAGGGCAATGACGTTAATACCAAGTTTGTGCACTTGTCGAATTGGAAACAGAATGATTTTAGTTTACTGTACAATTACAGAGTTGACACTGAGTTCCACAAGGTTTGGGTAAAAAGTGTGGTTACCATGGCAATGCATTGTCTGATACAAACACAAGGGACATTTTGCATTTACTACACTTAAAGACCATCATACACATCAAATTTGACCTTCATAGCTTGAATGTTTTATTTTGATACAACAATGAGTGGTTACCATGGCAACACATTTTCCTTAAACTAACACATTGGTGTCTTGCAAAACTACACTTCTAGATCATGATACATACTAAATTTGACTTTAATTGCTTGAATGATGGAAAAGTTATTCGATCTGCAAGGGTTTGGTAAAATTGTGGTTACCATGGCAATGGTTTGTGTGACAAACACAAAAATTATGTGTTCCACATCTATACCTCAGGGCCATAATGCCTACCAAATTTGATTTCAATTGCTTCAAAACTGTGGAAGTTGTTCACTCCACAAAGTTTCGAAGAAAACATGCGGTTACCATGGCAACGCTTTGTCAAGTACAAACACGATAGTCTTGCATAACTACACCTATAGATCATCATAGATACCAATTTTGAAATTGATTGCTCAGATACTATGGAAGTTATTCAATCCACAAGGTTTTGGTAAAATTATGATTACCATGGCAATGCATTGTCCAACAAAAACATGTCTTGCACATCTATACCTCAATATCATCATTTACCCTAAGTTTCATTTAAATTGCTTCAAAACTGTAGAAAGAGTTCATGACGCAAGATTTTGCAACGACCGACCGCCCGACCGCCCGACCGACCGACCGACCACCCGACCAACATCACGGTGACTCCTACCCCCTTCACACTACGTGTGGCGGGGATATAACAATTTGTACATAACAACATTATGACATTAACTGATCATGCTGCAACCTAGCAAACGCATTCCATCATGTCTAGTATAGATTTAGTTTCACATACTGTATGCAAACTACAATTGGCACAGTTTCTAAAGAGCTGATGGTCTATCAAATCTCAATCCCTATATAGCAATTAGTCATGTTTCATTACAGTTTGTCAAACAATTGTTATTTCACAAAATCTGTAAAAAAATAAGTTATTGATGTACATTGCATCATTCACTCATTCATAATTCATTTTGTTTTAGTAAATCTGGGCCTTAGAAACAAATTTGGGGAGTAACTTACTCATGACAGCTGGCATGGCTTGCTAGTAATCGATCCATCTGTACCAAGCTCAGAGTGAGGCAATGGACAGAAATAGCAATTTGAATGCTCTCAGATAGTGATTGATTGCAATGTGATGTCTCAGACAGACCCAAACCAGAGGCGGATCCAGGAATTCAGTAAAGGGGGGGGGGGGGGGGGGGGGGGGGGGCACAAACAATATTTCTGGTGCTACTTCGGGGTTTCATCTCATTTTTTTTCTTTTTATTTCTCTTGTTTTAACAACAAATAAAGAGAAGGCGCACACCAGGTGCGCCCCCCTCTGGATCTGCTACGGCAAACAAAGTATCGGATCACTGGAAAAACACTCAGAGAGCGCAGACCTCTGCCACGCCAGCAGCTTATTTCCATCCACACATGCATGCAATATCCCAATATAGAAACCGTCATTTACATCATCGGCTTCTAGCTTTGTGGCGCCTTGCCAGAGCAGAGCAAACGCTTTAGTAGGCCTATGCATAATAATATGCAAACCTCAAATATGTGCAGATTTAACTCACACGCTCATTGACCTCATCTGCCAAAAGATTAAAAATCCTTCGAAAATGAAAATAAAAAAATCCTGTGTCACGACCATGATTTAATTATCTATTCCTTGTGTCATCATCAACTTTTCCTGCGAGTTTGATCATTCCAAACCGTTCAAAACTCTTTGAATTATTTTGCAAACAGTTAAAATACACAAATCAATTAGTGCAAATGAAAACATAACCCCCTTCGTTGATGGAGGTAATAAAGACATACATATGACGTACCAGAATTGCCTGAGAGTCAAAGTAGTACGTGTCAGGCATCTCTCCCACAACGACTGACTTGAGGAAGTCGAGAGCAAACACAGCGTAGCCGTGGGAGGCGAGCAGAGAAGCGCGATCTTCAAGGACACCATTCCCTATCCCTCGGAGTTCGATCACCACGGGCAACGGGTCAGACGAACCTTTGCGTCAAGGATACAAATTCATGCATGACAATTGTACAGTAGGCTAAAAAAATTATGCGCAAGGAAGAATTGACATTACCGGTACCAAAGGACTAGCATTCTCACAAGAGATGTCTCTTTCTCTGCAAATTTATACTTGACTTCTACTTACAAGCCATTGATTGCAAAGTCTATAATAATGTGCCCCATATTGAAGGCTCCATGCGTGTAAACTTAGTGCAGCACCTAGGAGGAGAGGAAGACATTTTTGTTCACAAACATCTCTACTCTGAATGCAGAGTTGTAACTAACATCAACAGCACTGTGTAAAGGAAAAATAATTACACATCATTCTCACATCTTTTGTTCATCTAGTTGTCATATGCTCTTACTTTGTAACATCTTTTGTTCATCATCATCACTTGCCGTATTAGTTGTGATATATGCACAATACTGTGATTGAGTCACAGGTACACAAATTCTGCACTATAATAAGAAAGAGAAGCATGGCACATCATGAGTGCAGGGTTGGATCCACAAATTCCCGAAAAAAAGGGGGGGGGGAGGGGCACAAATTTCTGTTGCCTCTTCCAGGTTTTATCAGCTGACATGCCCAAAAAAAAAGAAAAAAAAGAAAAGGGCTTCGGTTCACATTTTCTCGTTTTCTCCTGCCACTTCCGGGTCTCATCAGCTGACCAAAAAAAAGGTCAAGCGCAGTTTCATGGGGTGTCCCCCCTCCAACAGTAAGATTTTTTTATATTCATGTTGATCATCATGCAATTTTATGCATACTTTCATTCAAAAAATAAAAGATAAAGGGGGGTGCATGACCCCAGTGCCCCCCTACCGCCCCCCCCCCTTCCCGATCCGCCGATCGTATGTCTACAGAGACAGCGTGGTACCATATACACGATTCTTGACATTCAATCAGGGGTCCAAAGGTTAAATCCTGCCAAGTGCTTTCATTCTGGCACAAAATGATTTTCATACTAAATTGTTCCTCTTAACTCAAGTGTCAGTGGGTACCTGGCAATGCTTGAATGATACCAATAACAGGGCCATCTGGAAGAGCAGTGCTAGTACAGTACACTGAAAAGGCTATCTAGCACAATAACCTGAATTCATGATGCCCAGTACGTCAAAGACTTGTAGAGGGCCATTATCCTGAGCCTAGAAAGTTCAATGAGATGCTTGGCCATGGGTTGGTCAGTTTATGCAGTCTGCATTCAATTTATTATACTTCTGTTTCCAGAGGTCATTGAGCTTAGACATGAATATCTTAGCTGATGTCGCCTTGACAGTGTCAGCAGAATTAAAGACTGTTCCAGGAGTTCACCAATTTCTGGTTAAAAGAAGGTACCCTCTTGATCTAAACTATATCACCACCATCATCATAATGCACACTAGAATTTACGAACTTTATTAGTATGTCTTGCCTCCATTAATATAGGCAGTATCACAAATGCTACAGTCAAGGCGACCTTTGATCCTTTCACACTCACCCCTCTGTTTTGGCAGGAAGAATACCCCATGAGCCTTGCCTTCGGTGAACTCATGCCGCTCCACGTGGTCTGCGAGGTATCTCCTCTCCATGACGACGACAGCCAGCTCTTCTTGGCCGGGGCTCTCATGGTCGACCAGCCTCAAGGTATACCTCAGTGGGAGCCTGGAGTCAGTCTTCTTCACCCGAGGGTACAAATGGGCCACGGCGGGAACGGGCTTACAGCTCCAGATCAGACCCATGGGTTCGATTCCTTCATAGGTTCCCCCAAGGGATGGCTGTCTAGCAACTGTCAAGAAATGATCAGAAATGTTAGAATGATCATCATTTATTTAACAAAAATGATTGGAAAAAAATTAACATGTCAAATTATGTAAATCTAAAGAAATCTTTGAAGAAGCTGCAGTAATATCACTGCTTTATGACTAGATATTTCTAAAAGTCCTTTTCCTTTAACAGCATTGTCAAAATGTTGACTTTGCAAGCCACAAGAATATAAATGGTGAGATGATAATAACAATTTGATGTTGTTACTACTACAGAAACTTTGCTAGAACAAGCAACAACATTGGGCACCCCCATAATTCACAATTCAATGTACTATCAACAAATCAAACCTGCTTAAGAAAAATGATATTTGAGACAAAATCAAGTCTCAGTGGATGGTATTATCTTCTCCATATCAAAATCACAAGAATGATTACGCAGGGTATTACTAAATTGTACTTTGAGTTGTGTATTACTATAATTTTTTTCCCCCAAAATTATCTTTAAAGAAAATTCTTGGAGAAGTCACGTCATAAAAGGGGTAGAGGGGGAGAGGTGGGGATTGTGATCAGGTGGACCCCCTTCCCTTTATCTCAAGACATGCAGTGTTGGTCACAAACAAATTGTTTTCAATGTTGGATCATTTTATCACCTGCAACCTCCCCTTGTGAGTCTGCTTTGAAGATTGCACTGGACTGGAAGACAAATCTTTTACACTCTGTCCGAACTTCTGCCTGAATGGTCACTGGCTGACTGGGGTGCAGTCCAGTGGCCCTAATGTCCAGTAGTTCATCAGCCAGACCGGACTGTGGAGTCACGTGGACGGCTGGGTGAGTGGACATGTCAGCAGTTGGCTGACCGCTGGGCATTACGGTGGGGTCAGTTGCCGTGCAGGCTTGGAATGAGCATGAATGGTGCGCTGTTGTGTGACGCAGTAGGCACTGGAGACTGAACAAGAAAGAGAGAATATGAACAAATATTTACATGTATACACAACATTCTACTCTCTCAAAGTGAATTGCAAGTCAGAAGGTACTGGAGACTGAAAACATGGAAAAAATACTGACATTTAAATTATATTTAACTTCATCAAGTGCCATGAGAATTCAGGCTGGCGCCATGATGTTTATTCTGTAGAACCCTGAGGCTTATTTTGAAGTTGAAGGTAACTGCATGTGTGATCATCATGCCATCTATAATGAGCTCTCCAAATACATATTTCTGTCCCATTGAGAGGGAAAGAAAGAGAGGAAAATATGTTAAAAAGATATTATAATGGACAAACAGAGAGAAAAATGCTGACAGAAGAAATAAATACGAAGGGAAATAGATAGAGGGAAAGAGAGAGAGAGGGAGAGAGAGAGCATCACAAAAACAGTGAAATAATAAAACAAGACAGAGAGAGGAAACAGATAATTAGGATTATCTTCATGGACTTCTGTATGGTTAACTTTGTGGATTTGTAGTGGGTAAAAAGTGAAAAAAAGGTGGCTTCAAAACTTTTTGCTTGACAAATTGGGGCAAGCATTTTTCCTCACAGTTCCAAAACACTTGCCCCAGTATGATTTTCCACTTGCCTCAGGCAATCAGGAAAGCGATCAGCACCTTGGACAGATACTCAGACAGAGAGATTTAAAAAAAAAAAGATCTAGAGACAAACAGACGGAAAAACAGAGAAAGGACAATTACAAGAGAGCAAAGAAAATTGAATGAACAGATGGGGAGACAGACAGACAGACAGACAGATGGACCGGCAGTCAAAGAAACAGATATTTCTAAAGAACTAAACAATTTAAAGGGATGGTACAGTATTGGTGGAGATGAGAATTGGGCTTTTAACTTTTTGTGAGATACCACGAAAACACTTATGATATAGTACAGAGCAAACCATTTTAAGAAGAATTCAAAGTTTATTTGATGAAACTCTAGTTTGGAATGACTGAAACATCCAAAAACAAAGTAAAACAAAGCGATTGTAATAAAGTGTGGGTCCCACACTTATTAGAATCGCTCTGTTTTGGATATCTCAGCCATTTCAAAACGAATTTTCATCAAATAAATGTTGATATCCTCATGGAATTACATGCTCTTTCCTATCTTATAAGAGGTTTCTCATTATCCCACCAAAAAAAATTGTTAGAAACCTGAAATTAGGTCTCAACCAAAACTATATGAGCCCTTTAAGATTGGAAATATTAAAAGTCTAACAGTTAACAGTCAAATAATCCGTCAGACAGTCAATGAAAAGGAAAGAGAGAAGAGAGGTAAGAATCTTAAGAGTCAAATAAACAATCGGACAGACAGAGAGAAAAAAGAACATAGAGAGATACTCAGACAGAGAGACTTAAGAAAAAAATCAAGATATGTTATAACCAAACATATGGAGAGGCTCAGATAGAAGTAGCAGAAAACAAGGGATATTAGAAAGAGAGAGAGAGACGGCTAGTCACCTCCCTGGCTAGACCAAGGAGGTACACTTGCCTGGTACCTCCTAGCCTTTTGTCAAGGCCCTCTCGCTGTAATGGGCGAGCGAAGCGAGTCCAGCTGAGCGCGACCACTCAGCTGGGCTCTCTTCACCATACAGCAAGAGGGCCTTGACAAAAGGCTAGGCACCTCCATGGACGGGGGGGGGGGGGGGGGAAGGGGGGGGTTGCATGAATAGCAGGGGAGTCAGACAAATATGCAGACAGACAGGGGGGTGGGGGGGGGGGTAAAAGAGCCAGACAAATATAATCAGAAAAAAAAAAGACAGAGAGAGGAAGAGGAACAAGAGAGAGCAGGGTCCACAGAGTTAGATAGCCAGGTAGAAAGACAGACCAAGGTTTCCATACTATTGTATTAGTTTCTATAACAGGCCTAAATGGTGCACCCACTCATGCATATCACGTGTGTAAACCATGATTCCACCACAGGGAGGTGAGACGATACCTCCCTTGCTCAGAGTGATATATTGGCTTGGCAAACCAATGTGGGACAAATACAATTGAATTAAAAGCATCACACTCACGTGTTTGTGACTGACCAGGACTTTGGCACTCAAATGAAATATAATGAATGTAAATATGCAGACGGAATTGCACAGGTTAACTGGAGGACACAGAACGTCTGATTTTTCAAATGGCAGAATACAAAGTAAGAGCTTCCCAAATTCTCAGTATTCAGGAAAAAGATTTTACTAGGATCTTCAAAGCCAAAATTGGAAACCAAGCTACCATTAAAAGAAAAAAACTAACAACACCCCAAACAGGTCTTACCAACTTGTGAGAGAGTATATATGCAACATACTATAATACAATAAAATCACACACACTGTACAGAAAATGCATGGGAATATTTGACTAAGTAGCAGACATTTCTGTACCACTTATTGATGTAAATGTTTACTTACATATGATGACAAAATGAGTGGCTCACATGATTTCAGACAATGACATTGCATCTATGACCTTGCACAGGATTACACTTACATTTCTGTTGTTAATTATATGAGAATCTATACAGAGCTTCTTCTTTCATTTCTGCCTCTAAAGTGTGTGTGTGTGTGTGTGTTTACCTATCGATCTGTCTTTCTTTCTTTCACTCTCAGTTTCTGTATTTACTCTTTTTATAATTCTAACAGAAGGATGGATATAGTTCTTTTTTTTTTGGGGGGGGGTACTTTATCTTACTTAGATCTCTAACAGATTATTGTATGGAAAGGTAAGGGAAAATAGACAAAAACAGACAGATACCTTAAAATTCACTTGTTAGACTGGTCAGTAGATAAACTGATGAGGGAAAAGCAGACAGATGATAAATGCAGATGAACAGACACAGAACGGATGGCTGGATGGTTAAACATGAAAAAAAAAATGAAAAAGGATACTGATGGAGAATATATGATTGGGGTCCTAGATAGAAAGTTACACAGATATATCATTTTAGATGGAAAATATTTCATTTGATTAAATATTTATAATATGTCTGTATGGGCAAACTGAAACTTGCCTCTTCTAAGATCATTTTGCCATAACGCTGCCTGATTTCAAGGTCAGATCAACTCTACTTTTGCACCGATGAACTGCTTACATCTTATCACAATACAGTGCCAACTGGTGCAAAGTTCAAACTTCTCACTTGCCCCGCCCCCTCTCCCAATCTATGCCTTCCTATCAATGAATACAGGCTTCAACTGATGTACAAGAGTTGAATGTAAAAATTATTCATCAAGAAGTGCTATTATGGCAAATTTTACATATTTTGCCAAGTCAGGTCATCAGGATGGATTACAAAATTCAGGGAAATAACATTATTTCTTCAGTCAGTAGTTTTAACAAAACATTTATAAGCATCTTTTGATATCATCTCGGTATCATATTCGCAAGACAGGATAAACATGAATTTGCTAATCATGAAGAATCCAAATGGACTATGGAACCAGCGAGGGGATATAATAGGCATTTTAGGGTCTCCCTCATCCTCCCCCCCCCCCACTTCCTTCTCCTTGTTCGATCACTTGTTTTGTTTTGTTTTGTTTTGTTTAGAAAAAAACCCCACAGAACTCTTAGAAATATATCCAAGACTTTAGTGTGGGGGAGGGGGAAGGATATTTTTATCATCATCGTTATAATCCTAATACTGAATATATTATCCGGATCCCCATCTATGATGCCAAAGGGGTGTTGTGGAGGGGGATCAGAGAACACTAAATTTGAAGGGATGATCTTTGACCCAACAAGAACAAGATAGATAGACCCCTCCTCCTACCCCCCGGGGGGGGGGGGGGGGGGGGGGGGGAGGGGAAATCAGGAAAAAAAATGACTTGTTTCTTGTAGTTGTCACTAGCTGTTGCATTGACATTCTACCAACAGAGTTTCTCTTTAATTTCAGCATATTGTAATGTACTTCCTAGCTCTTACAGGGTGTGTACAGTTCTGGTAGAGGTGAGGATTTAGCATTTAGAAACCTAATGTTTGTGAGAAATTCAGAAACCACTCCATGGGATGTCAAAGAGCATGCAATTCTAAGGGGTATCATAAGTTTATTTGATGAAAATCGGTTTTGAAATGGCTGAGATATCAAAAAACAAGGTGAAACAAAGAGATCCTCATAAAAGCTGTGGCCTAGCTGTCACCTTTATTATTATCACTTTTTTTGATATTTCAGCCATTTCAAAACCGATTTTCATCAAATAAACATTGAATCCTTCTCAAAATAACATGCTCTTTTATATTTCATAAGCATGATAAGAGGTTTCTCATTGCCTCAATTAGGAATGTTCAAAACATGAATCCCCACCTCAACCAGTACTGTACAGTCCCTTTAATATAATCGTTGTCATACAAGGACAAAGGTTATCACTGTAGAGTAGTTAATATACTCTTCTAGTTCTACATCAGCTAGATGCTTCTGACTTACCGATACATCTCTGCCGCTCTGGTTTTTCACTTATAAGTTATAGATACTCTGTCAGTCGGTTCTAGTGGGTCGACGTCAACCAATACGTCAACGTACTTCTTGCCGAATCCAGCTAGATTCAGAGGGGAAGGTCTACTGTCGGCAATCTTGATTGCAGATCAGGGACATAGTAGAAACCAACGCCAACTCAGTCATATCATCTCACTTTTTCACACTTGAGCTTGTGTGGGATCACAGACACAGTTTCACTATTTATAGCAGACGACGACTTGCTGCTCAGATCAGAGCCGTCAGATACGGCTCTGGCTCAGATCATATACGTACGCCCTCGGTGTCGAGAAAACTCAAGAGTATGCAGTCTGCTGCTTCTGATTCTTCGCATTTTCTAATATCTAAATGTCCCAGATCATACAATCAGAGAACTACGTCGTTTGGAGCACACACATGGCTCGTGTGGTGTGCATGGAGAAGGCTACTAGCGTACAGCGGGTCTGCTGGTATCATAGCTACTTCAGCACAATGACTAATTGGCACATGCTGTTGTGTTTCGTAACATTCCGCGTTGAATGGTTAGTTTGGCATTCAGGCGCTATGATTTCCTTGGGCAGAATACAATAGACACTGACCAGTGGATACGATCCGACACTTCGGAATATCAAACTGGTACTGGTATCGGCGTACAATAATACACAAAGCCAATGACAATGATATTGGTAATTAAGATAAATGTACGAAGCAGAAATTTAGAGTAGACACTTCTACCATCTACCATAGTTCTGAGGAGCTGTTGAAAGGGATTATCACTTCAAGGTTCAAGGTTCAAGCAGAAACATGCAAGTAATGGAAGAATACGGCAGGTCTCTGAGACTGATGCGAGACTACAAGTATATGAGACCTAAACGTGGAAAAGTACGAAACGTATACTGGTATCATATCAAAGCCATATAAGAGTATATAAAAGTGTATGAAAGTATATGAAAGGTAAACATATAAAAGTATAAGTATATGAAAGTATATGAAAGGTAAATATATAAAAGTATATGAAAAGTATATGAAAGGTAAATATATAATTATAAAAGTATATGAAAAGTTGTGTTGGCGTACGCCATATAAATTTAACCCCCCCCCCCAAAAAAAAAAATCAAAACAAAACAAAACAAAACCGTAAATGACGAAACGTAACACGAAACGTAAAACTGTATATGTTCACAACAGAATGACACGCGCCTTACAGAACTAAATTAGCAGCAACAGCAACAACAGCAACAGCTTTAATTAACAACAACAGCAACGGCAACAACAGCAGCAGCAGCAGCAGCAGCAACAACAACAACAGCGTAGGCCCTATACCTTCAGTATCAAAGTACACCTGGAATGGATACCAGGGCATTCTGTTGTAGATGGAAACGAAATCGCCTACAAGGCAGCAAATAAAATCCTAACAAACAAAAAAATAACTTAGTATAGGCCTGGGTATAATATTATGTAGGGTCTATATAGTGGAATATATCATGTTAGCAATTACGAAAAGTATTCGATCGTTGTTTTGAAGACTGGCTCAAACATTATTAAGAGGCTAAACAGATTAGAAGAGACAACATCCACCATCCACAACCATTAAAGCGTGATGCTTGTGACAGGGAAAAGCAATTGTCATGCACAATCTAAGACCGGGGTAACATTCAGGACAGGCGCCACGTTGTTAAAGTGGGGGTCGAGTTTTAAAAATAGGCCGGACGTCCATTCATTTTGAGGATGGAGGGGGAAAGACATCTTGGATAACATATTTTTGGTGCCACTTCCGGGATTAATCGGCTAACAAGCACACTTCCGGGGTTTAAAAAAAAAGCGGGGTTGGTAAGTCCCTATGTATATGCACACAAACATACACACACACACACACACACACACACACACACACACATACACACACACACACATACCCCATTTCTCTCTTCTTCGGAGCTGTTTTATTCTTTGTGTAGGACTAAATGTAGATATAATGTTACTTCATTTTATTGTTATTCTATTTTGCTGTATTTCAGTTGTTACCAACTTCTAGAATAGCTGGTATAGTCACGATAGTTGCTATTTCAGTTCGTAAGCCATTGGTTTTTTTTTTTCTGAGGGAACTTCTTTACAAGCCATATTTCCCAAGGTCTCATCGTTCCTCTGTGTGTGTATGTGTTTGTTTTCTATGTACTTAATTCATTCATTTCATTTAAATCAATTTCCAACAAGAACAAGACATTTATATACACACAATAACACAATATCAGTACAATGTAGTAACGAAGAAAATACCGGTATTGTGAAGTAACAGTAATGCAAATCATTTTCTCATAACGAATTAAAATTAAACTTTACTTAACTATGTGATTGTCATATCGAGAGGCCTATATTTGAATTTGAGAAACGGAAGCCGAATAAAGTTCAAGATCAAGTTCAAGTTGACCGTAACACAACGAACCCATACAGGAACATGCATGAATAATTACAATTTCAGTGATTTGGATACATGAATTACTCAAGGCAGAAAATACGAGGAGAATAGTATAAATCATTTGATACGGTTAATTGAGAATACGGGCTGATTTAGATAATGATTTTATGTCCGTAAATTCCATATTTCTCGGCCTATATACTTTGAAAGCTCAGTGTTATAAATGGTCTTATCACATTTTCTTTTCATATCAACAGCAACATTGCATGTACACGATGTAGCCAAAACTGTTCGCTTGTTTATATAAAATAAAGAGAAACTTATATTAAATTAATATTGCGTGATTTTTGTTTCAACCATTGGATATGTGAATATCCAACAAAACTATACACACGGAACTCTGTGCGGTCCGACCGGGTTTAAGTTGAAAACGGCCTATCTGTACACCATAGGCAGTACCCTGCAGCTGAGGCCTGCTTAAATCACAGTCTGGACGAAAACTGGTATGACCATGTCGCGCCGACGAAAGTGGAGAAATTATATACAGCGTATATTTTTCATTTCATTCATTCATTTCATTCATTAATTCTTTCACGAAATTCTTCGAGAATATCTAATAATAAACTGAGAAAACAGCTGTGAAAAGAACCACTAAGAACGTGTTTGGCTTGAAGATAAATGAAAAGCAATGTTAACCTAAACCAATTCGGAGGTAACAAATTTTAGCATTCCATGTCTGATAGCATCATAAAGTGAGCTCGGCTTGATATCCATCTCATTTATACACACTTAAAGCAATATGCATACAGTACATTGTTTCTCATAAATTCCTGGCATAGCTTGCTTTCCTGATCTCAAGAATCTCGTACCGTCAAGGAAATATCAATCAGTGGTACCTCCTTGCGATGGTTTCGTGGTCGTTAAGGATGTTTTGATATTGCGAAATATAGTCTGTTATGACTGACGTCCTTGTATCGATTGCCCCATTAACGCTCTTTTATGACAACAAAAATATAAAACAATAGAGTACATGTTTAGTACAGGCCGTAGAGAATGATTTCAAAACATCACTGGTCAGGAGGAATTAGAAACCACCCACCTCAAACCCTGTTGTGCTGGATGCTCGTCTATAGCTTCTGGACTCCTTTTTATTCGTAGCGGTGATTCATTATTGAGTATACGCGACAAGCCGTAAGAGGGCGTGACACCCGTGGATTGCGATACGCCGAGATCTGCGATGCACGTGTGAGTTGGGCGTTCAATCCGAATGATGATCACAATCAGAAATTTTTGCCTTCTCTTGGTTTGTCCAGGGAGGTGAGACAAAACTCACCTCCCTGGTTTGTCGGAATTGGCAAAATTTCGTACTAAGGAAAACAAAAAGACGGAGCCCAGACTAGAGGGATTGTAGGCCCTACAGTATTGGTTGATGTAGGAATTCAACCTTTCACGTACCCTTTGCGAGACATTTAGAAAAAAACAACAACAACATTTCTGGAATGTTGATAAGCCTACGATTCTAAGAGGAATCCAGGGTAACTGTTTATTTGATGAAAATTGGATTTAAATGCGAGATATCCAAAACAGAGCAATCATAATAAAAGATGGAACCCACCTTTTATTAGGATCGCTTTGTTTTACTTTGTTTTTGGATATTTCAGCCATTTCAAAACCAATTTTTATTAAAATAAACTTTGAATTCTTCTTAGAATTGTAGGCTTCTTAACATTCCTGAAAGTTGTTTCTAAATACATATATCTCGCTAAAAGTTAAAGGCTGAATTCTCAACCAAAGTTGACGCGCACTTATTGCGCTAACAAGGACGTCCAGAGTCCGAGCCATTTCAATGACTTGTATAGACGGTATAGACCCGAGAAGAAATGCCAAAGATGCGTGGTGCTCTATCATCTTTGCTATGGGTGTGACATAATCATCTAGGGTCTACCGTGTACATGTAGCTGTATAATTGCCCTACCTCTCTGATACAATGTTGGTTTCGTGTAATTTTTACATAGTTACAATCTTCCCTCTCTTCCACTGTAGCAACAAAAATGCCTCAACCTCATGGCCTACACAAATCCTAGCTCACTTTCCTAATCTCGTCATTAGACAACTACCGATTACAATTTTGAAAGAGAACAATAAAATGGCAATGGAAATACCCTTATATGTGCATTATTCAGAGTCACACTGGCATATCTTTCAAGTTATTTTCATATTACAAATTCTAAATTTCTGACTGATAAAATATTTGACGTTATTTCTGGATTGAAGACACCTCAAACAGACAATGCCCTGTGTTCTTCCCAGTAGGTACATGTATTGTCAACTTCCTATGCAAAGGCGCAGACCATGCGGACTTAATTTAGCAGACGACGTTCTATAATTTGTGAAGTAATAGACAGATATCTGGGTTGGGTTGCTCTCTTCGATTCGAACTGGTCACAGTTAAAATTCGCCACATGTGCAGCCTCAAAAATGTTTGAATAATATATCAAAATACCAATACATATGTAATGTGACTATCGTGACACATATGAAATGATCCATGCGAGCAGAATATGAACAGCAACTCTCAAAATTGAGCCTAAACGCCACACGCAAACCACTGTCTATTACATTAAATCATTAGCATTTAAATGCCCAGCGAGTCGCGTCTTGTTTACTGTCAGCGAACCACTGCACCACAAGTGACAGCAAGGATCGCATTTATACACTTGCTACATGCCCAGCTAGCTAGCTACAGTTTCCCAAACGACGGCAACTCCACTCTTAGCGTGTGTAGCACGTTAAACCAACCAAAATGACGAGTAAAGTCACATCTCAACCTTTGATTACCGACAAATTCACGCAGCAGAAGTCAGCTAGTAACTCGAAAACACGAGGAAAGAAAACTCCAGGCAGGCCGATTAAATCGTCAGACAGCAAGCATCAAACTGCACAACGAGGTGAGCGCTACAATGGAATGCACGTGTGTGTGAGACTGCTTGGCTGGTGTGTGGTAATAGGGAACAAATCCGTCGATCACTTTGAGGTACAAAAGTGCAGTTCGTAGGCCACTAGAGATCTGTGTAAAAGTTGGTAGAAAATATCTTTGTGATGAGGAGTCTATACATACAGGAAAGTGTACGGGTTCTATTAAACACCTACAAGAACAAATGAAAAACCTGTAATTTAGTGTAACTTTAGTTGTAAGTAGCGTAGAACTAGAAGAGGATGCTGGATTGCTGTGTCCTGTAGTGTTACATATAGATGGAACCTGAATGAGGCTGCACAGAGCCTAATGATGAATCCCGATGGAATCCCATTTTCTTTGCTCAATTTTCCACTAATAAATAATGTTGAAGTTCTAAAAGTATAGTGAGGTGCCCGCACCTCATCAGGGGCCCGAATATCATCACCCTGCATAAAATTGATACAAGCACACTTAACAAAAAATTATGCCCAGGACTCTGTTCAGTACACTTGAAACTTTGCAGGGTTACCACAACCAAGCAAACTGAGGTGATAACAAAACAGTTTTTCTTGATAATCTTACACTTATGTGAGGAATGTGTTATCACTAATATCAGTATCATCATAATCACCTGCACACGTCTAGTGTTGTACACCAGGCCCTACATGTGTTCCATGTCTTTCAATGGTCTTAAATGAGCATGATGGTTAAGTGTTGCAGTGAATCATGTTGACCCAGAAAGCATGGATCTGATTACAAACAGTTATACTAGACTAAACTTCAACTTCGAATTTAATTCCACCCTGTACTTCATCGATCACTCCATGATTTCTCACTCTAGATGAAGTGGTAAGGGCAGACGATCTAATCAGGCAAGAGCACCTGAACAAGCTGAGGGAGTTTGACCTAGACTGGAGGTTTGGTCCATGTACAGGTATGACTTTCCCCCTGCAATAAATAAGCTGGTTCACAAGATCTTGTAGTACATGTATGTATTAAGTTAACTAAAGATACACAACCCAGTCACTGTACATAGGTACGTCGCGACAGGGGTGTACAGGCGGGACCACCATCTATGAAGAGAGCTCATGTAATCGGATTCCGATCGCTTTCAGTTTTGATACTTAAGATCATTTTTGTCACCTCAAACTCATCTAATACAATCTTCAATAATAAGACTCTGATGTCTATGCTATCAGTATTCAAATTTACGTTATGAAACTTACCGAAATTGATGATTATATCCAGCATGTCCAAATGGTACATTGTCTTTCACGCCAGGCCAATTTGAATACACATACGTACAGTATACGTGATGTGAATGCCCCATAGATCGTGTAGAGCTGTATGCTATTGACCGTGCTGCTACACTCAAGCAGCGCACACACGCATAAGTTCTCTTCACAGCAGACGATGTTAGGCAGTAGGCCCTATGCAATATGACCGCCGTGCTCGCTTTGGAGCATGAAGGCGCCATTTTGAATTCTGCAACGATAAACGGCACCCGAACCTGGACGGTCAGGAATTGCACCAGAAATTGTCATTTTTTTTGTTCCACGGACTTATCGCAAGGGCTCTCTATGGACCCGGTGTGGTGAACAATTCTTCTGTAATACAAGCATGCATTTAGCATGAGTAACGTATTCTTTGTAGAATAAAAGTATAAATTTTCATAAATTTTTTACTTGTGTTGAGGTTCCTCACTTTGAAGCTGCATGCCTCGCCTGTCAGACGCTGTATTCGCACAGCGTACTTACAGCATCTGGTCGGGCTAGTATTAAGTGTACAATGGAGATTACAAAATACTTGTACTTCTACTTCTACGGTGCTTTTCATCAAAGCCTGTTCAGCAACTGGATGAGGGTTAGGGTTAGTAGGTTGATTTCAGAGCATGCCCTCTAAAAGAGTTCTTTGCAAAATTTTTGTTGAGTGTTTCATGTTCATAAGACTAAGAGGCAGAATAACTCCATAGAGAAAGTCAATTATGGAGACCAGTGACAAAAGATCAGCATCATAGTGAAAAATGAAGTTTTTACCTGGAATCAATCAATTATGAGGAGTTGGTTGTGACAGTGCTGCCCTTTGTATAGTGATCAAAGAAATATGACGTCTGCTTGTGTAAGAACCTGGCGAATCTGCAAAATTATATTCTCTTCATCTGTCTCTGAGGATGAATTAGTGAAAAAAGTTTCACTGTTTCCTGTAAAGCAGAAAAATGGATAAATGTGTTCATGAGAAAAATGTGAACCATAATCACGCATAAAACCAATATAGAGAGGGCAGTGCATGCAGTACACTGGTCAATATGTTAATGAGCATGTCAATGTAATATGCATCTAGGTCATCAATTTTAACTGGCAAACTGACATTGAAATAAATGAATGTAACGGTCAATCGATCTGTCAAAGTTTGCTCATAAATGCTATCATTCCAAAAGCTTTGATTTCCATTCTTGCATTCCAAATACAAAGAATTATATCATTATAAATGATTAGAGATGAAGAGTGAGTTTGTGCTTTACGTGGTATACAGAGCAGAGAAAGAGCCAGAAATTGTTCGTGGGCATACATGTATACATGAGTAGGGGTGTGTACTTTTATGAAGGAAGATCTTTCAACCACTGTATTGACCCAAATTCGATGCAGAATTCTGGATCTCAGCCAACCGTTAAGACATTTTGGCGTTTCCCTAGGAGTGGATTATAAATCTGTCATGTTGACAATACATCTGACCTACATTGTATGTTACTGTGTCTCCATATTCTTTTATTTGTATGTACCTCTAATCCCAAAAGAAAGATATGTGTGCATCTGTGTGTGTGTGTGTGTGTGTGTGTGTGTGCGTGCAAGTGTGTGTTTGTGTGTATTATATATTTTCATGACTTTCATTGCTATATTTATTTCGTATTTAACCTGTTCCATTGTAAATGCATTTCTTTTTTTTAACAGCACTGGAGAGCCTGTGTCATTTTCTTTTATGTTGTCTTGGTTAGTTTGTGTCCTGATGTGCCTTGCAACTGCTAAAGTGTAGGTCCTACTATATTATATCTGATTTTTGTCCTGGTCTGCTCAGGAATCACTCGGCTAGAGAGGTGGGAGAGAGCAGAGAGGCATGGGTACAACCCACCCAAGAACATCAAGGACCTTGTACTGGAGCACAAAGATGATGAAGAATATGTGCAAAAGTAAGTGTGATTCATGTTTACAACTTACAATGTTGTCTTGAATGAGCAATCTGCAAGGAAGAATGTAGGCCTACATGCATGAGAATAAATGACACAAAGTTTGAAAACGAGGGAGAAACTTAAGTAGTCAATATTGATGTGAGTGCAAATGGGAATATGAGAGATTTGGCAGGGAATTGCGTGCATGAACAAGTTTAAATGTTTCTTGCATAGGAAGGCAGCACATATTTTCTTTGCCTTGTCCCCTTTCATTTAAAACGAATAAAATAAATGACTAAAAATATCAAGGATACAAAAGGTGGATATGTAAATTGCGTGTCATGACAAATACCTTTTTCTGCCATCTCACTTCTACTGAGAATTTCACGTTAGTAGGCTTACTAGCTGCACAACTTGGCTTCAGCCTATGTCACAAAAGATGGAAGTTTAATCTACCTGAAAGAATTGACCATGCAATCAATCTACATACTAACTTGCAAACATCCCACTGCAAAATTTATCATGTACAGGCACTCCTGTTGGTTCAAGTAATGTGACATTGATTCCCTCAATGTCATTACATGTCTACCTTCATCAGGACACAGAGAATGTGGGCAAAGGCATCCATGCTATTTCATGCATGTATCAAATGCCTGTGCAGAATGCAACATCAAATGCATGATGTATGTATTGCAGACAGAATGTCAAATGATGCGGATTTGTACCCCAGGGTACCAAATGCAAAACTGCCATTTTGTTGAATTATCTAATTTTTTAATGGCTGTATCCTGGGATAAAAGAAATGGATAAAAGTAATCTTGGTCCTTTTGGGAAGAAAATTTTATTGTAAAAATGAGCTCAGCAGTGCAGTATCATCATAACATTGGTTCTCATGGCAAATGAGCTCAGCAGTGCAGTATCATCATAACATTGGTTCTCATGGCATACACTATGCCACTGATCTCAGTGTCACACACAGACAACTGCACCACTGTCTATGCATTACAAATCCATGGAAGACATGAAATAAGTAATCATATTGCAAGTTTGTGGATAAAAATTATCTCATTCTGAAATAAAAAAATACTGTTCAAAATTGCTATGAAAAGTTTTGAAAACATAAAAAAAAAAGTACATGTATTATCATTTTTGTAATTGCGGTAAGAAATATAGCGTCATGACAAGGCTGAATTGGCAATGGTTTTACATGTATTGTAGCCAACTACTAAAGTTTAGGCCTGCCATGATGGCAGTGTGTAAGTTTTACATCTAATGAACACAAGATGGCACCATACAATACGGTACCCCACGGTACTGAGTGCATACCAACAATACTCTGTAATTTTTCCTGTATTTTTTTCTTGTCCTCTGCAGTATCTGGACTGGCTATCCAATCTAACCGGCTTGATGGATATATACAAGGAAGGTTTGATACTAATCAAGGCTTTAATGACACTTGGTTATCGATAAAACAAGAAAGCCTGAAATAGTTTTGTTTACCTTGCTCATCTGCCAAAGGTATTCACTTGCATAGACCAAGAGGAGAATGCCACTCACTGTAACAAGTGGAAAGTGATATCCCGTATGTTGTCTTCAAGAAGAAGTTGTCAAGAAAAAGGGGAGGATAGTGTGTATATTGCAGATACTGGTTGCATCTGATGTTACCTTGGAGTCACATGCAGCGTGGACCCTTCAGTTTGATGCCAAGGAAGAAGTGCCATAATAATTTCAGAATTTTTTCACAGTTACAGCACAGAGCAGCATCACTTTCATTTTTTGTTTTCAACATCATGGATTAGAAATGCAAAATGAGTTTGCTCTACCTAAAATATGCGTTGCATTCCAGACTTCAGAATAGACCTCAATCTCAGGACTTGTCTAACTTTTAATCATAGAATACCAGTAGGCTTCTGTGTGTATATGAGCTGCTCATTCTGCTGTGGGATAATACTGTTTATACCCGGTATGAACGTGTGTGGGTGTAGCTCAAAGAAAAGTTTGAACAAGGTAACCCTCTTTATCAAATTCATTTCTCCTGTACAGCACAAAATGTGCGTGAGGTAGTTACATCAATCATTTTATTTGCATATAGATATGCATGATGGCATGTGTTTTGAAACATATAAAGTATGAAAATTCCTTTTTTGTAGATTTGCCTATGTGTACTTTTTGAAGTACATGTATGGTACATTGGTTGACTATGTGCCAACAATGTATGGTTTACGTTGTACTGGTATTTCTTCTCCATTTTCTTTGTCACGACTGTATTGACCACATTACCTGTAACTGTAACAATGTAGAGTGAAGTTGTCGAATGAACATGTAGAATGTATTCTGTGACATATTGTAAATAATAAGAATATTCATGAGATTATGTAGTGATGTGGTAGTAGGGTACATGATGAAATGAAGCAGCTGTATTACCTGATTAGATAGACTATAAAGTTAGATTATTTGTCCATCCAATTTGCCATCCAATTTGAGTTGTATTCTGATCAAAAATCAAGAGGTCTATAATGGATACATATTTAAGCTCAAGTGATTTGCTAATACATGTAGTAACTAGATTGTTATTGATAACATTGATATGTCACACATATTAACCCTAACTTACCTGGGGGGGGGGGGGGGGGGGGGGCCATAATGCCCCCCCCCTCGACGAATTCCGCGGCGCAAAATTTTTTGACCGCGCCGCTCGCTGACTTTTTACTTTCAAGTCTCGCGCAACTTTTGAGACCAAATATGTCGCGCCCGGGCATACCATTACGAAGCCACGCCCCTTCAAAAAATTTTCGTCAACCCCAAAATTGCTCAAAAACATGATTTTGTGTACAAAGTCAATACAAATTGTGTTTTTTCAATTAATTCATATAAAGATTCATATTTTTAATTTTAATGGCTGAAATAAATCTATTTTAGTATAATTATGCTTCTAAAGATGTGTATGACAAATTCTGCTAAAAAAACAAAAACAAAAGTTTGAAAAAACAAAGAAATACATAAAAAATGATAAAACAATAAAAAACATAAGAAATTAATTTTGATACTGAATTTTTTTTAACGCACAAATGTCAAGCCAAAAATCAGCATTCCATAAGCTTTTATAAGCCAAGTACAGACGAAAATGAGTTTTTTTGCATATATTTGCATAATTAATTTAAAATAGAAAATGCAATCTTTTTGAAAATTTAACTAAACAGTCTTGTAGATTACGTCCGGCTTTATGTTCATGCAAAATTTTGCGGCGATCGCGCGATCAACGGCCGAGATCTGAAGGGGGGCCATAATGCCCCCCCCCCTCCCAGGAATTCAAGCTTGCTAAATAGCCCAGGGCCCCGTTGCTAGAAACTTTGCGTTTAAACGCAACTTGCAACTGATTGTCACTGGCCAATCAAAATCATTGTTGCATGCATGTCTTCTTAATAGGGCAGACCCTGAGCCAATCAGAATGGTTGTTTCAAAATTAGCAATTATTTGCAATTGATTGCAACTTTCTTGCAACGGGGCCCAGGTAAGTTAGGGTTAAGACAGTGGATCAGGAGAAGAAGTTACCTTTGAGTTGAAACAGAGCAGAGAAAACAGTGACACGACTCTAAACGTATGATCAAATTAATCTAATCAGGGCCACCACTCGAACTCTCTTAGATACTACATTCACTATATTCACTTTAATGTACATTATGGTATATTATGTCTTTTGAGCACATTACCTCACCTTTCTGAGTTGTATTCCATTTGTTACAGATTCTTAATAGTCCCTGAAATGTGATTGGGTAATGAAGTCACTACTCTGTATTTACACAAAACAAAAAACAAAAAACACACAGAAAAACACTCCTGACAAAAAAGACACAAAGAAAAATCCTTTTCCCTTGACTTGCAGTAAAAAGAGCACACAATGTTTGGACATGGTCGAACTGGACAGAGGGTTATTTTTCTTTAAAAAATTGAGATAAGTCCTATTCTCAATTATACTAGAAGATGTAAGGAGGAGAAAAGAAGGAGTAGGCCCACATATAAACACAAGAAATCACACAGTTATGTGAGGCATGGCTAATTTGATACACCTTCTTACACACATAGGTAGCTGATTGACTTTAAGACGTTCAGACATTTTGGAGTTTCCCTACATTTTGCCTGGCCTGCATATGTAACTCAAATTTTAACTGGTACATGTATTGCTTTCATATGACCCTTTTATGTTGCCATTTGTGTTTGTTGTTTTTTCTTTGTCTCTCATGTGGTCCTGTTCTCATGAAGGTTAGGGATGAAATTCAAGGTGCCCAGTGACATATATGCTTTGTTGTGTTTTAATCTTGTCCCCATTGCTTGTCCCCATTGAATAAAAGCAAAGCAAAACAAAACAAACATATAATAAAAAGCATTCAAATACATTGTATAAATTGATCTGTTATCATTCACCAGGTACATGGTAAGATGTTAGTACATGTAATCGTTTTAGTTGTTTGATTCATGTGCCAAGAAAGAGGGATTTTATGTTGTATACCTATTAATAGTTCTGTCACCTCTCACAGATCAGCTTTCTGCTGAGGACAAGCACTGAAATACTTGAGGATAACTTATTTCCCTGTATATCTTTTTTTTTTTTTGTTATATATATCTTTAATAAAACTGAGATTACGGATCTTTCTTTCATTTTGACAACACTATAGAGATACACAGTCATGCAGTCACAAGCTGGATATCTTCAAACTATTTTAGTGAAAGCTGCATTTATATGTTCATGAGTACTGATGCATACATTCTTGTTATTGTTATCCTTGACACATACATACGCCCATCCCGCACGTACTACTGATATCTTCAGTAAGCTCAACGTCAAATATAGATGGGGAAATTCATATTCTGGCTCAATTTAGCATGTCATGTTTTCAATATTCCGGAAATACGATTATGAAAGGATATACACCTACATACAGATTCATTATCTACTGATATAATTTTATCTGCCCATAATGTTATGTGTATGCATATGTCTGCAATATGTTGGTGTACATACCTACATACATGTACATGTAATACAATGAACTTTTTTAAAATGAAACTCTTTGTGACCGGTCAAACATTTTGTTATACAATATAAACACTTTTCAACATCATGGATTTGAAGGAAAGGAGAAGAAGGAAACTGCACATTGGGGCAAGAAAATGACTTTCTCATAATGAGAGTTTGTGTTAGACATTTGTCCAATGTATGTGTATTAGTGTTTGTAGATGCACTGTGCTAATGTTTGTATCGAACTGGCATTAATAGAGTTGTTGAATTGTTTAATTCCCATGAACCTTTTGAAAGGGATGGTTTCTGTGCTTTTTATCTGCTTATCACACTGAGTAATCCTTTACACAATATAACATGGTAATTATGTCTTCCTACAGCTCTGTGAGAGCCAAGCCTAGATATGATCATGTTTTAGCTGACCTGTCTACAAATGTTTTGATATTCTCTGCTCCTGTCGTTATGTTTCATTGTTTTCCACTGAATGACTTTTATATAGTGGTTTATTTCATTTGTTTTATGTGTTGTAAATACAAGTAGAGCACTATGGAGGTAACATTTTATACTGCATATTGGTGTTTTTGTCAGAATCACTAATATACAGTGAAGCCAGGAGCCATTAGATCACAAGTCTATGTATACATACTCATTTCTGTTATTGAAATGACAATAAAAAATAGTTTTATACTCAAAAAAGTATATTCCCATGTTTGTTTTATTGTTTTATTCTTTCAATGAGTCCATCTTTGTAATGTAGGCTACATGTATTATAACAGGGAAAAGTGTTTGTTTTTTTTTTTTTTACTCAAGTTCATATGAGAACCACAGTTAGACCGGACAGACCGAACCATGAAAGTTTTTATTGGAACAAACTGCAAATTAGAAAGGTATGGAATATGAAGGATTTTCATACATGTAAATGGCTATTGCACCAGTTGGAATCACGCATGCACAATGACAACTGAGGTGATGATGTTATTCGCATGCATCTTATAGTGGCGCTCCAGAAATCTATACAAATCGCGATGAATACTATAATTTTTTTTTACACTATTCATTAACTCCCAGGATCATGTTGGTCAATTTGGCAGGAACATACATAAACTGACGAAATGATATATTGTCATTACCTCACGAATCTCAAAACAAATGACGCTGTGATAAAATGTTAGAATAGGTTGATGCGTGGTTATGTACTGCAATCGTCAAGTCCTCAGAAGGCGATTTCAAGGTGCAAATTTGGCGTACTTAGCGAAGTTGTTGAATTATGTGCTTGTACATGCACACTTGTATATAGTGCTTGCATCACAACGAGAATCTGTATAAGGTACATGTGTAGCCGTTCGACAAGAAATTTGTTCATGTATCCAGGATTCTGTGAAACCCATCGTGTTTTGCTCTTTTTCTTATAGGGGAATGAAACCCAAATACAATGTGCATGTATGTGGCTTGAGTGAATGCCGCAAAATAGCAGCAGAACACTTTAGCGAAATCTTAGGAAGAACGGACAGTCAGTTCAAAAGTTATGAATTGTTAAGTCTTGGAACAGCCAAAGTTGGATAAGAGAACTATATTACAACAATTCGTGATACCATGCGTGGACAACGATAAAACAGAAAATAAAAGATAATGCAACATACAGGTGTATTTTTATTTTTCTACAGCATAATGAAAGAGCACTTGGCGTACCTCTTATGAGAAAGCAAGGGGAATAATATTACATCATGTACCCTCAACATGTATCGGTAACAAGTGAAAGGATTGTGCACTTTTTATGAAATATAAAAGTTTGTGGAAATTTCCTCATTGCTTTTTTATATCGTTTTTTAAATGTGATTACGAATTGTTGTATGTAGTTTTCTTATCCAGCAATCGCGGGAACGACACTTTAAAAATTCGCAACATTATTTTGACAACTTTCAAACTTTCACCAGTTTGCTGTACTAAATTCACAGCCCCGTTTCGCCCCCCCCCCCCCTCTCTTTCACTCTCTCTCTCGATCTGTATTCGTACCATCTCTCATGTTTTAGGCACACATACATTGTATCACACACATATCCGCACATAATAGCTGCAAGGCGAAGCTGCGATATAGAACTCACATTCTGTAGTGAAATAAAGACATAAATGCGACCAAACAAGTCCCTCTTCCACGTACCACCTTTTATTGACAACACTATATCAAAATAATGTTTTATTTGATCTCTCCGCGTCTCCAACATATTCCCTACACCATTTATAAACAAACAAAGTGCACATGTGACCACAAAATTCGCGATATTCTTGAGAAAAAAGAGAGTATATTTAGGATCGACTTGTACAGTATTGTATCATGTAAAATGCTAGACAGAAAACACATACATTTCGGAGATGGGTATGCACGTTCCTCGATTGATAACACGTAACTAGAATATAGAATAAGCTTATTTCAACTCTTGGAGATGTTACAGATCAAGACAATATTGTATACTATTGATTGCAATGGCGTATGTCTGGTCCGATTTTATTCTGCAAGAAGAAAGAAAGTAAAAAAGGAGTTATATATATTTGCCATGCCTACGATGCCACAGCATAATAATCAAAATCTTTTTGATTAATAAGTAGGAATGTATATAGAAAATACATAGTACCATATGAAAAGTGTAGTTGTACATAATATTATGAAAGCGTCAGTAGTGTCATACAAGTGTTGATGATCATATGTATTGTAATCAAAGAAGGCGACCCACTTCCAATTCAATCAGGTATTGGTCGGTGCTGTTTGCGACACACATCACCACAAAACAGTTGGAATAAAATTCTTGACAGCGCCTTTTATTCAAAATGCAGCAACGCTATGTCTGAATACACTGGAGCAGTAGCATGAAGGGAATATGTGGTATGCTTATAGTAAAGTGAAGTACATTTTTAAACAAAAATACTGCTGTTTCGAACATAAGACACAACGACAGGCACAAAGGGTTGAATACTGAAGTATAGAGCACAGGTTATTTACAGTAAGCTTATACTGAACGGAAAGATTCTCATTTATGCAAGTACAGCAATGGAGGAAAGACATATATTACAGGAATTCCTTTGATCATTTTATCTGTGATTACATTCTTATAATCATAACAATATTCTTTAAAATCAAAACTTTGGTGAAGGATGATAGGATATCAGGGCCCCCAGATATTATGAACAATAATTCTGAGTATTTTACTCAAGAACTTCATGCAATAGGTAACTGATTTGTTTTCTTTTCTTACATGCATTTCAATTCTATTTTCAACCTCAATTTACAGTTTTCCATAATTTCTCAATTTACGAAAATATTTGTAAAAGTCTAATAAATTCAAACATGATGCTACATGGAAAAGAAATACATAACCATCGGATATTTTCTGAAGTACCGCTATTCTGCGTGTAAAACAAAACAAAAACAAATCAAATCAAAACACCACTGAAAGACCTCTTCAAATTCATCATTCGTGTCCTAGTTTGGCGTCAGCGGCTGAGTGGTGGGGTATACATTTGCCAACATCCCTTCATCAGATCGTCAGTGACAAGCAGACCACGTCTTTATTTTCAAAAGCTAAAATGGCGTCTGGTGATCGGCGTCATTGATCACCACTCCTGTAAGCGAAGGAAGACAGAAACATGAAACATGATATTTATTCTAAGTGAATGCCGAACCAAGAAGACGACGATTCATTAATATTCGAAAGTCTCCTCTCCCTTGCCAATTATCCTGTTGGCTCTTTCTCAATCTGATCACATTCCAGCTTCCTCTCTTTCAGATAACGTCATTACACCTCTAGATCTCTGAAGATAATTCTAATTTCAGCGGAAGTCAGGGATGGCACATCCGACGCCAAAACTTCTAATTAAGAACCTATACCACTACAACTGAATACTAAAAACGATAATTCGGGCCACACTTTGAATTTCGAGATCAGGTGCACGTGTCCGTCAAGAAGACGACGAATCGTTAATATTCGGAAGTCTCCTCTCTCTTACCAATAATTATCCTGTTGGATCTTTCTCTTTCTCTCATCCCAGCTTCTTCTCTTTTACTGAATACTGAAAACGATCATTCGGGTCAAACTTTGTATTTCGAGATCAGGAGCCCGTGTCCTTATGATTGTTAGTTTAAGATTACCTCACAGAGACTCTATGCTTTTGCCATGATGGACTGTCTATTTAATCATCATCATTGAATTACTTTCATTGTTGGCTTGAGATGGCCACTTACCACCATTATCCAGGCCCAGCTTCTCCTTGCGAATATCACTGCCAACATCAACAGACTCCACCGACTCATCGTCGCTGTCTTCATCACCAGAGAAGATGGCCACAAGTTTGAAGGCGATGTAGAACAAGAGGATGGAGGTGGCGTCCACGGTGATGCCAATGAGGAGAGCAGGTGTGTGGTAGCTTGGGCGTGGCAGGAGGGTGTAGCAGCAGCTCCAGGCCACCAGGAAGCAGATGCTAAGGAGGCTGGTGTAGACAAGGGTACGGCGCTCTTTCTTGGTCGCACTGTCCTGGCTGCCTCCGGCAGAGAAGAAAGACAGGACGAAAGTGAGGAAGACGAGGATGTAGACGTAGACCATGGAGAGGACGGTGGAGGAGTTGCTATGGTTACAGGCGATGCCAGCATATGCAGAACAGCCGAGACCATCAACTTCAAACATTTCAACCCCACTTGCAGGATTGAGGATGAGCCATTCGGTGACCAGAACGACCTCCGTGATCAAAAGAGTGAAGAAGAGGAGAATCTGAACCGGCTGGGCGGTGAAGGTAGAGTTGCTGAACTTCTTACACACGTTGCTGCAAGCGACAGCTTTGGTTGCCAGGGCCGCATAGACGACGGCATAGGAGAAGCTGGTCATCCAGCGTTGCATACCACAGGAAGACTCTCCAGGAACCACCATGTACCACATGTTGTTCAGGTACATGAGGATGACCCCGAGGGCTACCATGCACATCAGGAAAGGGTTGGCTCTCTTGATCTGGGAAGACTTGCGATGACTGACGAAGATGGGGATACTGGCCAAGGCCACAAGTCCTCCGACAGCAGCCACGATCAGCACCACGACTACCCAGGCCTCAGCGCCTTGATTCCACGACCAGCTGCTTGGACGTTGCACATCGATAACCGGACATGAGGTGGGATCCTCCACCCGGGTCTCGCACACCGCCGGTGCTGCGATGGGTCTGTCCGCATCAGGGTTGTAGAGATAAATCCTACGGTCATCCGTGGTCAGTTGTCCACTCACATACTCGCCGATCTGAGGAGACGACCAAAGAATGGAAATGATTCAATGTCTTTCATACATTTGCTTACCGAAGCAAATGCATTCAACCTAGCTTTCAGCTTCTCTGAACAAACCATGTGTCGTCCAGTCTAAGCCCAGAGAAATTTCTAATACTTAATTGGTATCATATATGAGATTTCGATTCATGGAAGAATTGCCATTCATGAAAAACCATTGCCACGTGTGGGGTATTCTTATCATAGTCGGTCGTTTTTGTTTTTTTTTGTGTCTGAACACGTAGGTTGTTGGGGTTTTTTTCGAAGGGATGTACTTTCAATGCTTTCAGAGCACAAAACTCACATTCTGGCTTTGTCGACTATAAGAAAAAAAATACAGAGAACGTGAGGAAAACAAAGAACTACCGCGACAGGATCGAAATATTCAAGATGAGGCTCAATGGACAAAAACTCTCAGTCTAAATCTTGAGGTTCTGATTCAAGTTCGTTGTCAGCAGCAGAAGCAACCGTACGCAAGGCATTTTATTCTGTGTGGCTTCTTTTTTTCGGAGGGAAGTCAATGTCATTGGTCTTCTGAGAGTTGCTCACTCAGTTGCAAATGTGACCCCGTACTCAGTTGCGACGTTTATATTAAGAAATAACTGCATTAAATTGAAATAAAATTAATGAAGAGCGCGCTCAAACTAAACACAAACTCAAACTCAAACTTATGCAAAGATCTAGTTATCCTAAAATGCATTATGAAGGAGTGCAAAAAAGTTATCTTACCGGGACAAAACTGCCTGTGATCCCGTCACCTTGGAAGTTGATGATGGAATATTCGGCGGGTCCCTGGCGATTCTCGAACCAGAACGGACGGCCGCCGGCGCCGGCCTCGACGTAAGCACTCTTGATGGCGTAGAGGATGTGGTGATAGTGAAGGTCGTAGAACTCGGAGCAGAGAGGAGCGGTCTCATTGATGGGCTTCAAAACGTAGGCGGCGCGCTTGTACTCGTGCTCAACGTACTCACCTGATGAGATAATGGGGGGGGGGGGGGAGGGAGGGAAGGGAGGGGTGGTCATCAGTTTTTTGATTTACACGGCCAAGAGGGAACATGATGTATGATTCAACGTCAATCATGGTATGATTATTATTGTGTTTTTCTCTGCTTACAAGAAAATCTTTGTCCGAATTCGGTTCACTTTCCAACAGCTCATCTAGCTCATCTCAAGTAAGACCATTTCTGAAAATGATTCTGTAGGCTACTTTACCACAAAATGGAGTGCCTATAACTCACACCTGTAATTGAAGCAAGAACATAGCCTTGTACTACTGGTATCATCTTCATCTTCGTCATGATAATCAATTAAAAGAAACAACCGAAAGTATAGCTTAATTTGTACATTACGGACATAATACAAGACGGAAGAAATTATTCTTTGCCACTTTTGATAATTCAATACTGTGATTCTTCCCTTTTACCACCCATCTTCTCCCCTACCACTCATTCTTTGTTTTTGTTTTTATTCTACATTCTCTAAAAGTAAGACTCACTCAGTGAAGAAAACTATTATTCTTTTACATTATTGTCATGATAGTAACACTGAAAAAATTACCATCATAGACAAATTTTTAGAAAATGGCTGGTTGTCTTTTTTCTGATACTTTCATTTTGACGACTTAGAGATTATTTCAAAGTCTATTTTCTTTGTCTAATTTAAAAGTCTATAAGATCTGTCGTGATGTTTAAGCTCTTTTGGGATTTGAAAGAAGAAGGCAGTCTTACCATTTCCGCACGTGATCTGAATCTTGTTATGCAACGCCTGTGCCAACACGTGTACGGCGTTGATCAGCGTGGCGGTGTAGGCGGGTAGACGCCCCTGCTTGCCGAGGTCAACGTCCTTGATGCACTGCGAGGACGAACAGCCTTCAGCCAACTCGTCCACGACGTAGTTACGCAGCCAATGGTTGTGGTCCATCTCCTTTTCCAGATCTATGAAGGTCAAGGGTAATAAAAAGAGCGATATTTCTTAACTCCGTTTTTTTTCTAATAGAAATGAAATGATCAGAAGAATAGATTTCAATCCATTTAAAATGTGTCTTTTTTTTTACTTTGCGCTAATTAAAGCGGGGTTACCTCATACTTTCAGAATGTATACAACTTCATACGTAATAACCAATTTCAACATTATTTGAATCTCCACGATGTGCGTTTTCGTTCGAGAGGTGATTAGCTTGTCATCTTTTTCTAAAATTATATGCGTATAAACATGGCTGCAATTTAACAATCGCTGCACTCTGACCAATTTTTAAATCAATTTTCAGAACAACATTGCATTTAGATGTAAAAGTCATACATTTTTCTTAAAATGTTGAGATACATTTTAGCAATATTCGTAGTGATTTTTTTCCCACCTAAGTTGGAGAGATGGTTCTTCAGCGGCTGAAGGTCCACGATGTAGTTTGTGATAACGATGGCACCGCGAGCAATATCCTCCAGACCCTGGGTCACGTCCACCTCTGGGTCGGTGAACCACTTGTCCGATCCAACCCACGTGATCTTGTCTACTGAAGTGGGTCCCGCCTTGGGCAAGGTCTTTTCGGCGGTGAGGAGGGCACGCGCGTCACCACCTTAGGTAGGAAACAAAACTTGAGCGGTTGAGGCGCCTTTTCTAATTGCTACGCCAAAGTTACTGTAATTTCTTTAGTTCCATATACCACCTGCAATGGTTTCGATTAATCTTGGATGATTTTCTCTTTTTTTCATAAGGGAAAAAAAAAACCTTCATGGCCTCTGAGATGGACATTATTTTCCATAATCATACAAAAATTATAATTTTCTTGTACATTTTCTCTTGAATTTGCCTCTTTGACATACTACTAGAGTACATTATCAGACCTGTTTTAATGAATGGAGATAAAGGGCAAAACTAGCAAAACGTTGGGATGGTGTGCATTATGCAGTCATTAGATTCATTTCAAATTACGACCACTTGAAGACTAAATACGATGAGTGGAAAGGTCAATTCCTTAGGACAAAATGAAGACAAAAGTTGTGATACTGTATAGAAAATTAAACACTAAAGATTCTACGACATGTGCGAGTGGGCACACATTTCACAGGCGATCATACGTGAGTCTCGTCGACCCTTCTTTCTCGTAAGAGTAGTAGGCCTATGTATACACCCAACGTAGTCCTTCAGTTTAAATACAACATTTCCACCTTGCCCTGCCACTGCAATGTAAGTACTTTTGTAACGCCACAAACCATGTTTTGCGCCGGGGTCAAGAGAGACAATGGAGTTAAATCATTTTATTACAGAAGCCGAGGACCGAGCGGGATCCGAACTCGGGATCTCCGTTTAAACGTCTAGAGCCTTTTTGTTTTTGTTTTTGGTACCACAGTGCTCCCACTTCAGCTCTTCCACTTATTAGATAACCTAGTAGCACTCACTCTCAACAAAGGCGACGACGACTGAGATGTTGTAGTTCCTGATCGTGGTGACGATGTCGTCATGGATAGCCTGCGGTGAGTCCAGGTCGATGCCAATGCTCTCGCGGACACAGATGCCGTTGGCGACGGCGGCCTCGTTGAACGTTGTGTTTCCTGGTATAAGGTGATGCCACAAACATCATTACAAAAGCGAAGTTTATCTTCCTACGTTTTCACTGAAATAATAATATATTAGAGACAATAGTCCACACGATTAGTATGCCACGTCTTCGTTTGCAAATCAAGCTCTCATCGTTGAAAATAGTTTGTGTCAGTAAAAAGGTAATGACTGATTTACAAAAACCCATTCAACCAATCGATATTACAGCAATCCCCATCAGTAACTTAAAAAACAAACAAACAATGTGGCACTGGATATGGAGTGAAAAAAAACACAACTAAACGGATATAAACAACTGTTCATTTACTTCTAACGTTGTGTCAAAGTTTATCCCCAGAAGGAATATCTTTAAGGGACTGATAAGTTGTGATCTTAAAAGATCCAGTCAGTGGCATTATTTTTTTTTTCAAGAAAAGCAGCTTGTGCTTGATATTAGGGACATAATCCTCGGAAAAGGACATCATAGGTTTAATCACTCTAAAACTTGCAAATGTATGGCCAGAAAAGCAGCACGTTATCATAACTGGAGTTACCTGCATGACCGTAGTAGGAGTGGGAATACACAAAAAGGACGTGGCGCCATCCCATATGGACGAGGACATCGACCACTGCCCTGGCCTCCTGGTCGTACGACGGGGCGGTGCTGACCAGCGACGATGCCGGGTATGGTCCTTCGTCGCTGAAGACCGACGGACTGGCGGGCGTGAAGCCAATCTAGACAGGAAAGTTTGCCATGTGAAAAGGAGTTTTGTTTTGTTTTGTTTTGTTTTTCAGTGGTGTAGTATGCAAAGTTCTAATCGAAGTGCCAAGTAATTTTTATCTCGGGGTCGGTGTGTTTAAGAGTCTAAGAACGACCCAGGACATCATAAAGGGATATGGACGCAGTATACTAGTCTTACAGGTCGCCATTTCGACAATCATGACAGAATTAAGAGAAACTCACAGAGACAGGACAAAAACAGAAAAAGGAATTCACCGCGTCAATAATCACTCTTGATCAAATGATATCCATACCGTAGGTATTTTGAAGGGAGATGTGACGTCACTGGCCACGTGACCTTGCAGGTACTCCCTGACTGGACCGAGGACACCAATCATGGGACCAGTCTCGGGCAGGTCGAGGGTGGTGGAACCCATGACCGCAGTCAGCTGACGGGCAGCGACGAGGAACTGACCGCAAGAATCGATGACCGTTAGGCCCAGCTTGATGCCAGGGAGAATTTTGCTGTTGTTGTTGATTTGATCCAGTGCGTATTTGATGATCTGGAATTCAATGAAGGAATTCATAGTTGATGTCTTTACATCTTCCTTTGAGTCGAAATTAATCAAGACAAATTGTTTTACACTCAAATAAATCACAGGTTGAGACATATCGCATTATGTCATTTGGAAATTGTAATGATTTGCCGTTGTTTTTAAACGCAGGGACACACTTGCTGCAAGATGTACAATGCAAATATGTTATGGTTCGGCCGAGTCATTTGGATTTACTTTCGGTGGCGATACTCTCAAAGTAAGTTCATACAAGCTGCCGTGTGACCAACGACTAAAGTTCATTCCAAATGAGAAACATCATAATCATTATTCATTATTTTCCTTCTTTATTTTCGTAACAGACATGACAGAAAACATAATCGTTTAAATTTTCTGATAAATTATTTGTTGTTGTTTAACACAAGGAGTTGGACAGTGTGTACAGCAAGTTTAGTATAGTTTTGTTGTTGTTGATGATGCTTTGTATTATATTGTTTTGGTTCTGGTTTTTGTTTGTTTGTTTGTGTTTGCTTGTTTGTTTGTGTTTGTTTGTTCTTTACCGATCGGCACTCAGAGCACACAAGCAACAAAGGATTTTACAGCTCACCTGGATAGCCATGGTTTCCGTGTAGCGCGTGGCCCCACAGGTCAAATTGGCAGGAGCACCCTCCTCGCTCAACCAGAGCACAGCGGGAATGTCAAAGTCACCGGGAATGCGCATGTAGGTTGCCCCGAGATTCTCAGGAGTCTCACACTCGGCGCACAGCCCTCGGCACGTTGACTCCTTGCCGGCACCGACGGAGTACCGGTTGTCGAGGATAACCAGCCCATTCGCATCATATTTTGCCACCTGGTAAGTATTAAAAATTTTGATTCTTGATTTGTACAATTATAATTGCGTGCTTTCTGTCTGCAATTTTCAATTTCATTCACTCAAGATATGTCATTAATGGATTGTGTTTTAAACAACCGGATTTATGATACATAAACAAACTGAAACACACATCAAGAAGATGTCATTAAAGACAATCTAAGAACCATTCACTAAGTATATTGATAATGAGGAGGTTGTAACCATAATTTATCTATACACATGACAATGCTATAAAGTTGGTGAAGTTAACGTTACAAGTGCACCTTCATAAATGGCAAATTTGGGTTTGATAAACCACAAACTCGGTGTATTGCAATGATTTAGATATACTTACTAAGAGCGATTCGTGTGATCAGGTGTATACTCTAGGCCCTATACATAATATTATTATAGATATTATATATATATATATATATATATATATATGTATCCTATCATAACAATCTTGACCTCGTTTTGATATAATAAAGTCACCTATATACTGCTTCCTGGAAATCACGAGCACCATTATGAATATAATGGTAGACAGCTTTGAGAATGAAGTGAACCAGGACTCTTTAATGGTTATCACTCACAGGGTTGTTAGTGAGAGCACTGGTGAGCGCCACAAAGTTCAGAGCTACGGGGCCGTCCCCTTCCGCGTCGAACTCAACCTCCTGCATACTACCTGACACGCTCATGAAGTTCACTTCGCGGATGTAGCGCGTCCACTCGCTGGGCGTCGTGTCCAGCAGCGCCTGACAGATACCGCTGCGCGCCGCACCCGTGCTGACACACTTGTCACGTTGGAGGGCGGACAGGGCTTGCGCGTACACGTGCACAGAGTTGATTACTCCCTCCGTGCTTGGAATCTCGTCACGTGACAAGGATTCCATTCCTGTAAGGATGCCAATAGGACATGAAATCACTTCAGTATCGCTAATCACGGGAAACATTTTTGAACAACAAGAAAAAATGGCGCCGACATTGAACACATTCGTTTTGTCATCCAAGGGTATATTGATTTCAAAACGGAATGTTCTCTGTATTATAAACTTCTTTGATAATGCACAGCTGTGACTAAATTTCCTAGAAGCTACTAAAGGAAGACATTACTGTTTTGGTGATCCTACAATTCCTATTGAAGGTCTGTGCTTATCACGTTCTTCCTCACATTCTATAACAGATCTTGATACTGTTCGCAATTCATCCGCTGTAATTTCACGTCTTTTGCTATTCAGGTGCATAAACTTTGACAAATACTCCTTCCTTGGCATAATAAATATTTACGATAGGCCTATAGACAGAAATACCTTCCATACCATCAAATTGTTTGTGCGATTTGTTCATACATCAATCTCCGTCATGCCTCCAGAGAATGGCAGTAGGAAGCTAATCACATAGCAGGCGGTAACCTCTATCTTACAAATACAGTAGCATGATGAATACTAATTCACTTCGTTATTTCTCTTGCGCTAATGTAACACGAGGATCAAACATTTGGTGTCATGATAACACATCTTTTAATAGTTGTGGAGCTTATCAGGGCAATTACCCCCGAGGACAATTACCCCCGGATAAATACTTTTTAGTGATATGGTCAGAGTATATAAACACAAGGGTTAGGGTTAGGTTTAGGTTAGAGTTTGGGGTAGGGTAAGGATTAGGTTCAGGATTAGGATTAGGGCTA
Source organism: Diadema antillarum (assembly GCF_040938485.1). NCBI lineage: Eukaryota > Metazoa > Echinodermata > Echinoidea > Diadematoida > Diadematidae > Diadema > Diadema antillarum. The sequence continues at coordinate 381,431 of NW_027270973.1, read as the reverse complement.
GGGTCAGGGGAAGGGTCCGGGGTAATTGTCCAGGGGGTAATTGCCCTAGACCCGTTGTGGAGACCCACCTGTGCAAGGAGTGGAATAGCGCTGTGGTAATCCTGAGTACGACAGCTGGCATTCGAATTTCTTCATCCAGTATTCATAGAACCAGGTGTTTTCCACTGAGTCACTAAACAGGTCCTCCTGCATCACCGCACTGGGGGTCAACGCCGCAAAGTAGTTGGTGAAGTCTTCGACGGGGGTGGTAACCCTGGCAAGAGTGATGGAATCTGTAAGACCAACGAGAACGAGGATTTGAGTTTAGTGGGCATTATCTTTCTCTCGGGAACAAAAAAACAACAAAAAACAACAACAATCAAGATGGACCAATCATCTTTCCTCCTCAAGGTGAACAGTCAACGAACTTGACTTTGATTCTATAGTATAGTGAAAGTTTGTTGAAGATTTGCTATTGAACCAATATGGAGCTAAATAGGGATGAAAGTGATGATTTCTCCGCACATCGTCAAATGATAAAATTCTTAAAAGCAGAAAAAACAATATCTATGAGTGTGTTTTCACAAAAGATGATAATAAGAAAATATGAATATATACAGTGCACACATTCAAAAGATACATTTTATACATCAATAATACATTGAAGTGTGAAGGAAAGGAAAGATAAAGTTCGGGACGGTGAATACCAGGTATTATACAGTATAACAAAATATCAAAGGAATCTACGTCACAAAGAAACTAAACTAAAAAGTCAAGCCTAAGAAATATTATGTGAACGGAACAATGGATTATGAATCACTTTATAGTCTTGGAGTGTGATGCTTTCTACCTAAGATATGAACAAACAGTTCAAGGTTCAGAATGTGCATGTAACACTGGACAAGTGACTTGTATTCCGGGACAATGCTTTCTACCTAAGATGTGAACTCATCTTTAGTAGTAAACATAGTAGGTACAGATATTCATGAAGGTGGAAAGATGAACGTTTCTGAGGGGCCCTTGTCTATAGGAGGACACAGGAAGTCCAGGTCCAGGACTAGGTCTTTACCTCAACATCCAAGGACAGGGCCACAGAGTTGTTCGTATAGTTCCCTGAGTCCGCCTTTCCTAATGACTGACCATTGCATTTTAAAGGGGCATTCCGGACGATTTTCATAATTTCACATCATGCAGTACATAAATCGACAGCTCCATATATAGATTCGTGGAATTTATTGTGGTCCTTGAGCAGAAAAACCAATGAATTTAAAATCTTAAACAAATTACACTGAACGGTGTTGATGACATCAGAGCCTCATATATTTCAGAAATGTAGCAGTGTAATTCCGTTACAATACCACATGCTCAACAAGTTTACCTGTGAAAAATCTATGCATGCCTTCTTCTTTTGTTCTGCTTCCTTGAGCCCCAACTCATACATTCTTATGGTGAGGCTGCCATGTCATCATCCTTGTTCATTGCAATTTGTTATAAATTTTGAAAACATTCTCATTCCTCATCCCAATCACTATAAATTCTGAAACTCTGTACTCAGTTTAACTAATTTATAGTTGCTCAAATGTAAAAGTCTGAAAATCATCCGGAGGTCCCCTTTAAGTTACCCAGGCTCCCCTTTAAGCCCTCATCGTACTTACCGACATGGACATTCCTGTCCCAGCTGTCAAGGTACATGGTATCCTCGGTGAAGACGTGCACGACCTGCATGTACTCTCCGGGCAGCTCGCGCCGCTCGAGGGCGCTGAAGAAGAATTGGGTCTCGTAGTAGTCGGCGAAGTTGACGACGACGTCCGCCGAAGCCTTGGCTAGGAGGCGGTCGACGACACCGTTGTAGTCGGTGGTTGGTTGGAAGGTGATAGTCTGTGCGACGCAGACTGATTATCTCGCTTGATGTCTATCGAGTCATGAATGATGCATTGACAACTGTAATATTTATACACTTTACAGCAAAGAAATCTTTCAGATATGAATTTTGAATATGATCGAACAAATATCTATAAAATAACATAAAGGAAGTATCTTTTCTTTAAATCGAACCAACAAGATTTCTATCCACGTTGCAACACAATCGACATGGGGAAGTGAATCCACTTCAAAATGTTGCTCCACATTAAGGGGCAATTTCAAACAAGAAAAAGAAATAACATAAAAATGAGCTGAGCACTAAATAGTGCACAGTGATTGAAAGGCGTACCTCCCGTGCTCGTTCGATGAAAACCGCAGCCGTGTCATTATAGATTCCATCATTGGACTGCACAACCTGGACGTATGTCAAACCATGCTCCTGCAGAAATTCCAGGACGGCCGTCACCATGCTACAGCTGGGTGCCACCATGCAGAGAGAAGTAGGGGTACTGCGTCTTGTCGCTTAGAGTCGGGAGGCGGGCGGAATCGCTGATTTGGGGCACGCCGAGTGGCTGTGTGCATAAACATAAATGTGACAATGTCATACTAAGAACGTCTACATCCTATAATTGGGCATTTTCTCCTACTTCATCACAACATACTTGCATCATTCCAGAAAAAATTGACAATTTGGGCTATCACGAGCTCCTCATGGTTTTTATAACAGAATAAAGTGAAATCACATAGCACTCGTAATAGTTCCATGTCACATAATTCATTGTATTGCCTAAAAAACAGCAAACGAAAAAAAAAATGGCGTTGCGCGGCCAGTGATCTGCGAAATGAGTTGATGCATAGGATCTGACAGTGTTTTTGTCCATGAATAGAAAGAGTTAATTTTATGCCCATTTCCAAGATATCTCACGTCCCTGATGTCATATTCATTTATAAATCGAGCTGAATGTGACAGGAAGATGTATTTCATACTTTTAAATTTGTCCATGACATATCTATGTTAACGTTTCTGATGGCTTCTTTCTTTGACTGAGCACTGCGTACATTTTGCTCATCAACGGCAACAAAAGTCGGTGACAATATCATTAAATCGCAACAAAAAAAGCATGAAAATTTACGCAGAAGAGAATTCTCTGAAACTGATATTCTCTGTCAAAGTAATAAAAAGGAGATCCACAAGTCCACACCTGCAACACTTCATCAATTTCCATCGTCTCCTCTTCTCCCGCGTAGCTAATCACACCAGCAATGTAGTAATCCTCGTCACCATGGTAACGCCCAAACGCCTTGCCTGGCTGCCGCTCGAAGCGCTGCACGATGTCGTATGCAGCAGCCGATGCCTGCTGGACCGAGGAGCACGTCTCACCTAGAACGGGTTTCAGCTGATGAGTAGAAGGATGAAAACTGTAGTTTTTTTGTAGTTTTTTTTTTTTCACTCAATACGAACAAATTGTACACTTCATTTATGGAGAAGGTAACATAAAACCTGCATTCATCATGTTCATATCAAAACCTAAATTATTGAAGATATTCGCTTCTCTCTTTCACTTCTCTCTTTCACTTCTCTCTCTTTCTTTCGTCCTCTTTTCCCTTCTCTCTCTCTCTCTCTCTCACGATGAAAATGGGGAGAAATTTTAAATCATCAACATGCAACACTCTGCAACGTAGTCCTTTATTTTTCCCTCATGTTCTTTCAATAACACAGCTCCTTGACTTGCTTTCAATATTTCCCACGATGATTAAGCTTCAAATCTGCAAAGTGTTTTAAACAAAATGATCGAATCTATTCAAACTGACATGACTGAATTGAATTTACTTTAATAATTATTGACCATAATCGGAGCCTAATTCGCAGGAACCTTACCTGAATTCCAGGTAGGATGGACGAGTCTCTGTTGACCTTGTCCAAGGCCCACATCATGGCCTGAGAGTGGACAAACCCGGAATGACCGCTAAAGGTTGAGCAACCTGTCCAATCAAACCATAAAACCAAAGCGGCATTAGACAAAATGTCCATGCGTATTACCAACCAACGACTTCTTGCTTATATCTCCTTCTCTTTCTCTCTATCTCTTTCTACTTCTTGTTGTAGAGGGACGGGTGAGAGACATACATGTACCTCTTCTCTTCCCCGCCATGATACCGAATCGAGATTGCCTCTCTGTTTAACCACAGTCCTTCTCTTACTATATTGAAATAACTTCCAATCGCACGATGTCTAAGCGTCTGAAGGAAATAAAAGGCTCATCAACCACAATGGTCCTTTTTGATAGGGGCCTTTGAGCTCTCACTAACCTGGGTCATGGATCGGGAAGATACCAGCAATCTTGAAGACGTCATAGCGGTCGTACACCACCGGACAGGAACCAGTGGTACAGACGGAGGGAGGGGGGCTGTTGGACCGGATTCCACCTTGAAGGAAGAACTCAAAGTTGTTCGTCTGAATGTTCAGTGATCCGCTTCCAGCCCAGCTTCCCACCTACGAAACACACAGACGGACGAACAGAAATAAACAAACACATACACACACACACACATACACACACAGAGAGAGAGAGAGAGAGAGAGAGAGAGAGAAAGAGAGAGAGAGACGCGCACAGAAACACGAAATAGGAAAACATTGAAGGTCATTTTGAGACCAAAGTGGGTTTTTTATCGATGTTTATACAAAGCTAATTTGACTAGTATGGTTACGAAGTTTATCTAACAAGCGTAGTGACTAGGGCCCCGTCTTATGAAGACTTGTGATTGATTAAAATCAATCGCAACTTTACGATTGAATGTAAATCCATCTTATTAAAAAGTTATGATTGAAATTAAGACAGAGAACTGCAATCAATCAATCACAGGTTGCGATTGATTGCAGCTTTCAAGAGATTTGTGATTGATTGATATCTATCACAAGTTTTATAAGACAGGGCCCAGGAGTATAATGAGGCAGTTTCGTAGAATATGAAATAGGAAAATAGGCATATCAGCGGGAGATGACAAGATGAATAAAGATTCAAAAAGCCTGTCACTGATTATGTAATATGATCATTTCTTCTGTACGTTCACCAACTAACTAGCGTGTGGCCGTTATGGAGCCAAAATACAATTGGGCTACTTCGCATGCCATGGTTTTTTACTCTCTATCAAATTTGGCGATAATACTAATGAGTCCGTCTTACCATCTGCGTCTTAAAGGCAGCACCCATAGACTTGTACTGCCTGATCTCGTAGGCCGGTGCTACTGGGTTTCCGTGCTCGTCGAATGCGATGCGCCTCCCCGTTACGCCGGTGAAGTCCGCCGTCCGCACATACTGCTCCAGGAATTCCGCAGGATCAAGGGCCTTCATGGCGCGACACACACCCATGGTGGTGGGGCCGCACAGGTCCGCATGTGCGCGGACGAGGGCATCTACGTAGACATGGGCTGCATCGATCATGGCAGGAACATAGGGGTTGCCATTTCCGGCAAGGCTATTGGCAGCCAAGTAAGCCTAAAATCAGAGAAAAGTAAACATCACTACAAATGTGTAAAATGAAAACTTCATTGTACAGCAGCGACGTTACAATGACGACCGTGAATCCAAATAAGAATGCATGTATCTACTTTCATTTTCTTTTTCTTGACTGATCGTAGTATGATGTATCCCTGTGGCATTTGCTTCCACTTCTTTTGGTAAAAGGAGGTTAACAATGATGAAATTATGCAGAAAAACTGTAAAAGCACAACCTTCTTTGAGACAGTAATACGTTGAGGATTTCACATCGAAGCCAGGGCAGTGTTATCATGGCCACCTTGGAAGCACTGTTTGTTTCAGTTCCTCCTACCCTACCTGGAACTGAGGGTTGTTGTATTCTCCAGGGCCAATCGTTATCAGACCCTTGGCCGCCATGTTCAGGGCTGCACCTGCGAGCTGAGAGTCCATCGTCTCTGCTACGTAGTCACTGCCTACAAACTGGAGATCGAGCGCTGCCCCACCAGCGGACTGGACGGCAGTCAGAAGACCGACGGTCTGGGCAGGAGACGCCCAGACTACGACCGCTGGAGACATGGAAGAAAGAACCACAAACGTGAACTTTTCGACATTCAAGAGGAGTCCTTCCGATTTTCAAGCGTATTGTAAATATTCTTAGTCAACATAGTAGGCATCCTAACTGTCTTCATTATTGCCTTCTCAAATATTCATCCACCCAAATTCACCCATCTATCCATCTATCTGTCATAAATAATAAGGTCTTATTTACCCAGGGTAGTCTCTTCAGTGTTGCCACTGCTCTACCAGAGGGCCCTGTCATGATTATTACCCCAGCGTTGCCAGGTACCCATTTATACACCTGGGTCGAGAGGGACATTGCGGGTCGCAACATCTTGTGCAAGGACGTATGCACTGGACGGGAATCGAACTCAGGTCCTCCGATTGGGATTCGGGAGTCGTATCCACTATGCCACAGCGCCCCCCCCTCCCCACATTTATTTCTTTATCTTTCAGTGTCTTCCGTCCAAATTCTCATCAAGCCACGAGAGATGCCATCTCCTGGGACATTTCATATTCTGTGAAAGTAAATTATCGTTGTTGACTCAAATTCCCCTCCTGTTGGTATCTGCTTCCTTCATCTAAGCCGTCTCAACCAAGAGAGGGGCACAACTGAAAGATGAAAGGTGCTTAAACCAGTGTTTAGGTGACTTAGGCCCTTCTTTTCCTAAAGAGAGGACAGCTTTTATGACGTCATGGCCTACCTTTGGCATCGCTGTTTCCCACAAGCTGGGCGATGATGGCGTCGTAGTCTGCACCAGCCTTGGGCACTGTGATTAACGATGCGACCTCCACCTGTCCCCTGGCAGCGTCCAGGAACGCACCGGCTCCACCTTCGCCATAGCTCCCCTCGCTGTGGAGAACCTGCACGTACGTCCATCCCAGCTCTGCCAAGAGTTCCACCATGACCTTTAAGACGGAGATGATGAGCCAAGCATTATAGATACAGCATCACTCCGAGTGCAAAGAACCTCTCGTTGAGGCAAAAACGCCTTTCATTCAATACCCGAAAGTAGGATGAGTCTCAACTCTAGTCATAATTGCCCTAATCCATTTACCATGCAGGCCTTCGATTCTTTCAGATACATTTTATTTACACATGGATAGTCAATGTGGAGAATGTCTCTCAAAGCATTCTGTAGTTGTCGTGGTACTTTCTTGTCAATTTTCTACTTCGACCACTAACGTCGATAGTGTAATAGAAATTTATTGTTGCTTATCATACAATTTAAAGCAGTGGCGGATCCAGAGGGGGCGCCACCAGCGCACGCCCCCCCCCCTTTATTTTTCGTTAAAAACAAAAGAAAAAAAATGAAATGAAACCCGGAAGTGGCACCAGAAATATAAGTTGCGCCCTCCCCCCCCCCTTTTACAGAATTCCTGGATCCGCCCCTGATTTCAAGATATCACAAAGACTGCGCATCATACTTACACTTGCCTGATAGGAGGCAATTCCACTTTGTTCGGTTTTTAAGATCCGGTCTCGGTATCATAAACAAGAAATTACCTGAGCCTGTACATTGTCTGATGGAATGGTGCGGAGGAACGATCCGTCCATTTCGGCGTCAGTCAGGGACGGGGCACTTGCCGCATGGCTGATCAGCGGCACTCCGATGGCAGAGAGCACCGGTGCCACCGCTTCCGCTTCACCGCTTGTAAAAGGCCCAATCAAACCTGCCAAGTATACGGTCACATTTCGAGTATTCGAAGTACAGCTCTATAGTTTTCAAATCTGATTTAAGACACAAATATTTTCATTCGGTTACACTTACGGCGTCAATCCCCATGTCTCAGTCAGCATTTTTGTAATGCGGCTTCCTTTTTATCATAACAGACTTTAGCAAGATGATAAAATGATTCGGCAATACATGCCTCTAATGCATTGGTCTCAGGTGAGCCTGACCTAAATAAGAATTATCATCTTTTATCATTTCTATGTTATTCGTTAGGGTTGACAAATAAAATTGATGAAGGGGCGGGGCTTATATCTCGCTGCGCTGCTCCTTCATTGTAATACCAGCGTGCTCTGGAAACGGTGGGGTACGTGCGGAAGCTTAGAAGTACACCATCTTCTGAGTCATCCGATGCATGCCATGCGTTGCTGTGAGCTTCTATGTATTGTGATATATTGTGGCCACAGTGTCATACACAGTGACTATAAACACATATTAATTCAGATCTCTGTCTTTGGTGACGACTTCAACGAATTTAAGCCCAAAATTACTCTCACACTTACATACTTTATACTGTATAAACAGCAGAATTAGATAACAAAAGCGGTCGTTGGTTTGTTTGATTTCTTTTTATGTACAATCTACTCACCTGGTCGAAACACACTGTCCAAGCAGGGCGTGAGATGGTCACTCACATTGACCGCTGTAACGATTTGCGATGCATAGTAGGTGGCATCGCGGACCGCTCGCTCGGGAATTCCGCAAGACTCGTAGCGTTCCAAACCTATGTTTTGTAAATTTCAAATCGACGATGAATACTATACATGTGCAGAAGAAGCAACAGTACCATTAGTTATCATATTCTTTTATGGCAAGTAAAGAAAAGAGATGGGTCAATGTTTTCTATACCATACTGACAGTGGCAAGCAATAATGAAAGTTGTAGAATAGGACATAAGTTAGCTTGTATAATGTGCATTTTTAAACAGGTGTTATGTACAGTGATGTATGTCGAATTTGCTCCAGACATGCCAGATAAGCCATTAGCATGCACGGACTTAAAAACAATCCAAAACAAAATCTTGTTGACCGAAGAGCCCCTAATTTTTATTCATTTATTTATTTTTCTTTTCTTTTCTTTTTCTTTTTTTTTGGGGGGGGGGGCATGTTTTGCTCACCGATCTGAAATTTCGGAGTCATTATTCCCGACGGCAGGGCGGCGAGAGCCATTTTCGCTGCTTCGTAGAGTTCTTGATCGGTTTCGGGTCCTTCACACCTCTCCTCGTCGCTTGACTTCCCGTAGAAGTCCTGCATGACGCCGATGACGACCTCAGCGCCGGTTGTCTGAAACTCCTCGGCCACCAATCCCTCACACTGGGCCAGCGCGATGGGCGCAGACAGCGCGCACAGGACGGCGACAAGAATTAGGCGCCTCATCTTCGTGCCTGGAATATGGATGGTATTATGAGACAAGAATGATCAGAATGGGTACAAAGCAAACTATAGGCAGTCCGGCGGATGGACAGTCGTCTGGGAGTGTAACTGCAATTTCTTCACGTACATATTTCAAGGACCAGCATCGTCGTCTGTTGGGGTCAATCTCGAATTATACTTGGTAGTCATGGCGTTTAACCGACACCCACGCGTTGTGGACGGGATCATATATTTTTTTCTTTTGCTGACTGACCCGTGTTATTGGTGGACATCAAAGGACGGACATCGCATAATACTGTACTCCTGCGTGTGGTATGGTTCACGGCCGAGGGAACAATAAACTCGAATTCCTTTTATTTCCATGTTTACATATAAATGTTAAGAAAGAGAAAAAAATCCACAAGTTCATCGGCTGTTGTCGTGGCTGTCGAAAATCGGTATAGCAGCTTGCATTGGAGGATCAAAGAGTAAATGAAAAAGCAGAAAGACAACGTTTTTCCCGTGTCTTGTCGAGTGTGTGTTTGTTTGTATTTGACCCAGATACTATGTTAATCAGTGTGTATTCGAAATAAATCCCTCTTTTCATTATTATCATAATAGGAAGTAGTAGTAGTAGCAGTAGTAGTAGTAGCAGCAGTAGAAGCAGTATTTAGTAGAAGTATAGTAGCAGTCGTAGTCACTGGTAGTAGTATACAAGTATAGCAGCAGCGCAGGAATGGTACTATTTCCCATCGTCATCTCATATCAGCAACTTCGCTCGAAAATATTATCTATCATTTCTTGATTTTAGATGGGGTTTTCTGATATTTGAGATACATCTACCGTGGATTTTTTTGATGTTTTTTATTTTAGTAATTATTATTATTATTGTTATGATAATAATAATAATAATAATGATAATGGTAATAATAATGATAATAATAATAATAATAATAATAACTATTATTATTATTATTATTATTATTATTATTATTGTTATTAGTTTTATCATTATTATTATTATCATTATTATCATTATTATTATCATCATCATCGCCGTCGTCGTCGTCATCATCATCATCATCATCATCATTTTGCAGGTACACACCCGCCACGCAAATGGCGAAGAATGGACGCATTTGACAATATTGGAGACTCTCTGACATTATAACGGCGGGAAAATGTCTTCAGAAAAAGGAGATTACAGGAAAGTTTCTTGTCAGAGTTCCTCTAAAGTTTGACACTTTTCCCCTTATGTTGAAGAGCGTCCTCACACAAATTTAGGTTGCAATTATCTTCTGTTATAAAAAGTAACGCCTTGCTCCATGAGTTCCATTATACTAATTGTCATTCTTACGTTTTGACGGAAGAAGACTTTGTTACTGTTATTGTAATGCGTTTATTTTTTATATCTGTTTTGACAGGGTTACAACAAGACTATGGGGCATAGAAAAATGTCGTCCTGCTTCGCACATGTTACATGTCTGCGCGTGCGCATCTGCAGATTACTGCTTGCATTATTTAACTTAAATACAAAATTCTGCACAGAATGGTGATTTTTATTAGCACAATTCATAGTCAGAACAAACTCAATCCAGTTTTCTTCTACAAAATTCCGACTTTTCTCTCTCTCCACTAACGAAAGCAGTAAGAACAACAACAAGAAGTAAAACAAAAAGTTCTTGAAATCTTTTCGTTCTCCAATCTCTTATAAGCGTTCGCAGATTCTGCAGATATAATATGGCTGTGTACTCTTGAGGCTGTAAAGTATAAAGAGTAGGTATACCATAAATGCCATATCAGCACGCACTGTAACCTCAACCCCCCTCTCTCTCTCTCTGTTCCCAAGAGTAGTTGTTGTAGGGTTCTTGCAACACATTTCATAGCTTTCGTTTTACAGTTTTTGATGGTTCGATATGCGCATGAAATACCATTTCATTTGTTTGCTTTTACTGATGCGTTACAACCAACTTGAACATGTTGTAGGATTCGCACTAAGAGTTTGATCCGTGCCCAACTTGGGGTGTGACGTTATATCAGCTGAGATTTTTCCACAAAATTACAGCGTGTTAAGGAAAGATAGAAATAGACATGGTGGTGGTGTACTTATTGCTCATAAGCAAGAGATATGTGTAACGCATCGCCAAGATTTAGAAACAAATTGTGAAATACTCTGGTGTGAAATGTCTTCTCCAAATAAGAAATCGTTGTTTTTAGGTGTATTCTACAGACCACCAAATAGTTGTATGATCAATATGTATGAATTAGAAAAATCTCTGTCACATATAACCGAAAATGGTAAGAGAAATAAGCAAATTATTCTGACAGGAGATTTTAATCTCCCACAGTTAAAGTGGTCAGACGGGTTTGTTACTGATTTGGACAATTCTCAGTTGACTGATCAAATGTTACATATAATAGAAATGAATTCTTTTTATCAACACATCTCGGAACCAACCAGAATTACAATAACATCTAGTAATACACTAGATTTGTTATTTTCAACTGATCCAACTATGATAAGTGATGTGAAAATTATTTCAGGTATAAGTGATCATGATGCTATTGTTTTTAAGATTCTTTGTAACACACAGATAATGAATCAGAATCGTAGGATGATTTATCTTTACTCAAGAGCTAACTTTGATTCTTATAGAAATGATCTGTTACAATCGCAAATGCACGGTAAATCATGTAATGACATTGAGTCCGATTGGAAAATATGGAAGAGTAGTCTACTAGATGCAGTTGAGAAAAATATACCTAAACGCAATGTAACTATTGGTTCTTACGTACCATGGATTGATAAAGAAGTGAAGAAAATACTTAAAAAACGTAAGAAGTTATATGATATTGCTAAAACAACGAACGCTAAGAATGACCGTGAAAAATTTTCACAAATAAGACGGGAAGCTAAGAAATTGTTGAAACAAAAATATAAGAATTATATGTGTAATACCTTATGTGAGGATATAAAGCAAAATCCGAAAAGATTTTGGAAGTTTGTTAAATCAAAGAAGATTGAACAAAAGACGATATCATCTTTGGTAGTAAACGGAACTCACGTAACAGATGACAAAATGATTGCACATATTTTAAATACACAGTTTCAGTTTACATTCAATGATTCCCAGTTTACTCATCCCCGACTGAACGATTTGTTTTCTTGTGTTCCAGTCATGGAAAATATTGTTTGTGATGTCGCTGAAGTGCGTAAATTATTACAGAATATTGATGTCAGTAAATCCCAAGGACCAGACGGCTCGCCAGCAAAAATATTGAAAGAAGGGTCTGAACAATTAGCCAGTTCCTTATGTAAATTATTCAATGAATCTTTGTCCTCGGGAAAGCTGCCCGTTGACTGGCGAAGAGCTAACATTTGCCCTATATTTAAGAAAGGTGAGAAAAACGACCCAAATAATTATCGTCCAATTTCTATGACTTCTATTGTGTGCAAATTACTTGAAAAGATTGTATGTCGTCGACTTGTTAATCACCTGTCAGTGAACAATATATTGTGTGACGGTCAGCACGGTTTCCGTGAAAAGCGCTCATGTGAGACACAATTGATCGAAGCTATTCACGATTGGTCAAGTGCGATGGACTCAGGCTCCCAAGTGGATATCGTCTTTTTAGATTTCGCCAAGGCGTTTGATAGTGTTCCGCACAGTCTTTTAGAAATTAAATTACAAAGGTACGGTGTAGTAAACTCCAATTTGAAATGGATCATGAATTTTCTAGAACATAGAGAGCAGAGGGTTGTGCTCAACGGGGAATGTGCCGACTGGGTTGATGTTAAGTCTGGTGTCCCGCAGGGAACCATCCTTGGTCCGATTTTGTTTTTATGTTTCATAAATGATATTACTAATGATATATCTTCCAATATTCGTCTTTATGCAGACGATTGCATTTTGTATAGGTGTATTAATTCACTTGAAGACTGTGACGATTTACAAGGAGATCTTGATGCTTTGGGTATATGGTCTAAGACATGGCATCTTGACTTTAATGTTAATAAATGTAAGATTATGAAAATGTCACGGAAAAGAACAAAATATGATTATGATTATGTTTTATGTGAAAAGAAATTAAGTATAACTCATTCAGAAAAATATCTAGGAATAATTATCAATGAAACACTCAACTGGAACGATCATTGTAATGAAACGTATGTTAAATGTAATAAAATTATTGGTGTCATAAAAAGGAATTTTTTACATTGTCCCTCACATGTTTTAATCAGTTTATATAATTCTCTTATACGTCCATGTTTAGAATATTGTGCTGCTGCATGGGATCCATACAGATTATCTCACATTAACATACTTGAGCGTGTTCAGAAGAGGTTTGTTAGATTATTGTTTCGTGACTGGGAAACAGGTTATGATACGTTGTTGCAAAAGATACATTTCTCGAAATTAATTACAAGACGTAAGTATTTCAGACTTATAATGTTTTACAAAATGATAAATGATATAGTGAATACTGGACAACAAAGAATTACACGAGAGAACAGATTTGGTAGAAATGATCATAATAAGAAAGTATATATCCCGTTTGCAAGAACTGATTATTTCAAATGTTCTTTTTATCTCAAGACTTCACAAGAATGGAATTCATTGCCAAGTAATATTGTAGCCAGTACATCTCTTTCTCGCTTTAAATATTTATTAAGACAGTTTTTATGTATGTGAATTCATCCTACAATGTATCATGTATATCATATAAGTCTCATTTGATGAATTTTAACCTTACTCTGTCCGGTGCAATATTAATGTGCATATACTATGATATAGACTTTTTTTTTTTAATGTATTCGTCCATGTTTTAATATTCCGCTAGTATACCCTGCAATATGGTTTGTTGTCTTAGATGATTATTCCTCTCTTGCGATATCACTTATTTACATTTTATCCTGGTTACCCATTTTTTGTGCAATATATTGCTGTTCAGAAGGCCAGAGTTTGATTTCATTGTCATTTTACAATAACTGTATTATATTTGTACCTATATGTATTTAGATTTTTGTATTTCAATGTTCCAATCATAATTTTTAATTTGTTTAATTTTGTGATGATGTTCTCCAGGGGTGCAGACATGCATGGGTATTCGTACCTTTTTTTGCACCCCTAGACATGTTGTTTTTGATTTGTCTGAATAAATACAATACAATACAATACAATACAATACAATGAGTGGACAATTAAAAGGCTTCTTCTCTTTTGATACGGGTAAACAAAGAAATTGAAACCAGGTATAGTGTCGAGGTATTTAGAATGGCAGGCCCTCAGTAGAAAGGTAGCACTAACACTGCAGATGCGACCTCTTGCAGACAATATTGACCCCATTATCATATATAATTATCATAATGCCCTTGTACTGTTTGCAAAAGAAATTAGAATGGGTTTTCAGAGAAACGCCTTCAACGAGTAATACATGTAATTGTCCTATTTTCCCGGAGCAGCTGGGTCAGTGTTGGCACAGCTCTGTACAAAGCGTATCAAAAAAAAAAAGATAAAAAAAGGTAATCCAACTTCGGAGGGCGTCTTGTCAGCTTGGAAAGCACAATGTTAGTTGTGAGGAAAGAAGAACTCTTCTTCTTTCCATTGGTACCTAATTGTGTAGACAAATGCCACGCATGATTGAGCACATGAACTTTAAAGACTACAATGGCAAAATGCACCTTTGTATATATATATATATATATATATATATATATATATATATATATATATATAAATGCACTGTATTATAAGATGACCCTGCCACCACAATCCCGATTTTGTATGGTGCCCATACATTTACGCTCTTCACTCAATACGCTGAGTAAATCACGCAACTTTATTGAGCATCTGCGCGGAGAGGCAGAATTCAAATCAAATCAAATTTCAGTTACTGTAACACCGTGACACATCTTAATCGATTCTTTTAATTAACAAAATGAGTAACCAATATTCAGTATTGTATATGCTAGCTTTATGTGGTCATGATTTAGACTATCAATATATACGAATTCGTTTTGTGTGTGTGATTAATTTTCAAACAATTCTAAAAACGTCTTGATTACTGTAACACGTATATTTCATGTACTGTGACATTACGTTAGCTGAAGCATAACACATAAAAAATCTTGAACTTTGATCAATTTGTCATGTTCTACCCTAAAACTCTGAAAATATGTGCAAATTTTAACATTCATTTTCATTTTCTTACGCTACATCCCGTTAAATTCATTATTACTTTTCAGAAATTTATCTCAAATTCAATTATGCTGATTTTATGTGTTTGTTTAGCGTAGTTAATTATGTAATCATCCAACAAGATGATCGGATATGAACAAACTCACTCTTCAAGCTTTTATTTGATACCAAAATGATCAAGATTTGACCATTTTGAAACTTTGCTGGTCATGATCCACTTTATCGTGGAATTGCCCTACTCACATCTAAAGAGTCCCTGCACTCATGTATTTATGTATGTCTGTCGGCTTTTTCGTGCCCTGATTGGCTAAAACCCTACAGCCGTTCCTGCACTCATGTATTCATGTATATGTCTGTCGTGTTTTTCGCGCCTTGATTGGCTAAAACCCTGCAGCCGTTCCTACACTCATGTATTTATGTATGTCTGTTGGGTTTTTCGCGTCCTGGTTGGCTAAAACCCTACAGCCGTTCCTACACTCATGTATTTATGTATGTATGTCGGGCTTTTCGCGTCCTGATTGGCTAAAACCCTACAGCCGTTCCTACACTCATGTATTTATGTATGTATGTCGGGCTTTTCGCGTCCTGATTGGCTAAAACCCTGCAGCCGTTCCCACACCCATGTATGTATGTTTGTCGGGTTGTTCGCGTCCGGATTGGCTGAAACCCTACAGCCGTTCCTATACTCATGTATTTATGTATGTCTGTCGGGTTCTTCGCGTCCTGATTGGCTAAAACCCGACAGGCGTTTCGTAATGGGATGCAGGGTGTATGGTTGTTCGCTTAATGGCACTTCGGCCCATGCGAGTGACAACCATACAGGCATTCTATAGGGCTGTACAGTTGCTCAGTTGCATAGTTGTACGGTTTCTTGCGTTCTGATTGGCTAAATCACATCAGTTCCATGGCTGTATAGTTGCATACTTGTACTAATTTTGACTCCCCTCGCCCGCCATATACACGAGCAAATGACGAGGCTAAAATGGGTTTCCAGCACACAGAGTATATTACACAAAACAGAGTGGGGAGTGCACGGGTCGAAAAGGTCAGAGTTATCCTCAACATTCTCTGTAACATTGACCATTCTGGAATGTGTTTCCAAGGGTAAAAAGCGACAGGGCACTTCCACCGCATGAACACTGTGCGGCAGTGCATGGACACGTCTTAAAGATCCACATCAAGCATAATATATTATCATTATTATGATGACGACGGGAAATATTATGGTTGTAAATTCATTTTCTGCTGAATTTGAACTGTAACGACATCATCAAGAAGCTGAAACATGTAAGAATACTGTCATTCCAATGACGAAAAAAAAAAAATGTCGTTTTGAGGTCGTAACTGCCTTCTGCCCCGAAACTCTAGGATTACAAGTACCCAAAATGCTCTGATATTATGGTTCCTGATATTCACATCGACGGCAATAATCACTGAGGGAAACACTGGGAGGCTATGGGGTATACGGAAAACAGGTGATTCCTCGTTGCACTAACCTTGTTGCACATCTGCGCGTGCGCGAAATTAAGTACATAAATTATTAAAACTTACAAATTAAAGTACTCAACTTCAAAAGTAGACTGTCAATGACATACGCATGAAATCGTGACAGAAATTCAACTAATAGTTGGATGTAGACGACGAGGCAAAAAAAAAGAAGAAAAAAGGACACATGCACGCACAAACTTTATAGACGTGTCAATCAGGAAGCTCTTAACAGAGTGTAGAGTGCATTCTTTCCCATCAATCTGGTAAATCCACAGACTTAATTCTACCGCTTCCCTCCATTTGTTAAATAGATATTAATCACTGTCGCTTCGAAATCTGATAGCAAAAAAAGACGTAAATGACTCGCATTTGGAGGCAAAATACTGTGAGTTGAGTCGGATAATGGAGTTTTGTGTTCGGCCGGCATTGGGAAGTTGAATGCGATGAACACAAGGTTCGCGGATTATGACGCATAACCGACAGCTTTGTAACAAAGTTCGACCAAGTCACGATGAAAAGCGATACATAATGTATCTCTTTCAAAAGTTTACTTCGCTGAAGGAAGATTTATAGAAACGACACACATATATCAGATAAGGGGAAAAATTGCGTTCTGACAAACTTCGTAATTTCTAAGGATGTTCCTTGCCTGCTGAATATCATCTGTTGTCATATTATTATTGCACTGGAATTTGGAAGAAAAAAAAAAAACCAGCATGCCATTTTGAAAAAGAACTAAAAAATCGAGTGGGGAAGATATTTAAGGAAAAAATGTTTTGAACTCTGGTGGCTTTCTCGTGTCACGTTCCAATAATAACTTCTGAATTTAGAAATGATAATGTGATCAATCATTTCTAAACGCGTTTCCGATTTTTTCAACTCTTTCTTTTATTCCACAATCCTTCGGTTTTAACATTTCATTGACGCTTAAAAAAAGCAATCGACTCTGCCAGATCATGTATTACATTTTGTTTGCTTGAGTTAGAATCAATTTAACATTAAGACCTTTCTCGCTTTTTCTAATAATGAGAAGTAATACAATTGCAGTTGCAAAGGGAGGGGCAAAGGCGATCAACCAGTCATTCTAGAACGGATTTTGTCTGTCGCGTCTGTCACCATTGCAAGTAATTCAAAGTTGATAATTATGATGAAAAAAAACACACAAATTTTCAATATTACTTATAATGACTTATTTGTGACATAAATGCAACAGATTAAACTCGTGGATATCGAGAAACAAAGATTGTGGGTCTTTTAACTCATTACGCATTAGATCTGTTTCTGTTTCAGTTTTTTTTTTCCTTTTCAATGATAACACAATGTACATGATAGTATAATAGCATAATACAGTACAGCAAAGTGAAGTAAAATAGTAGTATGCATGAGGCAATGTAAGTAACAAAGTAATAATTTCACTGAAAGGATTACGACAAAATTAAAACACTAAAATGGCCGTAAACGCCCACATGTTTTCCGTACCTTGTATTCCCATTCCGCTACAGTTTTTCTTGTAACCTTTTTTTATTTCCAGTCAAAGAGAATATAATGTACTCGCAATGTAACCTCTAATATATACAGCAAAATAAGGTAAAATATCGCATATATCATGATAATTATGTATGAATTAAATTAACTAATTTAATCAATTAATTAATCATTGAAAGAATTATAAACGAAAGTAAAAATATCGAAAATCATTCTCATGGCGTTAAGTTTCTGTACTTTCCCATATAACGCAAGATCTTCCTAAAATTAATGACAGCTAACAGGGCACATATGCAAATAAGCATCATTTATTCTCTTTCTCACATACATAAAAGTTCACTCTACGAAATTGGACACACACAAAAAAATCGAAACGCAGAGAGCGTTAGAGCCCAACGAACGATGGGTACTTCTCTGTTGAATGATTTAAAAGAGAACAGAATACCGGTGGAAATAAAATGGTACAGCGACGTAAAATTTTTGATTTCCGTAAAATTAGGCACTAAAAATGAGAAAGTTATTTACTTATGGCCAATTGTACACACACACACACACACACACACACACACACAAAGAAAGAAAAAACCAGAACAACAAATTGAATGAACTCTGCGTATTTCGTAACAAGAGGGAGAGGATAAGGAAAAAGAGCTAGAGTTACGCTTTCGACAAGTAATGATTTGGTCGTAATCAATTTTGGTGATTTGGCTGATGAAGCGAAAATGGAAAGACTAAGCGATTTATTACCACAAAACACTACGGTTAATTTAAACAAAAAGCAAAAAGCTTTTTTACTAATTGATCATGTAGAGACGCATACGAACACATTATCTCGAAGAAGCAGATCAAGAAAAAGGGATAATTATAGAATCAAAGTGACGAAGTTTTAAAAAAAAAGTTGTTTAACAAGGTGTCATCGGACTTCATTCTGATCGGGATGCTAAAAAATAATTAACTTCTTTTATTCTTTGAAGAAACTGAACAAAATCAAAACTTACTTCTTAGTGCAGATCTCTAACTGCGGAAAGCAACAAATTGAAGACTCAGTGTCAGAGGCAAGCCAAGATTGGAAGGAACAGGGTCTTTGATCCTTGTGGCCCCCAAAATCTCGCGAAACCAGTAAGTTGTTTGAGATTGAGCTAGGTCCGGTCTAGATCTCGTTCTTGATCAACGGGCAAGGTGGAATACCTGCTGGGGTTTGAGCGAATCAGCTTTTACGGGAACCCCGAAACTCTGGCTCTGCATGGATTTTGCAGGAACTGGACTTAGCCGACTTGTTGGGTTGACTGGTTCTAGAGAGAGAACCCTTAACCGCATCAAAGTCTGTGGCTAAAGTGAGACCTGACAAACTGGTACACCCTGATTACATCTCATTTCTGAATTGTGTTGTTTTTGTTATTTTCTTCTCTCTTTAAACCCCTACCGTTATCTAATCGGGGGTAAGGGATGCGGCATCACTCCCCCCCCCCCCCACCCCCCACACACACTTTTTCCCCTGCTGTGATAAATTCGCTGATCCGAGGAATGCGCAGACATAATGGGCTAGCTGCGTTTCCAATACCATCAAAGGCGGGTGTGGTGCGCATGTCTAGAGAAGTGAGACAAAAATACTTAATTCCATATCTCTGTTGAGATCTCAAGCTGTATATCTCAGCTCCCTTGAATATAATATAGCGAGAACGTCATTGCAATAACATTAAGACGATATTAACAACAGCAAACGGGTAGAGTCGCGTGAGTAAAAAGTGGTGTTATCTTAATGAGGTTCTTTTGTCAACTGTTTATATGGTTCCACGTTTTCACAGATTTAATGTTGCCATGAGAGATCAACTTCTTGCTTCTGTGCGGACTGGAGAAGAAGAAAATCTAAGTGACATCGACAAACAAATTCGCCAAAATCGCAGTTAGATTTGTTGTGTCTATCTTGGTTGTTGCAGTTGTGGATGAAGCTTTCATCTTGTTAGTCGGCGTAAATGAACACAATTTTGCCTAGGAATATGGATTTAGAAGAGAAAGAGTGAAATAGAGGCTTCCTGCGTGTGGAATGCACGCAAACTTGTAAATGTGTTATGTTGTCGCTGTTGCTGCTGCTGCTGCTGCTGCTGCTGCTCCGGCGTCTGTCTTCCACTTTCCCCTGTGGTCTGTAGTTTGTTTCGGATTTTTTTCAAAACTCAAAATCATTTTTATTTTACATCACACGCTGCTGTTGTCAACACGATAGACATAAGGTATAATATGTCTAAGTTTCGAAACAAAATGACCCTTCGAGAACAGGATGGACGGCGCGGGCGCTGCTCCACCACCAACGCCAGAGCAACGCAGCAACTTCAGGCGATCTGATGTGAGTCAGTACGGTAGCGAGAGAGAAAGAGTTCAGTCTGCAAGACGTAAAACTGTTTGCGGTAATGTACAGTTATAGGAAAGTATATTTTAAAGGGACTGTACAGTGCTGGTTGAGGTAGGAATTCTTGTTTTGAACATTCCTAATTAAGATAATGAAAATCCTCTTATGAAACATGAAAGAGCATGTAATTTTAAAAAGGATTCAACGTTTATTTGATAAAAATTGGTTTTCAAATGGCTGAGATATTAAAAAAAGTGCTAATAATAAAAGGCGACATGCCACAACTTTATTAGGATCTCTTTGTTTCACCTTGTTTTTGGATATCTCATCCATTTCAAAACCGGATATAATCAAATAAACTTTTGATACCCTCTAGAATTGCATGCTCTTTGACATCTCTTAGAGTGGTTTCTGAATACCTCGCAAAACGTTAAAAGCTAAATCTACACCTCTCCCAAAACTGTACACACCCTTTAAGTAATGTATTATCTCCTTCAGTTCATCTGAAGGGGACAGTGATTGCTGGGGGGGGGGGGGGGAGGAGGTGATCTTGATCACGGGGGCTACGGCAATCAGACAATAAGATAAGCACTGCAAAGACTGCAACATTGTCTACAATCAGTTCGTGGAGAGAAATTTGATTTTGAACCGAACGCAGAACGTCGATGCACCAGTGACCACATCATGAATGCATTAGAACTGACATCTCCGACATATCTGTTCCGTTCCATACACTGCACGAAATAGCTGGAGGCCTTGTAGCCAATCGAAAATAGCGCCCTCGGGGACTTAAATCTGATCTTGTTGATGCTGTTTGTGTAAACCACACTTATACAACTTTGTTGTTGTTGTTGTTTTGAAGAACGAAAGAAGAGACAGAGAGAGAGAGAAATGGGGCCCTACAACTTTGCTGATGTTATTTCTTATTGTTTTTCCTGCAATGTAACACGAATTACTTTTTTCCTGCCATGTTTTAGAGTAATAAATATTATTGGTTATCACGTATGAACTATTCAAACGTTTTTCTTTTTTTATGATACTCGACAACAATCATGACAATTACACATGGAAATCCCACGATTACCCATTAACTATCATTTTGCATACCATTAATTTATGTATGTATCACTTCACAGCCTGTAGCATTTCATAACAGATGAACATTAATTTTTTTGAAAAGGCTGATAACAATATTTTGTGCATTTGGAATGTATAAAAACTAGAATGTACGAGTGAGCATGCAGTAGTGTGTGATAAAACTAATATATAGGATGTTTCTAACATAGATTGTTAGTGTGAGAATTCATGGTTATAGTTAACAATCGCGAACTTAAACGAGAACAACGAATGTCAAATGATAACAACTCAAACAATAACGAAATTAATGAATATTACACATGCGCACGCTTTCAAGTGATGCGTTTAAAATGCAGAATGTAAAACAATATAAAAGAAACGCAAACAAACAGTATAAAAGACAGAAAGACAAACAGACAGACAGACAGCCATATATTAATGAAGTTTCTCTTAAACATGATCAGATTATTCGGAAAAAGGGGGGAAGATTATAAGAAAACATTTTTATATCAAAAATATGGTAAATCAACATATTCATTGAGAAAATTTTGCTTATATCCACGTGCTGCCATCTCTACATGGGAACTCTACAGCAATTTATGTGACGATATTTCAGTAGAAAAGAATATGAAAAAAATCAAAGCTAACGCTTTTACTGACCTTTCTCTTACAGAAGGCACTTAGAGTGGTATGTATATTGAAACATTTCTCAGCAACAGGTAGAAGGAATGTGTATTTTTCATTAACAGAAGAGGGAAGCCTATAACACATTAATCCATGAATTTATTTATACCGAAAGATGGTGGTGGATACCATTTTGTTTAATCTTAATAACTTCCAAAGAGCTATCCACCACCATCTGTAGTATCAGATGAATTATAGATATTGAGTTGGTCATTCTTTTGCTTATGGTAGTCGTGGGGACTTTAAACAAACAAAAAAAAAACTTACCATAATTCATTTTTCTAATATAATATGATTATACAGTTGTAAGGGCAGTGGGTCTTTCTAAATGCAATCACTGCCTTCAAAGACAATCCGATGATAGGTAACGTTAGGACTTCAGAGACTGTTAAATAAAAACGAAACAAATTGCAGTTATGAAAAAAAATACTATTACCAATAGTCACAGTGAAAATGATTAAAGTTGTCTTTATCATTTTATTTCAAGTTGGACGAAAGCATGTAGGAGAGATTTGTATCGAGCTCTCGATGAAAAATGGCATGAAATGTATGAAGGGTCTTTTTCTTTCTTGATTTAAAAAGTAATAATAGAAAGGCAGGAATCTCAGTCACGTCTGCGTCTCTGATGGGGGCCGAAATCTCCTCTTGCCATATTTTTCTCTTTTTTTTTTCCTTCTTCTCCTTTTTGATTCATCTATGTTCGGCACGTGTTCAAAGCGATTACTACAATGCTTTTCGGCAAATTTCACTTAAGAAGTCAGATATCTTATTTGTTTGTGTGTTTTGTTTGTTTTCATACAAATTTCACAGCCAATCATTCAACCGAAAGACTCCACAAACGGAGCCCCTGAACTGAATCCTTATCATTACATCTAGAAGCCGTCACATTCTGAACATAAATCACTAACAACACGTCTGACACGAGAACAGGAGAGCAACGAAAACAGTCGATGAAAAGAATGTTAATCTATTCTACTGAAACACCCAAAAGGATTTTCTTTGCTCAAAGATATATTATGCCGCCTGATATTGAAGACATTGATATGCACTTGAGAAGCATCATTGTGCGCGGGATGGGCTGCTCAGCTTCAACGAAGAAGCGCAAGCGCTGCAAGTCACATGCTGTTGTGGGCGTGTCTGGCCTGTTGAAATGTGTATACGTACACCAATCATCGTGTTCGTTACATCCCGTGTGATATCTCTCCGTATCATTATGGCTCATACATAATAATTGTTGTGTCCACACGTACGCTAACTTCGATGGAGACCCCTCGCGGCTCGTAGTTTATCGCGCTAACCTTATAGACCGGGGGCCCAGAGCATTTATTCAGCTGAAAAGGGTCACACTTTTTAATGGTCTCATCGTATAAGGATGTGGCCAAGGGTCAATAAAATGAATTGCTGGCAAGTCACATCCTGTACCGTAAGCCTAGGGGCCACAAAAAGGGACACCGAAAAATGGATTTATTCAGCCGAAGGGGGTCACGGACAAAAGTTGGTGGATATTGTTCCTTTGGGTGTACTTATCATGAAAACAGCAATGCCAGCTATTTTATCCTGTACGGGGCCCCAGACAGTAGCCCCAAAGGGCCCCACAAATATGGTGTTATTCAGCTGAAAAGGGTCACGGCTAATTTCTTTTGCAATGGAAGTAGTTCCCATCAGAGATATCCAAAACACCAAAGCCAGCTATTTTATCCTGTACGGGGCCCCAGACAGTAGCCCCAAAGGGCCCCACCCCCCATAGGCCTACGTACAAACACACACAAACATTGATTTTATTCAGTTGAAAAGAGTCACGGCTAATTTCTTTTGCAATGTAAGAAGCACCAATCAGAGATATCCAAAACAACAAAGCCAGCTATCTTATCCTGCACGGGGCCCCAGACAGTAGCCCCAAAGTGCCCCACCCCCTATAAGCCCTACGTACAAACACACACACACACACACACACACACACACACACACACACACACATTGACTTTATTCAGCTGATAAGAGTAACGGCTAATTTCATTTGCAATGGAAGTAGTACCCATCAGAGACATACAAAACACCAAAGCTAGTTATTTTGTCCTGTACGGGGCCCCAGCTAGTGGCCCCAAGTGTCCCCCCCCCCCCCCCCCAACACACATACTCACACAATAGTTTCATTCAGCTGAAAAGGGTCACGGCTAATTTCTTTTGCAATGGAATTAGTACCCATCAGAGAAATCCAAAATACCAAAGCCAGTTATTTTATCCTGCATGGGGCCCCAGACAGTAGCCCCAGACAGTAGCCCCAGACAGTTGCCCCAAATTGCCCCCTTACCCCCTCCCTCCCCCCTCCACACACATTGATTTTATTCAGCTGAAAAGGGTCACAGCTACTTTCTTTTGCAATCGGAAGTAGTACTCATCAGAGATATCCAAAGCACTAAAGCCAGTTATTTTATCCTGTACGGGGCCCCAGAGCCCCAAAGTGCCCCCTACACACACACACACACACACACACACACACACACACACACATATATTGGTTTCATTCAGCCGAAAAGGGTCACGGCTAATTTCTTTTGCAATGGAAGTAGTATCCATCGGATATCAAAATACCAAAGTCAGATATTTTATCCTGCACGGGGCCCCAGACAGTAGCTCCAAAGTGTTTTGCTTTATTCTCTTTATTGTTTGCATCTCTTCTTCTTAAATATGCGCTCCTTCGTCTTCATTTTCGCGACAACGACAACGCGTCCTCCTGATCATCATCAGTTTTGCTGTTCTGGCAAACATTTTCCAGCGTATCGCATAATTGCATGCATAATTGAGTCTGGGAAAGCGTAGGAACAGCGTAGCTAAAGCGGCCAACAGCGTTATCGAAGCAGGAATGAAGCGTCGTAGGAACAGGCCTTGATTTTACACGAGAGTAGAGAACTAAAGGCCCCGTCACACTACAGCGTATTTATAAATCAGCGAATGCCTAGCGGATGGGCAAAATTTGGCAAAGTCCAGATACGCTCGTATCCGCTCGAATTCGCAAGCAAAATGTGGTTTTCGAACGTTCGCCTGACGAATGATCAGCATATGCTGACCGTGTAACGAGCGGATAAAGTAACGAATGAAAGCGAATGCGTATAGTCCATCCAACGGATGCTGAGTGGACAAAGCGAATGAGCAGCGAATGCCCAACATATGCAGAGCGATACTGCGGCAATTACGTGACGGATCTCGGATGACGCACACTTTACCAAATCATTTTGAGCAGTGACAGTGTCAAGTAATGTTGTCTCTCTAAAAAAAGAAGAGTGAAATTGTTCACTCATGAAGGAGTAAATAACAAAAAAGAGTGAGTTTCGAGTGAAATTGGAGTGACTTTGGAGTGAAAATGTTCATTTTCACTAATTTTGGAGTGACCTCAGGGATCACTCGAAGATTTTGGAGTGATCTTCTTTTTTTAGATAGTTGTGACTGTGAAAATGGCCCCAAAAAGAAGGAAGCCGAAGTAACCACCAAGTACTCCTAATGTCACTCATTCAAGATTCCCCTAAAAAGTGTACTTCCTTCTGATGATCACGTGACGATGATGTTGGTAGTCCAACATCCTCCATTGCGTCTGGTGCCTCCAACTGGAGTCGAACTTTCACAATTCCCAATTTCCATTCAGAGATTCCCATTTACTACAGGCTGACTTATTCCCAATTTCCATTCAGAGATTCCCATTTACTACAGGTTGACTTTTATAGCAGTGGTTTAGAATAATGTTCTCTTATACTTAATGTCAGAATACGTATAATGAAATGTCATGTGGGGGGCTGTGGCATAGTGGATCCGACTCCCGAACCGAGGACCCGGGTTCGAATCCCGCCTAGTGCTTACATCCTTGGACAAGATTTTTTTACCCACGATGTCCTTCTCGACCCAGGGGTATAAATGGGTACCTGGCAACGCTGGGGTAATAATAATGGCAGGGCCCTCTGGTAGAGCAGTGACAACACTGAAGAGGCTACCCTGGGCAAATAAGACCCTTTTTTTCTTATTATTATAATTATCATTATTATTATTATATGTGCTATATGAATATCTATTTTTTATCTACGTTTGATTAACGTGTGTTGCTGTGCACATTTGACGGGCGAATTTGGACGAACGGCGGACGAATGAGAAACGTATGCAGAGCGACCAAAACTTTCAATCAGCGGATGCTAAGCGTTCGTCATCCGCTCAAGATGTTGGACATGTCCAAAATCAAAATTTTGCTCCGGCGGATCTCTGCGAATTTCTGCGAACAGCTAGCGGATACAACGAACGTCAAGCGGGTCACGAACGACGAGCAACAAATGTGAGCGTATGTCCAAATTTTCGGATCCGCTGGGCATTCGTTGGCTCGATCCGCTCTAGTGTGACGGGGGCTTAGTGAGAGCGTCGTTTAAGCTGGAAGGTCATGCTTTGATCAAGAAAGCGGCGCAGCAGCGGGACCATGTCGTCGGTGTCTAGTTTAGACTACATTTCCCGTTCTTGTGCCGCTGTTACTACGGTCAGAAAAACCTGGAATTGTTACGTTCATCCCGCGGTGTTTACACTGTCACTGCTCTCTCCCCGTTTGAGCTACGATTCAAAATAGGTCAATCTTGATGGGGAGATGAGGAAGAAATTTTGAACCAGTTCAAAATTTCTTCCCGATCTGTAAAATTGCCAGATCCAACCCCATCACCCAAACGCTGCTGCTACGATGCTCCCGGTCCCCGTACACTTTTGCCGCTCTCTCCCGATCTGACAGATTAAATAGATCGGGATGCAGATCTTGATAGTGGAATTACATGTGGGGACACTTTAGGAACACTCCGTGGGGCCCCGTACAGCTATATAACTGGTTACGGTGTTTTTGATACCTCGTTGAGTACTACTTCCATTGCAAAATAAATTATAGCAGTGATTCTTTTCACTTAGAATAAAATAATACGGGAGCACTTTCCAGCTACTGGCTGGGGGCCATTGTGTTTTACGTATCTCAGCTGTTAATTCCACTAGCTGCCAAGGAAAATAGGCATACATGACTCTTTTCACCTAAAACATTTAATTCATATGGGGTGGGAATACCTTGGGGCTATACCTGTCAAGGGCCCTGCATCCGGGCCAATATCGCACCTCTTTTAATCGAATTCTTTAATGTTGAATTAAATTTAGCAAAAATTTCGCCTAGATGACATGGTAGTTCAATGTCATATTA
The DNA here is from genome assembly GCF_040938485.1 of Diadema antillarum. Classification (NCBI taxonomy): domain Eukaryota; kingdom Metazoa; phylum Echinodermata; class Echinoidea; order Diadematoida; family Diadematidae; genus Diadema; species Diadema antillarum. The sequence goes on along the minus strand of NW_027270973.1, from coordinate 353,986 downwards.
ATCTCTTCATTCAAATTTATTTTGAAACATTCACATTACCTGTAACCTTATATTCCAAATAACAGTTTTTCAACTGAAGACAAGTACCATTCCACTCTCCGTTCATTCATAAATTCATAATGATATAGTCACGTGATTACATGCTGCGCTCGTTCATTCAAATTGATTTGTGGCCATCTAATTCAACATGTTCTGCAGTCAATTAAACAGATATGTTCATGCTTGGCCTCTTTCCTTATTTTCTTTCATCGTAGTTATTGTTTTGTAAGCATCATAGCATTTCATGTTTTCGTATTCGTTTAAGAGACTTTGACACCATTTTTTAACGTGCTTTTTGAATCCAAAGAAGTAAGAAGCCACAAATTATCTGGCCGTTACGAGCGCTGTATTACGAGCGGTCGGCCAGTTCCAAGAAGTCAAGGTTATGATCCTCAATTTTTTTTTAAATAATTCTTTCTATGTCTTCTAGAGATATACGTCTGTATCTATTGTGCTGTCATGACTATAAAAAAAAATGAAGTTAATCTGCATTACTGGTACACGTATAGGCCTATAATGACATATTGTATATGAAAGAGAAGGAGCGTTACCAGTCTGGTTACAGAACAACCAAATCCAGTTATACTAGATAAGAAATTTAATTATGATACTTTTACTGCTTTATAACAGTAATTCATAGATGAAACGAAAACACACATAGAAAGACATGTCAAAATGATCTGAAAGAAAGAAATAGCATGATTTGAATTTGAATGAACACGTTTGGAATTTGACTGTCTTTCGCGAAATTTAATGGCTGAAATACCCTTTTCGGCAAGTCAAGGCGAATTTGAATGAACGTAGGGTACCAGCCAATTTGAATACCCATTTTACGAATTCGAACCTTCTATCAAATGAACCAACAAAAGTGCGAAATTGGCTGGGAAAACCTAACTGGCTTTGATGTTTTGGGTATCTATGATGTAAACTAAGGCCTACTTCGATTGTAAAAGAAAAACAACTATGACTCTTTTCAGCTAAATGATGTCATAATAATTATGTGGGGGAGGGGCACTGTATGGCTACTGTAACCTGGGCCCAGTACAAGATGAAATGACTGGTTTTCGTAATATGGTCATCTTGGTTGTGCACTATACAGAAGTATGCTTCCTTTGCAAATTTCTTGTGTTTTGCTACTGTAACCTATGGGACCCCGTATACAGGATAAGATGATTTGCTTTAGTGTTTGTGATATCTCTGTTCAGTAGGCCCTGATCTTAACGCTACAAAAGAATTTGTAAGACCATTTTCAGCTGATTCACAGTACATGTATAATGGATGGGACACTGTGGAGCTACTGTCTGGGGCTCTGTGCAGGATAAAATAACTAGCCTTGGTGTGTTGAATATCTCTGATAGGTACATGTACTTCTTCCAGTGCAAAAGAAATTACCCGTGTTTGGGGCTATACTGTGCGGGGCCCCGTACAGGATAAAATAACTGTCTTTGGTATTTTGGATATCGCTGATGGGTACTACTCCCATTGCAAAAGAAATTAGCCGTGACCCATTTTGGCTGAATGAAACTAATGTGTATGTGTGTGTGTGTGTGTGTGTGTGTGTGTGTGTGTGTGTGTGTGTTGGGGGCATGGGGGTGGGAGGGGGTGCACTTCGGGGCTACTGTCTGGTACCCCGTACAGGATGAAATAACTGGCTTTAGTGTTTTGGATATCTCTGATGAGTATGCCTACTACTTCCAATTGCAAAAGAAAGTAGCCATGACCCTTTTCAGCTGAATAAAATCAATGTGTGTGTGGGGGGGGGGGGGAGCGATTTGGGGCTACTGACTGGGGCCCCGAGCAGGATAAAATAGCTGGCTTTGGTGTTTTGGATATCTCTGATGGGTACTACTTCCATTGCAAAAGAATAGCCGTGACTCTTTTCAACTGAATGAAACTAATGTGTGTGTGTGTGTGGGGGGGGGGGGGGGGCTCCTTTGGGGCTACTGTCCGGGGCCCCCGTACTGGATAACATAGCTGGCTTTGGTGTTCTTGGTATCTCTGATGGGTACTCCTTCCATTGCAAATGAAATTAGCCGTGACTCTTCTCAGCTGCACGAATGAAATCAATGTTTGTGTGTGTTTGTACGTATGACCTATTGGGGGTGGGGCACTTTGGGGCTACTGTCTGGGGCCCCGTACAGGATAAAGTAGCTGGTATTGGTGTTTTGGATATCTCTGATGGGAACTACTTCAATTGCAAAAGAAATTAGCCGTGACTCTTTTCAACTGAATAAAATCAATGTTTGTGTGTGTTTGTACGTAGGCCTATGGGGGGTGGGGCCCTTTGGGGCTACTGTCTGGGGCCCCGTACAGGATAAAATAGCTGGCATTGGTGTTTTGGATATCTCTGATGGGAACTACTTCCATTGCAAAAGAAATTAGCCGTGACCCTTTTCAGCTGAATAACACCATATTTGTGGGGCCCTTTGGGGCTACTGTCTGGGGCCCCGTACAGGATAAAATAGCTGGCATTGCTGTTTTCATGATAAGTACACCCAAAGGAACAATATCCACCAACTTTTGTCCGTGACCCCCTTCGGCTGAATAAATCCATTTTTCGGGGTCCCTTTTTGTGGTCCCTAGGCTTACGGTACAGGATGTGACTTGCCAGCAATTCATTTTATTGACCCTTGGACACATCCTTATATGATGAGACCATTAAAAAGTGTGACCCTTTTCAGCTGAATAAATCTTCTGGGCCCCCGGTCTATTAAGATTTTGTCGTGGTTTTGTAACTTGAAGTTAACTTGAAGTTACGAAACAACGAGTTTTTCACACGCACTCTAAACTTAAAGTTAGCATAATGAAAGAGCACTTGACTAACCGCTCTCAGAAAGCAGGGGAAAAAATTGCTACCCTTAACATATGACAGTATCAAGTTGATGGAATATGTAATTTTCATGAACAATGAATTTTTGTGGAATTCCCTTTATATTTTCTTCATATTGTTGTCCACACATTACGTCATAACCTCTAGTAGTCTCCTCATCCAGCGGTTCCAACACCAAAACTATAAAAATTCATAACTTTTGCATCAATTTTCCGATTTTCCTCAAACTTTCACTGATGTGTTTTACTAATGTTGCTGCTTTCACTCAATCCACATTTCTCTTTGGGCTTTGGTTTCCTCTAAAGTAGAATAATATATAATCTAGGGGCGAACATATGTTCCATGTATGATCTCTCATTTTTACGTATTACACTGCAAAAAGTCCGGTGTTAAATAGTGAACACCGAGCTGGTGTTCAATTTTCGGTGCTCATTTATGGTGTTAAATTAACACCTCCGGGTGTCATTTCCGAATATAACACTGTTTTTTGAAGAGTTTCTTAGTAACTGCACTCCTTGTTGATTTTTAATTTAAACAAGACGATCAAGAATTTTACATTAAAATACTAGATTTTTGAAAAAATGTGAAAATAAATTTACACCACAGTAACACCAGCTGGTGTGGTCTCTTATTGAAGCTGGACGGGTGTTAAACCATTGATATTAACACCAGCAATATCAAATCAACACCATGTGGTGTCATCTTTTAATTAACACCAGTACAGTGTCAAAATAACACCAGGTACAGTGTTAAATTAACACCACGAAGTGTCAGGTGAACACTTTTCAACACCATCACAGTGCATTTTTAACACCTGTGGGTGTGGTCCTTTATTGAAGTTTGATCGGTGTTAGATTTAATACCCGTGGTGTTAAATCTAACACCGATGTTTTTACAGTGTAAAATGGACCGTGAAGCAGAAGAGACTCCTGCGGACAGACAGCCAAGCTGTCCGGAACGTCGAGCCTTCTCTCTCCGCTCTGCTTGCTCTCTCATCTGGTTCAGTCCTGTTTAGGAATCACACATTTTCAAGAAAGAATATCTCTACTCTCGCTTACTCTCTTTCTCGCCTCGCCTTTTCTCACCCCTCCCTCTTCATTTATCTACTATCTCCTCTTCCAACAGTCCCCTTTATTAGAACTACCACATGGTGAACCGTAAACCCAATCTTCGTTGTTTGATCTTTTTTTTTCTTTTTTCTTGTCTCTTTTGATGAGCTTCCACTTCAACTCTACTGTATCTCACAATGATTGCATTAAATGTTTTGTTTTCGTTGCTTCCAGATTGATAGCGCCCAAAAAATATACGCACGAGTTTTCGGAACAAGCTAACAATGAAAATAATTTCATAACTTTTTGCACTTTAATGTGATATTTGTTACTGGTTCGATATCGTCAAAATTTGTGTACACTATCGGGACCATGCACAGATCAACGTGCACATACTTGAATAAAATCATGCTGGAAAAAGAAACACAAGTAGGGGGAGCATGAACATCAACGTGTATAGGGTAGATTGTGACCGAGGAACAGTGTTTACTCTGAAGACTAAAAGGGTATGTTATACTTGGCACGAAACTGCTAAAATATTAACTGCGAAGGGGAAAAAAAATGTGGACCACGTTATCTTTTGTCCGTTGGCACGAGATCACTTCGGACGAAGTAAACAAATCGAACAAGAACGGAAGTCGATGGTTTGATGAATGATCATAACAAATCCAGCCGTTCAAAAGGAAATTGGCATGAAGGAACCCTAACTATACTTACCATATACTTATCTACTGCATGGGCCCTAAGGGATTTTGTTTTCCTCATTTACAACGCAAATTACAATATTTCTCGGCTTTAGAATGAGTAGAGAAAGAACAACCTGTTATGTGACCACCAAATATCATTTTTATTTTTTTTTTGGGGGGGGGGGAGGGGGGGGGGGGGGTCATCAGTGACAATGAAACATTCTAGATATTTCCTCAACTTCCCATTCATCTCCAGGTTACGCCCCAGCAATCCGCGCACGCCATGTCATTGAACTTGGCTGCATAAATCCAGGAGTCGTTTGAGCACTGCGATGCTTTAGAGATTTACGACCAAATCTTTCCTAAGGCGAGTTGTTTCTTGTTGTTTTTAAATGCCTTAAGCATCAATTCTTTTTATTTTTTTTAAAGAATTCGTTTGGTCAATTGGTTGCATTCTGGGCAGAATAAAGCATATCTGTCTCTTTCTGAACCCTCAATTTCTGGATATATAATGGTTCAGTGATAGCAGATAATACTTCCCCTATACGGAGACAACGTCATTAATTTCTATATTTTGTTATATACGTATTGATACTATCGAAGAGTGAAGTTTACATCCTTGATGGATGATACATGTACTTCCAATAAAGGATCCAGAGTTCACCTGGTTTTAATTTGATGTCAAAAGATAGGACTGATATTCGTCAGTTTGTGTATGAGAACTGATGGCATTGAGAGGTCAGTGTGTAATAATTTCTCAATGTGGCATTTTTGTCAAGTGCATATTAGCAATTTGGCGATCGCGATGTTTGTGGCTAATTCGTTCAAATTGGACCGACTCCAAAAAAGAAAAAGAAAAAGAAAAGCAGAACCATTAAAACACACACACACATACATACATACACACACACACACACACACACACACAAACACACAGTTTCTTGAACTATTTTGAACATCCCTTGATTTCAGAAGAAAAAAAGGTGTTCTTTTTGTTCTTTGAACAAGATTTCTTTTCTGGGAAATCTACAGTATATACGAAGTATCTAGCCAACCACTAACTGATAATTTTTTTTTTATATGTCATGGTGTTATTGAACATTGTGGTGAAGAGAAGATTATCGCAACTGCCTATAAAGTATTGGCAACTTATTAATTAACCCTCGACAAAAAAAAAAAAATTAAGAAGAAAGCAAGTACCGGGTGTTTCCATTAAAAATTGTCAAATTCTTTAGCATTACTTCTTGTGAAATTCTTAATGAACCCACTTCCATAATTTTTCATGGAAATCTGCAAAGTTCAATTGTATATCAATATTTTTTGTTATCATTCTTAGCACAAGATCATAGTTTTTTGTTTTAGTTCTCCTATATTCCTTTCACCCACTAGGATGCAGCTTTACTAGATTAGTACTAATAGACTTTATTTTTGAATAAGAAGAGTAATTTCTCATAAAATTTCTGGAAACTCGCTGTTATGCTATTGCGCTCTACCCCGATATCATGACAATATCTTTGCGTTTTTCATCTCCCAGTGTTGACGTCAGTGGTCTTTATGTCTGTTAAGTGTGACTGCATCTTGAGCTGAAATCAGGGGCTTAGACCATAGATTTAAATCGCGGCACCCGCGGCAATCAAAATCATCCGAGAGAAAAAAAAATATATGTCCTGTTAACTTTTTTTGTGTGTGAGGAACTGCTGTGAAGAAAGGTCTCTGATATAGATCCTTACATTGGTTATCATTTCTATACATAATATAAAAATGAAGTTCATTGAACCACAATCTCAACAAAGTAATTGAGAGACGACCAGCACCATCTGCCGAGATGGCAGCTATCATAGGGCAAAATAGGCATTATCTAAGCTTAATAAATGATCTTTTCAAAATCCATGCCCTCCCCATATCTCTTACCACGCCCCTTTTTACGAACAATTTTCAGGTTATACAAGGACTGTGACCAGTCAACGACCTCGTCCACGTTCATTGTGTGTTTGTGGCCCCTTGGCACGCAACAAGGGTTTTCGTTTATTTGTCTTTATTACGTTTTTTAAAAGTTTTTTTTTTAAAGGTTGATACCTTGCGCCTGCCCAGACTCACATCGGAAGATTTTGGTTTGCCATTTGCGATGTCTGTGAAATAAAAGAAACGTGCATGGAAACACATAGAATAGATAACTTGCACCGTCAAAGTGATGATTATAATCTATAGTGTTTATTGGGTGATGTTCGTTATTCCGAAGGTTCGTTAATCGGAAAATGAAAGAGGGTTCGATATTCCGAAGGTTCGGTATTCGAAAACACACAAATTCCCTACACCTAGCAAGTTTGTTAATCCAAAAATGAAAATGGGTGAGATAATCCAAGCATCCGTGGCGTTATTCAGGAGGTTCACAGTTCTGAATATGAAATACGGTTCGACATTCTAAAGGTTCGTAAATCCGAAGAAGAAATAAGTTTTCGAAAATGTAGACAAGTTGGTTTTTTTCCGAAAGTTCGAAATCCGAAAATGAAATAAAGTTTTATACTATCCGTACCTTCGCATATACGAACAGTGTTTCGTTTTCGCATTAACGAACCTTTCATTAAAGACCGTAATTGTTCATTTTTGGATTAACGAATCTTGGGAACAACGTACCTCATTTCGTTTTCGGAATAACGAATCTTCGGAAAACGAACTGTTACCTTTTTATTGACACTACGAGTAAATGCTCTATATGTACAAAGAAAAGGCTCATATTTTTAGATTTATTTGAACTACAATAGTTACAGCCATTAATAATTTTGCTAATGGTGTGCCAGTGTCAACTTCCTGATAGAAGATACTATATTCTCTTCACATACTATCTTCTCTTACTATATTGATAAACATACTTTAGACGTCGGTTTTTGCTACGTGGTCTGGAGCTATTCGGCCACTGCCTACTTTGCTGAGATAGTGGACTGGTGTAAATACGGTTTTAAGTTTTGAAGAAGATGATTTAATCAAGGTTTTTCAATATATACAGAGAGAAATTACCATATTGAAAGGAAAACATGCCAGAACGTACTGATCGAAAGCTTAATATTCTAGCCAGACCTCATGATTTACATGACAACTTACACTTTGGATAATCTGGGACATGAGATAAATTGGTTACACTACATAGTTTATAATTCCAAAGGTTCGTTAAAACGCACCTCCACTTTTCTTTGTTCATGTTTGACACATAGCTCGCAGCGACATTATCATGTCATGAATATGAACGCTGAAAATAGCTCGTGTGGGATAGTCTTCGTCGGCGTGACCAGGTTAGCCGACAGGTGGCCATGTTGAAGATTATGGACCATAAAGAGTAAGAGAACACCCTAAACACAAACCTGCAGTCTTGCAGGCTGGCCCGAGTGTTTATTTGGTCACTTTCATTGACAGGTCTCATCCATTTCAGTGAGACACTCGATGTTCCTTCATGAGAACGCTCAAACTTGGAAAAAGTGCAACTTGCCATTGTTGTTTTTAAAGTTACTGTGCTCAGTCATGTATTGTCATCACAATTTATAGGTATCAGAGGAAAAGAGTTCCCCTTTCCTCACAACTAACACTGCGCTCTCCATAGTCGACAATTGTGAAACGGTACCCCTCTTAAGTTGGATTACTTTTTCATGTAATCCATCCATTCATTCTGAATACATGTACCACGAATTCAGTGTTTTTTCTATCACAATATTTGCTATATATGGTAGAATACAATGAAATGAAATATAATCAGTACTGTAAGAATACAGTATAAAAGTAGATGAAATTGATAAAGATAAGCATGAAAATATTTTGGAAAGACTTTTCAAGCTTGTAAGAACATTGCAAGATTTGATTTTTATATTTTTTAAACGATCCATCAAGGAAGTTCTGTAACCAATTCAAACCCGTATTTGGTTTAGTATTTATCATCGTTAAACAATAAATAATAACTACTTTGATAATTCTGTTGGAACAATGATTAATATATTCCCTTTTACGAAAGATGGAATACCATTACATGTACTGATAATGCGTTTCAGACATTGCAGCGCATATATCACGCTGATATAAAATATGATTTTGAATTGAACGAAACGGAATTTGATTGAATATCTAATATCTCTCTCTCAAAACAAAAATATCACTGAATATCAAAATCATCATATTAGAATTCAAAACATAGAAACCAAACACAAATGTCGACGCAATGGTGCATGAGTATGCAAATCACACAATGATAACACTTAAATGAATGACAGAACCAAAGCTTAAACTTCATAACGAAAAAGAAAAAAACTGATAAAAATGGGGGAAAGTAAGGCTTTTCATGAGGTTCTATAGTCGGTTCTTTCTACTTGAGATATAAATTATATATAAGTTTAATGATTTTAAATTTCACTCATATCATTGCTATAAGAAAAAACAAAAAGTACTCTTCCAACACATATCTTAACGAAGTGAATGTTCTCAAAATTGGGAGACATTTTGTAGGTCGGGTTCACGTGTCAGCATGAAGTAGGTTGGGTTCACGAGATTATGGATGGTTGCCCATCACGTCAATTATTGCAAACATTACCAGAGGACATCTCTGGAAGGCATCATGGATTAGAAATTAATAAAGCACCCCAGGAGGTTCATGAATCAGTCGTGGCTTGGTATAAAGATGACTTTTGTTCGTTCATCACACCAAAGAAGCCGGCAGCACCAATGAACGAAGAGACGCAAACTAACAAAATACATCAATCCACATGCACGACATCCACCTTGTGGCATTGAACCCGACAACACATTGTACTTGAAAAAATTTCGATCTTTCTACACAGCCAGCTATCTCTTTCAAACAAACCCTCCCCTCCTCCTCCTCCCCCCCCCCCCGAAAAAAAGAATACCGAAAGAAAAGAAAATCAAGCTATTTTTCTCTATTAAACTATCAATTCAATTTCTTAATAATTCTTCTTCTTATTGCTAACGTTAGCTTCTGAAGCTTATTGGTTCTCTTCTTTGTTTTTGAAGCGTGCAGGTGCATAGAAAAAGAGAAAGAATATTTGACATTTGGCCATAATTTCATCACAAGTCCATACAATGCTCTAGTTGACGTTAATAGTTTGAGTATATGAAATATCATGACGAATTGGCACAAGTTTTACCCAAATAAAATACGAAAAAGAAGAGGCTAGGAATGCTAAAATTGTGAACGTTTCCAGCAAATACACGTAAATTTGCAGAGACTATCCTTTCAAAAGTTTTACACTCGCTTGTAGCCTACATGCACACAAAAAAGTATCATCACTAATATTTTATTTTGTGTTTACTCTTTACGTCTGGTATTCGTTATTGCTTCTAAAGCATCGGTAATTTTATGTTGAAGGTACATCTTTAATTAATGAATTCTTGAGTCGAGTTGTATTTCTTCTTTTTTTTGCAACTGATTTAAAATCATTTACAATGAAGATACATCTTTTTCCTAATGACGATGTCCACATAGAAAATTTAGGGAAAATATTTGTAGAGTTCAAAGGAATTTAAAAAATAAATACTTTACTATATACATTCTAAATTCATCCATCTGTCCATATTGAATATTGGTTTTGGATGATATCACTGTTTAGTACAAGCGGGATAAACTGTGTTACTCCTTATACTGACTTATGTTAGGTCGGATTTGATGACACTTCTATCATTCTATTCGTTTATTTTCATTTTACTTAATAAAGAGAACCAGAACATGATCATGCCGGAGAAAGACACTTTACTGCTGTTTGAAAATTGTTCTCTGCATTTAAGCTTACTTTATTATACATGGAGTTAAATCAACCAAACAGTGCGGTAGAAGTTTCTTTACATCAAGACAAAACAAAAAAGAAACCCAAATCTTCACTTAATGTTTCTTTTCTGTTTTTCTGGGTTTTTGTTGTTGTTGTTGTTGTTTGTTTGTTTGTTGTTGTTGTTGTTGTTGTTTGTTTGTTTGTGTTTTTTTTTTTTTGGGGGGGGTCATAAAACATGGTACCCGTTTCGTCAAGACATCGCAGTCTTGCAATAACTTATAATTTCCGGGTATGTGTTTTTCGGGGGCGTTTTGTTTTTTTGTTTGCTATTTTGTTTGTTTGTAACGACTAGTGACGACTGAGAGACGTGTTTGACATTGCGACGATTTTTTTTTTGTTGGTATAGAAGGAATAAATGAATAAATAAATAAATGAACAAATTGATTAATTAATTAATTTAGGTACAAGTAAACAAACCAATCTGTATTGTTCGAAGGTTTCACAAATGCGAAACATTTATCGTGTTTTCCCACATAACTTGTATTTGGGCCAGTGTTAAGTTTGTGTCCTAAATCCGTTCGCTATCATTCCTGTGAAAGGGTATACGGAATCATCTACGTAAGTCAGATCTGTAAGAAAATCAACGAACTATATCAATCTTCAATCTTGGGTCTCTCTCGTTATTACGGAGGAAGGGATCGCCTGAGATCATGAAATGAATACTAGTAATAAGCGACTTTTCATTTCTATTTTTATTACCATCCTCTTACTCTTCTCCTTGACTCCTTCCTTCGGTTTCCTCCAGTCTTCTCTTCCCCTCTCTCTTTCTCATCCAGTCATAATCTTTCTTCAAGTTATTCATAACTATTTGAATTCTTTCCGATTTATGATGGCATCATCATTAAAACTTGTACGTGTATTCTTCTCGTGTAAGCACAGACATCGTCATTGTACGTAGGACACAGTCACTGTGGAAACTCGATAGAAAGAGATCTGCTGTAAGTACAAAATACCTGAAATAACAAACTAATTTCTACGGTCCCGATGTATTTATTTCCTTTGTTTTTTATTGTTTATTAACTAATGATATAACAAAATATCTGATATAAAGAACAAATTGTCTTGGTTCCAAGGATCTCGATATACTGAGTTTCCACTATACTGTCTACCGTCAACGGGCCGTTAACGATCGCCCCGTTACAGGCATGCTAACCTGGAAACATTAAAGGGAACGTAAACCCAAAGAGCAATGTGGATTTGAGTGAAAGCAGCAACATTAGTAGAACATATCAGTGAAAGTTTGAGGAAAATCGGACAATCGATGCAAAAGTTATGAATTTTTAAAGTTTTGGTATTCGAACCGCTGGATGAGGAGACTACTAGAGGTTATGACGTATGAGTGGACAACAATATAAAGAAAATATAAAGAAAATTCCACAAAAATTATTTTTTCATGAAAATTACAAATTCCATCAACTTGATACTGACATATGTTAAGGGTAGCAATTATCCCAATTGTTTTCTGAAAGCGGTTAGTCAAGTGCTCTTTCATGGTGCTAGAAAAGTGAATTTTTGTTGAATTTATTTTCTTTGTATTGTTGTCCACTCATACGTCATAACCTCTAGTAGTCTCCTCATCCAGCTGTTCCAATACCAAAGTGTTAAAAATTCATAACTTTTGCATTGATTGTCCGATTTTCCTCACACTTTCATTGGTGTGTTCTACTGATGTTGCTGCTTTCACTCAATCCACATTGCTGCTTGGGTTTACGTTCCCTTTAAACTGCACATTACTTGAATATGAGACCATTCTGAAGCAAATAATTTTCACACAACAATAGATATATAATGTACTCTTCAATGAATCCCACAAGGATTGGAACAATTATCCCCCAGCATTCCCACTGATTCCCACTGATCAGTTACTAGCCATCCCCTTTAATGATTGTGATTCACTGATTTGCTTCATTTCTCTCTTGTTTGTAATTCAAGTTGTTTCTAACACTCTATCAAAACTTTTGAACAATAGTCGTATGAACTGTGCAGTTAGTGTCCACTATCTTTTTTTCCTCACCCTTGGACACTGGGCACGAATTCACGAAAGGGGTACAAATGAAACCATGGTTTAAACCATGGACAAAAACCACGGAGTGCCAAGTGTCGCACGGAATATTTCGTTACGAAATTGGTCATTTTGTTGACAAAATGACCGTTTCGTTGACGAAATTATCATTTCGTGGAAGAAATGTTCATTTTTAAAACGTTGTCATTTCGTTACAAACTAATCATTTTATCGACGAAATGACCAATTTTGTAACGAAATATTCCATGCGACACTTGGCGCTCCATGGTTTTTGTCCACGAAACCATGGTTTCATTTGTACCACCTTCGTGAATTTGGGCCCAAGAGTTATGAGCATAATCATTCTTTTCTGCAGGCCCCACCCATGCATTGGAACTCCTATTTGTTCAGAAAGTGTGGTCATGACAAACTTCCTTCTCTTTACCAATTCATTACTCATTACTCTTTGCCATATTCTCCCCTCTAGAAAGGGACAAGGAGACAAATATTTCAAAATTTCACATTAAGCATTTTTCTTGTGAAACACAGCATTAATCATACAAGGAAAAGAAGAAATTACGCGGTGCGTAACATATGTCCCCGCCGGAAGTAGCATTTAGTGGCAAAATGTACAATATAGGTGGTCAAAGGTCAAAGAAGTCAAAGGTCAAAATTCTGTGCAGAAGTTTTGAAGCCCTCACCAAGTGCCATCACATAAAGCAAACGGAATCGAAATCGGGTTAGAAATGGCGAAGGAGTAGCATTTTGTACCCAATGTACAATACAGGTCAAAAATCAAGGTCAAAGGTCAAAGAAGTCAAAGGTCAAAATTCTGTGTAGAAGTTTTGAAGCCCTCACCTAGTGCCATCACATAAAGCAAACGGAATCAAAATCGGGTTAGAAATGGCGAAGGAGTAGCATTTTGTACCCAATGTACAATATAGGTCAAAAATCAAAGTCAAAGGTCAAAGAAGTCAAAGGTCAAAATTCTGTGTAGAAGTTTTGAAGCCCTCACCTAGTGCCATCACATAAAGCAAACGGAAGTGAAATCGGGTTAGAAATGGCGAAGGAGTAGCATTTTGTAGCAAAATGTACAATACAGGTCAAAAATCAAGGTCAAAGGTCAAAATTCTGTGAAGAAATTTTGAAGCCCTCACCTAGTGCCATCACATAAAGCAAACGGAATCGAAATCGGGTTAGAAATGGCGAAGGAGTACCATTTTGTAGCAAAATGTACAATATAGGTAAAAAATCAAGGTCAAAGGTCAAAATTCTGTGTAGAAGTTTCGACGCCCTCATCTAGTGCCATCACATAAAGCAAACGGAATCGAAATCGGGTTAGAAATGGCGAATGAGTAGCATTTTGTAGCAAAATGTACAATATAGGTCAAAGGTCAAGGTCAAAGGTCACAACTGTAATTTTGTGTAGAAGTTTCAAAGCTCCCATGTAGTGCTATCATATAAAGCAAACAGAATCAAAATGGGCTCATAAATGACAGAGAAGTAGCAAATTGAACATTTTGATCACACACGGACGCACAGACGGACGGACACACGGACGCACAGACGGACACACGGACACACACACGTACGGAGCCCGTTTCATTGTCCCCTGCTCGATTACCCAATAATCCTCCAAAATTCGGCAAAAATTAAGAAGAAATTGCTCAAGATGGTTTCTGTAGGTTCTTTGAGTTATTTTTGTCGACAGACGAGTAAGTTTTTATTTTGGAAAACAACGATCATTTTAGTACAGCATTTGTGTGTGTGTGTGTGTGTGTGTGTGTGTGTGTGTGTGTCTGTGACCTATTAGGGTACCCAGTATCTGAGCCATGCACCTATACTAACAATCTCTATCCTCTACTTTCACATCTTCACTCAAACTGGCTTCAGTGGCCACCTTGTTTCCTTCCCTAGGAGCATCTCACATGTTAATCGACCCTGTCTGTAATGAACACATACGTATAAAGACTAATTTCTTTTATACTTTTTGTAAGCAGGTGTTTCTGCTTAGGGAGGGACAAATGTATGTTTTTCTGCGCTTGGGTCATAGTGACGGAGATAAAGTCGTCCCATGGAACATAAAAACTGAATTAAAAATAAATCCTTGATACGTTACTCCTAATAGCGTTCTATAGGACAAAAGTAAAGTACAGTCTGCGACAAGTTATAGACGGGAGATAATTGCAAGGGCAGGATATTCCGAAGCACATTATCTTCAACTGTATAGACAAAATACCATCATCTACATTATGCATCAGTGGTCAGTTACAGCATGACGCTTACAATGGGAACAAATTTGAACAAGATGTGTAGCGGAGATGGGCAATTATCATCTCTGACCTAGCACGTATAAACATTTTCTGCAACTCAACGGCTGTACACATCGAAACGGATCAAGGAAATCAAAGACTTAATTGCCCATAACTGTCAAGACACAGTCTGTTTACATGAAACGGGACGTCGCGAGCGAGATAATTACAGTAATGCTTATCTCAGGCTACAACGCTTAAATAGCATCACCAGACGGCGTCGCGAATGGAAAACGGTTAATAACGGAGCGTCGAGCCAAAGAGCGGCCCATTGTGTCCACGCCGTTACCGATGATGACCGGGGCGATTGTGATGCGCCGCGGAGTGGACCTTGACAAGTTAACGATGATGTCGACTGAAATGACCATTAAGCTTCCGTGTGGTTGGGAATGACCTTTCAAAGACCTTGCTGTGATATCTTCTGGACCACGAAGTATATCGGATGTGCTCCTGCCCATATACGCTGTAACCTCGTTTCGTTTCTTTTCATCGAGATTTGCACAGTGCAATATTCAAATCAGTACACACTTCCCATAGATAGATAAGTAGAAATATAGATAAATAAATAACAGATAGATAGATGAATAGATAGATAGAAAGATAGATAGATAGATAGATAGATAGATAGATGAATACACTATAGATAAATAAACAGATTAATAGATTCGCCATGTGTATGGCAGATGAATAATACAAATCCCCATTCTTCGCCAATTACAGAAACGGGCTTCTTTCCCCAGATGATTCTGTCCACAAAATTGGTTGTGCCGAGGGCAAGGTCGGTCGAGTTTCATAAGTACATTTAATCAGGTCGTATATAAATGAGTCAATAGTGTAAAATTCTGACCCACATTTCTTTCCGAGGTCACTTCACAATGGAGAAGAAAACACAATCTAACAAGAGCATAGAGGCAAAATCTATGATTTCGTCTCTACCATCACCCATCATCAAAATCTTATTCAACCTCCAGCTTCAACTACTCTTACTACTTACCATGCTTAGCGCTGATTTTAGAATCGTCCTCAACATCATTCCATCAAACCGTTATCCCCCCCCCTAAGTGTATACACAATCATCATCACAGATGCAGTCAAACCTGCCTTTAGCGGCCACCCAAGGGAGACAAAAAAGGGCCATTGTAGGCAGGGTCTTTAACATGGCTTTTTCTTCGAAGGAGGATTTTTAAGTGGCCGAATTCGGCAGCTGGCCGCTATAGGCAGGTGTCCGCTGAGGCAGGTTAAACTGCACTATCATATTACTGTCATCATATAGCCAGCAAATATCAAACCCTTAACCTAAGAAAACACACACACACGCTCACACTAACACACACAACAAACCACTTTTACCCAACCCATGCCAACCTACTGTAAATACTAATATTGATCATGCATTCAAATATTATCAAAATTAGTTTATTCAACAATTTTCCTGTATGGCGATTTTTTTTTTTCCGACACAGCATGCTATACATAGTTGTTGTCGTTGTCGTTGTTGTTGTTGTTGTTGTTGTTGTTGTGTGCTTTTATTGTACTCAACTACTAATTTTTATTATACAACGTCCAAGTAGATCCTTGCAATTTGATTGGAGGATTGTTGGTGACGTGATATTCAATAAGTACTCCATTCAACGCGCCGTGCAATTTTGGTTCTATTTTTGCGTGCAACTTGGTTCGATTTTTTCGTTCTAATCCAGGGTTCGAGAAATTGTACGGTACTGCATGTACTGTGTGTTGCATATTGAGGATCGCATGCAGCTAGCGCAGTGTGCGTGTGCGGTACATGCATGCGCGTATGTAGGCCTACGTAGTGCTAGTGTACGTGTATGAGCGCTTGCTGTGACCTGTATCTACACTGATTGCACAAGCCAGAAAGAGAATCGCAGTGGATCCACATGTAAGTATGGCTATATTTTCCATACATATATAGACTTCTAGGCCTACTTAGACCTACCCGACACTCCTCCAACCAAAAAAGATCTACTTGGACGTTGTATAAAGCAAATAGTGTATGGTCTTTACTCGTCAATGGAACATTGCACTCGTGACCACTCACTATTTGTATACTAGTTATTTGTGTCAAAAATATGCGACAATTCTGTTACTTTGTATGGCGGTATCAGCTTATAATATCATATTTGTATTGTTTGAAGGTCAATGAATAAAGATTATATAAGAAAAAAATAATAATTCTACCATGAGGGATTTCATTGCATTTCATGTTTTACAAATTGATTATTATGGGCCCAGTTAGTTTGCACTTTACAGGTTTGGGACTCGAGGAATCTGGAAGGGACACAGTTGAAACTTCTGCCCTGACAGCTCAGTGCATGTAGGCCCTTTCTTGTCTCTTTGTAATATATTGTTCAATATTGTACAATATTGTTCTCATGGCGATTATAGTATCATCTCCATCACAACTATCATAGACAATCAAAACATGGTATTATTTCATTCAAATCAAACATGCCATTATAGATACACACAACTGATATATCACTTTGCAAGTACTGTTCATATTACTTTAATTTCATACATTATTTTTTCAAATCATTTGAGATCAAATTATACAAAAATTCAAATCGAAATCGGAAATATATTCATCGCGCTTTCACTGAAGGCAACAACTCAGTCAATTCGTAAAACTTGACAACACATTGGAGATAAAACTGAAAAAAAAAAGTTATAAAATCGACATCACAAGGTGAGATGTAATTGTTCTTCCGATATCTTTATACAATCCGACAGCGTCACTGAATGTGTTTGGAATAGTCACTGCATATGAAACCTTCCGTGTCTGGGGGAACTACCTAATAGAAACTCTCATAGATGAGTTCTTCTGAAGACAGTAATCGCTGATGGATGTAATATGCAGATACCATCGTTTCGCGCCTTTCGAGCGATAAGTTCCTCCCGCCGCCAGACACAGGGAAAAAGGAGACATGGATACATCACTATTTCTTTCTAACGAATCTGGTTCTTCTCTCAAAATTCAGGCGAGCCCCCCAAAAAAGCATCGCGCAAACACTCACTGATATGCATCTCGATGTAAAAATGACAACACTCCTTTATCAGACAATGCAAGTATAGGGCGTGTAAGTAACAGTCTGTACATACTTGGGCAAATTAAAATTGTATAAAAGGCGAATTCAAGGCTAGTTATAAATTAGTCTGAAAAGAAGAGTAATATCTTACAAGCAAAACAGTGACGATTTGATAAAAATCTGTTAGAGTTATGAATCATGAGTGAATTGATGATGTCAACACCTCACAATAATCCATCGACAGTGTACAAAAAAGGATAAAACATCAAAATGATATAAAGTCATTTCTGGCTGACTACGTTCGAAATAATGATCGAACAGATTCATCAGGATTTGAGACTGGGTATAACTGGGTTTGCTGAAAAAAAAAAAGAAGAAGAAACTTTCATGACTTTATGTATACTGTATGGCAAATATTGTGAGGGGCTGACATCATCAATTCAATATTTGGTTTATAACTTCCTTAATTTTCATCCGATTTTTATTTTAAATCAAACTTTCACTGTTGTGCTTGAAAGATTTTACTCTTTTCTTTTAGACTAACTTCAATTTGTCTCAGATTTCATATTTAACGCTTGCGCTACGCAACTACCATTATCTTCAAAGTGTTAATACACGAATATAATGCATGTGAAAAGATGCAAATGTCAGAGTTTCACCAATCACTTTTATGATACATTATCATACTAGTACTATACGATTCATCCAGATGCACGGCTGGTTTGATTTCAAAAAGAGAGAGCCTACTTCTTTCTAGGAAATCAACCACTACCAAATGAATTCTTTAAGGCAAAATGAATCCATTGTGACATTACTTCGAAAACAAAATGCCCACATTTCATTGGTTAGAATACTATAGTTAAACAATATGAATTACACGGGTCTTTCAACTTAAGATGAAACTGATAATGCGCGTGAACATACATTTTTAACAACACATGTCCGTTTTTATACAACGAACACGTTATAGTTGCATAGCAAGCAACCCAAGGGATAGGTAAGGAAGAAATTTGAAAGTCTAGTTTCAACGTCACTTGTACACATGAAAATTTACATTTTGTCAACATAGATAAAGGAGTAATGACATAATAGTTACAGCTCATGGGTGCAAAAGGTGATAATTTACAACAGATTAATATTTTTCCTTAAAACTGGAGATGAATGTTGATGAAGAATACCTAATAAATGACATACACGATTGATTAACCCTCCATCAAGTCTTTGTATTTCCCACCTAAATTCATTATTTCATGAATACTTCATTCCATATTTCATTCCCTTTGGCCTATACACGAACGGATGACATATCTTCATTAATTCCTGGAACCCACGTAGAGTCAGCAAGAGACAGAAACCTAAAGTTATCATTCTGATTCATCTTAAATCACATTTTCTTTTCTATTTCAATCTAAATGATAGAAGATTTATGCGAACATGTGATATTAGTTAAGCAAATAAAATAAAAAAGTTCGGTTTGGAATACAACACAATATATCTCTTGCGCAAGAACTTGTCAGGAAAATTATATTTTACTTATACTGAAGTGAGAAGCATATCACAACTTTCAGTTTTACCAGATTTTACAGATGTGGGCTGTAAATGATCCTATAATTACATACTTCTAATGTCTTTGATATTGTGTAAATAAAAACAATAAGTTATAGATAATACAATCATTCAGTTTCAAAGTAGTCAATGTTGTCAAGAATAGTCATTCTCAGATACAAAATTAGAAGCCATTCCGCATCAGATTTTAAGCATAATTTTATCCACTCATATCTTGATAGTGCCAGCATTAAAACTTTGGTTTGTTTTCCACCGGTGTGTTCTGTCATAAATCAACATCATTACACACCTCGATCTAGTCAGCAAGTTCAACATTTGTTTTTTTTTAACTTCAGCGCTTTCTGTTCATGTCCTCTATTGTTTCAAGAGTAAAGTATCAATCCAACTTGCATACTGAACTTATACTCCTGACAAAACAGCGCATGTTCTGACAGTAAGGTGTGCAAGCTATTAACACGTTATCGACAAGTGATCGACGAGAGTTAGTTTCATCAAATTTTGCAAATCCTGCAACGTAAAGCTTTCGTAACGAAATGACTTAACTTCGATCGAAGCATGGGGGTCTAGAAATCAGTCGTACTGTAATTTATTATTTCCCCCTGTCAGAGAATATCCTTCGACATGAAATTGGTAACAACATGCATCTTAAAAGTTATTGGCATGACATCGATGAGAGTGATTGCAATGAAATACATACCGTCCACTGCCAAGAGATAACCAAACACATTCACAATATGTTTGAGTATAATTCATCGAAACTTCATATTGCTCAGATATGAAAGATTGTAACATTCAATGCATCACTGAGAGACTGAGATACAAATATACAGATAACACAAACATTAACATATACATTACATCCAATAAAACGTCATCAAATCACTCTCTGTAAAAATGCATTTATGAATAAGACCCTGAATAGGTTTAGGAATGGCAACATGAAAATAAAGAGCACAATCTCTTCCATCTACTGTTAAAAATGCAAAACAAAAATGTAAGGCAAACTATGCAGATATACAAATATTGGCTATTCATGTGATATTACAATACTTTTTTGTTCATTACTTCAAGCTTCATATTATTTCAAAATCTATGCCAAATGAACTATATCAAAGTAAAGACGTGACATGAACACGTGATATTAATCTTTCTGATCGCACATAACAAAGAAGTATATGTCACACCAAAAGAACCGTAAAATTGCCGATACAATATTGTCACGATATAGGAATATTTATGACACCCACATGCAGCGTACCAATGCCTTTATCCCTATATAATACCCATGCCATTGTATTCTTTATCTCACATAGAAGCAAAGTCAATAATTACGCCCGAAAATGTGCGACAAAGAGAAGAGGGATTACCTCAGGAGATATGATTCCAATGCAAAAGCAATGAATATTGTTAAAGTTGACAAAGTTTTATATTCAAATACAAATGATATACAAACAAACACTTCTGTTACAAACGTCATGATCTATATTTCTAAACAAACTCCCAACTTTCCTGGTTCCTGGTGAAACAAGCGCTCTTCATAGAAGCAAGAATATGCGCAAAGGCCGGGTCAGAGCCTGCAGGTAGGCCCTATACTTTTGTTTTAAATGAAAACACCACGATAGGGTAATAAGAACTGCACCTCTTACAGTTATGGGTTTTTTTTTTTTTCGAAAATCCCTACACATTTCCTACACATATGAAATTGAAAGTTAGACCCAAACTGATTAGACATTAAAGCGTTGGAAGATTGAATACGATAACCCAAACACTGGCAAAATTACCACGAACATTGCTGGCCGCTAAAGAACTCGTCTTTCATAATTTTGATTCATCCCTCCCCCCCCCCCCAAAAAAAAAGGAAACTAAAAGCCGAAAACTAATGAAAAAAAAGCAACTCATTCTTATCTTAGCAGTTATCAAACCTTTCATGTCAATGAACCCCTCATTCTTTAGACACCGAGTACAAACCATTCATTTTTTCCTTGTTTGCATTCAAACTGATATCATCCATTCTATTCTGAATGTATTTCCATTAACTGTATTCTTTGTCCCTCTCCTATACATTCATAACTTCTATTCTTATTTCTTTGTCAGTCTGCGAAACCCATCACATCAGTAATATCGTCCCCTATTTCAGCCAGAAGGGCACAGCTCTACATCTGATCTGATTTCATTAACTGCTAATGGCCTTATTTTTGCATTTTGGATGTACTCGAGCATGCATATCGTCCGGGGAAAAACTCCTAAACATCCACCTCTTTCTTTCTCACTCCTTCTCTCTCTCTTTCTTTCTTCCTTTTCTTTTCTTTTTTTATTCTTTGTGTCCAAATCTCATCATGTCATTCTACATCAATTACGGGATTTTTTTGTCCAATTTGAGATTTACTGTCATCCTCCATTAGCATGTCTCTTATACTGATTACCAGCATTTATCATTGAACGCGTCCCAATAACTGGTGCCAAATTATCTTTGAAAGAGATGTTATTTTGACCACAAAGAAAGAGAGAGAGAGAGAGAGACAGAGACAGACAGACAGACAGACCGAGATGCCGAAAGAAAGAGGGGGGGAAAAAGAGGAAGAATAAGAAATAGACATGAAAACAATGTATATAGGAAACTTATTCGCGCAAAGGCCGGGTCAATGTCTGCCAGAAATTGCAAAAACCCACATATCCTCAAGTGGTAACCGATAAATCACAACCGGAATTAAAAACATTCCTCTTCCTGTCAATTATAATATTTCTTAATACACTCTTTTTTTCCTGCTTTTCCATGGCAATTTTCAATTTCTTTCCCTCTCTGGTTTTGCATGTATTATATCAATTTTATGATTGTGGGCGTGCTTGGTACAAATCCTTTGCCACTGTGTTTGGTATATACAGACGCTAACCTCTCTCAGTTCCTTTATGGCAAGAAAACACAAAAAAAAGAAGAAAAAAAAAGCAAACGTCACAGTGCATTTGTGATATAACGCTTAGATATGAGAGTGTAGTCCCTTTTATATACCCTCTCATCATCCGCCTCTCCAAATAACCCCCCCCCCCCCCCCTGCAATTGGCGTCACCAAATGCACTTGCGGATTTTGACCAATGATACTACAGCAACGCCTGATGGGACATGTCCAGTCGCTATTAAAGGCGTAACTAGCTGCAAGAACCACCGTCTATAGTGCTGCTTACTTCTGC
Organism: Diadema antillarum; assembly: GCF_040938485.1. Taxonomy (NCBI): domain Eukaryota; kingdom Metazoa; phylum Echinodermata; class Echinoidea; order Diadematoida; family Diadematidae; genus Diadema; species Diadema antillarum. The sequence continues at coordinate 331,453 of NW_027270973.1, read as the reverse complement.
GTTTTGACTACCTGACTTATCACGACATATAACATGCTGTAACTATGTAGTACTCCTCCTACATCTTCTACTACTGCTGTTACTTATTGTAGCAGTACATGTTAATTCCATCGATGGACATGGAATCCACCACAAGACCTTGAATTTGCACATTCACAGTTGACTCGCATGTTGATAAAAATTATGAACTTTCACAGAGGGTCTGAATTATTCCATATCACGATACCGATTAAGATGCACGATCACTCTGCATTTGACTCCGGACCTATAGAACTCTGCGTCAGCGGTGGGGGACAAGACATTAAAGCATGTTAACAAAAAGTACCGGTTATATTGTGTGACCTATGTCAGTCAAAACCACAGACAACGATTATTCGCTATATGAAATAAACAAAGTTAATGGAGATTTTCTTTTTGTCAGCTCATTGCTCTGGTGTGCCCTTGGATTTTCTCTTAAATATCGGGGATTATATACAGTGCTATTCTTCATGGTGACGCGAGGCCAGAACAAACGCAAGGCTGACGAAGTCTAAATAAGGGGGGGGGGGGGGTGTTGCCTTGCTCTTATTTATATGGTGGTCAATTCCATAGAAATACAATTTTGCCGAGCAAATTTAGGAATTAGAGCGACAGATTTTGATGTAAACCACAGTGGCGGCAAGTTAGCAGATCTGAGTGAGACCAGCTGTGGGGGCAAGACCTATTCCTTTTTGCTCTTTTAGCCAGGTCTGGCTTGTAAGACTGAAATAGGTCATAGGATCCTCATATTCTTTAATCATACACATGTAATGGTCTAGACAAGGTTTTCCATTGAAAAAGAATGTTATTGAAAATAAGAAGATACCCCCACAAAAAAAAGATGAAAATAACAACAACCAGACTCTATTTATTCTTATATGAGTGATAACTTCATATGTAGGCAAAAAGATTAAATGCAAGTTAGATAACAAGAAAAATGCATTATCCAGAAAGCCAAAACCTACACTGAAATTTCGAAGTATGAAGCCACGGAAAGAAAAAAGAAAAAACAAACAAACAACGACTCCAGAAAAATAACACTTGGAAGGAAACAAATTTACATTTTAGAATAAGGGATTTTTTTCCCCCTGCAATGAAAACTCCTGTCATTTCCCCAGAAATAAAATGCAATGCATTATCTATCAATCTTTGTCATCAGTATTTGCTTTTTTTTTTTCTTTCTTTTTTGCCCAAATGTTATTACTTCAAGTCAAGACCGAGTTGGAGGGCCAAGAATATTACATGCAACCACAATTTCTATTTTCTCCAGAGAGTATCATAAGGTATGAAGTTGACAGTAATCGGCATAACATTGATATGGGGGGGGGGGGTGTCTTCAAACTTAACAAAAGGTTGAAAAGTACAATTTAACAGGTTGTTTTCAATGTCATAGAATCATTGCTTATAACATTCATGATGGAAGTTGGGAAAGTTTTAGTTAACAGAACTTACAAAGTGTCACCCTTCCTACAACTTAATTCCCTTATTAAAACATAAGCAATTTTGTTTTCAAACTCAAAAGTGTAAAAACTAAAGTACACTGATTTTCATGTCTTCGTATTTCATACACTTTTTCAATTTCATCTTTTCATATGCAGCCCATTTACACTGCAATATTTTAATAACATCAAATATACTTTAGTAAGTCAAAAACTGCTGTCCAAACTCAAACTCAAGGCATATAACCAAACTCATAGTATAATCATTCTCACTAATCACAATAATACAGAATAATGAAATGACATGAATAGACATCTTATAATTACATCCAAATGAGTACTTGGTTAAATTTTTTTTTTTCATCTACAGCAAAAACAAAAACAAAAAACAAAGAATATGCATATATGAAGGAAGTAATAAATTACAACTAATCAATTAAAAAGTACATGAGAACTCTGCTTCAAACCCTTGTTCATCACAAAGCATATTGTAGTAGAAGGCGTGCTTTTTTGGGGCAACTACATTCATGAGAAACACTGCCTGATTAGTAATCACTACACACATGAAGGAATATTGCAGCATAGTGAAGTTTGTTTTGAACAGGGCTCTATATCAACATCAAATGAGGTAGAATACATTTAAGAAATAAAAAAGAAGATTCACAAGAAAAAAAAAAAACTTGTCCTTTAGAGCCCAGAAATGTCTCAATGTTACTAGTAAGTCAATAACTTAAAAGTAACTATGCCTTAAAACCCCCCTGGATAACTAATTACACTGAACAGTTCTTCACTTTTTAAAGTCATTTTAACATAATAAACTTCCCCTGCAATGATGGACTGATAGGTTTTTTTTCATCAAAATTCAGCATAGTTGATCTTTAAAATTTCACTTTAGAGGGCGTTGGGGTCCCTCCGAGACCACCGTGGGGCCACATGTTCGACAAGAACAGCTTTGTATCCTTACTCCCACGAATGAGTCCCCAAGAGTTTGGTTAAAATGCGGCCATAGGTTGTTGTTGTTGTTTGAAAGAAGATAATCAAATAGAAACAAACAAACAACAACAACAAATACACAGAATTGTGGGTGATCAATTGATGACTCAAAAACAATGCACAAAACAAGACAGATACCAAACAAAGGCCAATGAAAATAGCAAACTTGAGCCCTTACTCAAGGTGAATGAACAAAACTGTTACCTAAGCAAACACAGTCGTGGCAATATTACTAATGGGTCAATGCAGTAAGATGGTTGATATGATTTCTTTGATAAGCATATACAGGATGTAAGTTTTCATCCACAGTGTAATGTTGCCCCCACATGTGAATTTAAACACAGAGCTCCAGGGGCGGATCCAGGAATTCTGTAAAGGGGGGGGGGGGGGGGGGCGTAAATAATATTTCTGGTGCCACTTCCGGGTTTCATTTCATTTTTTTTCCCTTTTCATTTCTTTTGTTTTTAACGATAAATAAGGGGGGTGCGCCTCTTGCGCCCCCCTCTGGATCCGCCACTGGAGCTCTATTAAGGCGATAATACAAAATATCAAAGCCTTGCAAACACAAGGGAGATATGTTGCAAATTCTTGGAAGAGACACAAGAGAGTGTATTTGGCTACACAGAAGCAGAATTTTCCCGATTAATTTTGACTTGGTTAACGTTGCATTTTTTCCAAGTTTCATATGTGTGTTGCATGGCTACAACCCATCATCTTTGTGATGATGAATGCACACAATACATTGTTTACATGCTACAAATTTGTTCATTGCTTCATTCTTATCATGAATGCAAAATAAGAAAAGATGTGGTGTTCCTGTGTTTTCAAAGGAATTCTACAGCATTCACAGAACAAGACTCACTCCAGCCATATCTTATTTCCCAGATCCAGTTCTATGTTCTCAGTACAGATTCAAGTTAAAGTAATGCTGATAATCACATAACTTTCCTGACAATTCAAACAATGGAAAAGTTTTATAAAGTTAACTTTCTGTATTATGAACAAGGCAAGATTCATGATGCTCACAATTCCCACAAATCCACACGTGATGGAGTGACTTCACCAATTCATAAAACTTATGCATGAAGAAAGACTCATATGACACTAAAAAATCAGTCACATATTTACATCATATACATTAATACAAACATTCTCAACCCACCATTGCACATTCGAAACAGGCCATCTTTCCATCGCTATCGATTGGACTTCACCAACGATCAAAAATTGGATCAAAAGTGAAGTTTTGGGAAGTTTAGGATACAAACAATTGCAATTATGTACATGACTCCGAGTTGGGAGTAGAGAGGACAAGAACGTGGAATCGCAACATGCTCATGTGACAGATAATGAGGATTTAAAATACATCAACTTGGTAGATATAAATAGAGTGATGAAGATGGAAGTGATCATATCGTTGTTGATGCATGTTAGCAATTTCCCCACCAACTCTTTCAGTTTCATGCGACACTAGAACTGTCTTATTTGTTTAATATGCACTAGAGCAAGACATACAAAATCTGTCTTCTAAATTCTATGAGAGGTATCACGACAATGGATTTCATCAAACTTCCTAGAAAATGTGGAATAAAATCATACGTCTACTTTGATGAACTTTTCCCTGATTAATCACATCTTTGTGGTATCTGGGTCCCATTTTATCAAGAGAGTTAAATTTGATTTGATCTTTCCCTACTGCAAAGACTGGCATAGACTCACAAACAGAATCAACAGTATGATCAATTTTATCTCTTGATAAAATAGGCCCCTGTTCAAGTTAATACTTTACTAAACAGTTGTCCCACACTGTTTGTGTCTAATAACAAATAAATCTGGTTCAAGTTTCTCTTCTCTCACTCTGTCTATCATGTTTCTCACATACCAAATGTGACTCAATTCTCTCTAAAGTCTGACAAGCTCAGGAATTCTATCTTGGCAAGCAAAAGAAAAAAAAAAATCATGTTTAGGGTGTAGAAATCTGCATCTTTGTGAGACCTGCCATGACTGCAGTCAATTTGTTGCGTGCATATAAGCAGTTGAACGGCAACGTCATGACCGGGCATCATTTGGGTACAATTCTTCACTACAAAAACCCATCAAACAAGAAGAAAATTTTGTGGAATGTCTCATGGAGGATGTATGAAAACCAGAAGAGTACATGATGAATGACATATCAACAAAAATGCAAGATACTTGTGTAATTCTAAGATTATATGCTGACATGGCACAAGGCATGCTTTCTACAGCAGTGTGAGACTTGCGCATCATACAGCCGTGATTTGGCAACTCGTTTGAAGCGATTTCGAGATATTCACGTTTAAAGTTTAAACGCCTGCCGTTTAACATAGAGTGATTTACATAACTTAGATGTGTTCTGTAACAAAAAGGAAACTTTTATGTTTTATTTAACTCAAAAGAAATGCTCACTGCCACATATTTAAGTTTATCAAAACATACGTAGTTCTGCTTGATCATGAGAATCCCATAGATTGTGTACAAATATGACACGCGCATACGGATTGGAACTTGAGATACATAGTTCTGCCAGCCGCTCAAACTGCCTCAATGAAGGAGTACGATCAGGCAAAACTACGTAACTATAGCAGTTACGCAGTTCTGCTAGCTCAATGATGTCATTTTTACCCCAAAACTTTGATATTTGAGAATTTTATTTTAAAAATGACAAAGAGTTATAACATCATATTTTAACATATTAAGCCCGCTGCACACCACACGATTTTGTCCCGATTCACCGGTTAAGACCTTAAGACTAGAAGTGTGACGTCACAGTCTTGCCAGTTTCCAGTCGTAAGACTGGGTCTTAGAGATTTGACATGTTGAATTTCTACGACCGGTCGTAGGCTTTCAGCCATTCACAATGCAGTAAAATGTAAGCGCACGCAGGCGCTTTACAGTCGTAAGCCTGCTCATTTAGGTTCGGTCGTATAGTGTGCGGTGTCCGGTCGTACGACTTTAAGACCAGTCTGATCGTGTAGCGTGCGGTGGCCTTTAAGCATGATGTTATGAAAAACTCAATAAGCTAAAAAACTAAAAATGTCAAAAAAACGAGATATGTAGTTCTGCCAAATCATGGCCGTATACAAGTTATTGTTTAAGCAACAGTCCAGCAATCTCAGTACAAACATTAACAATCAGGTGTAGCACCTGTCACAGGAATGCTCAACACAGAGAATGATTCAGTAAAAGAATGATGTGCCGGTTGAGCCACACCTTACAGTATCAGTCATTGGATCTACTTCAGTTTCAATTTAAAAAGATTAGATACAAGTCACCTGGCATCCAACATCTTGATACTTGAGTCTAACCCTGTAGAACAGATATGGTTGGTGATGGCTCTTACACAGACATAATGATTTAATGAACAACATCCCACAATGGTGGTATGAGTCAAACAATAATCTTGCTTGTCAGAAGGCTCCTTAAAAAAAGGGGGGAATTATCAGAGGAATGTCATAGTGATCACATATCAATTTGAAATGCATTTTATTAATATTGTTCTTGGATAGACTTGATGAATTCATTCTATATTCATCTAAACTTTCCCATGAAATTGTACGCATTTCAATTACAATTAAAATCATGGCAATATCAGGTCTATTATGGGCAAGTGACAGATCTTTGCACTTTTCTGGCAGGTTTTACAGATCTGAAGGAATGACTGACAAAATCTCACAATCTTGAGGTCTCATATATAGCTTTTGAAGAAGTCATTTTATCTTTGTTTTCTTTCTATCCTTGTTTTTATGACTAAAAAAGAGAAAAGCTCTTCTTCAGCTGACTTACCACTGATATCCCACAGAAAGGGTGGAGTAGTTTTCCTGCCGTAGTTCACTGTAACAACATGTCATCTCAAAGATGCACAAGGTGGGTACATTGACCATTGTATGTTCCCCTCAGGAGCTCCTTTGAATGGAGGAAGGGGAGGGGGGTTTCTCTATGAGGAAGAGATCCATGGGGCTGCAGGGGCTAAAATCCTGCCTGAACTGCTGTTTCCATTTGACTGTTGGCAAGCTGCTGAGTCTCTTGCTGCAGCTGTCTCTCGCTTGCTTCAGATGGAAGAATCTGTGCAATGCAAGTGTTTGAGAAATACAGTTATTGGAAGAACATCATTGCAATAAATACCGTAGATGTTCAAAATGCTGATGTTATTGGAAGATTAAATCTGCATCTTTCGGTTATTGCTTTTTATATCTGAATTCTCACACTGAGCCATCTCTGATTAAATTCAGGCAAACCTTCCAGTGATATACATGAACAAAGACAGCTTCCCGGATTTATATGCAGTTTCATAACAAGTGCTACAGGTATTAAAAAAAGAAACATGATACCTCCTCATTGATCATTGACCCATGACCAGTTGTTGTTGTTGTTGTTTTTGTTGTTTTCTCTGGGACCAGTATTACCACACATAAGGACACAACGATAAGAAAATGAATTCCCACTGGTCCCTCATGCACTAACTTCTGTCTGATAAATGGTACTCTGTTATGTTACTTGCTAACATTATACTAAACGGCCAAGAGACTACTCGAGTTGGAGACTTATTACTATATTGAAATGCTATCTTATGAGACTTGCACTGTTGCTTTTAATTAGCTACATTTATCTTTATAGGTCTAAAATCCACTGTGGAATCACTGTAATTTATCTCTCATTTTGTCAACAATTATGAAACCATCCATATAAAACAGAACTGTAGTAAAACCAACTGTCAGGCATTCTCCATTTGCAACCTATTGAAATTGTCAGTTCAAACCTTCTAGAGAAAGATATTATGGCTGGAAACCTCCATCTCAGCTGACACTAGAGGGCAGTCTTACAGTAACAACTCCAGTGCTGTACAAATAAAGAGATTCTGGCCAACTGCTAAATTGGATGCCACGTTGTTACTCAGTGTATTAGGTGTTAGAGGGTTAGCGTGTATGCTCAGATGTCATAATCAAAGTAGCCAAAGTAGAACTTAGTAAACAATGGGCACTGCATATATGCACTCTATAATAGGTAACAACATGGCTCCATGTATGCCAAAAGACCAGCTATTGACCAATTGCAGGCTTCACAACTCATAAGCCAAAACCCTGAGTTGGCCAGACTCTCTTTATATACAGCACTGAACAACTCCATGGTTCTGTAGTGTAAAACATGTTGATTTCCAACAAAAACAACAAAAAACAGTACATGCATCTCTGTTGTTATAATCCAGTCAATATCCAATGCCGAGTTGAAAGAATCATACTGGATTCCTTTTAGTAGCAATTATTGAACCTGCACACATGCAACTCCCAGAAACTACACAAGCTATTCAAAGAAATGTTTCCTGAACCATTTTGGTGAATGTTAAAAAATACTGTATATGCTGTTATTTTCGCGTACAAATATTTTCGCAAATGAGGAGGTCATCTAGACATTTTCACGAGATGCTGTTTTCGGGAACTGACGCTGACGCTAATGTAAATGCGCGATTACCCTAGCGCAAGGAGACATTTTCGCGTGTTGTTAAATTCGCGATCCAACTGAGATTCGCAAAATTTGCGAAAATTAAACCCTCGCGAAAATAACAGCTAATACAGTAAGTGTAACGCACAAGGAAAGTTTAAAGAAAACTACACAATATGTTCAAAATTACAATGCTTTCAAAATTTGAGGTCAGTGTGTGTGCTGCCCTATCTAGTTGGGAACACTGCAATTCCTGACAACACATCTGTAGAATGACGTAATGATATGATATAATACTTCTTTTAATATATTCGTTCTACATAGTTGCACTTCTGTGACATCACAATTTGTTGTAGAGTTCCTATCTACAGAGGGCAGCACATGGAATGCACCTAACCTGTAAAAATTCATAACCTTTAAATGGATTAACCAATATTCCTCAAACGTACAGCTGAGTGTTTCACTTGTCTTTCTGTATTCACTAAATCTCCGCAACTTCCCCTCTGAAATGCACGATCTGCCTACTCACCCGAAAGACATTGGAGACGCCCAGAACACAATTCATGGTTCTGCTGATGTAGCACAAGACATATTTAGTGCAAGTGTCCTCTGGGAGATAGCCTGAGCCAAACTTGATCTTACACATCCCTGAGTTGCTCTCTCCGTTCGGAACTGCGTAGACGTAGGTGACATAGTGCTTCTGGGCTGTGTGGAACCCGACCTGGATATTGATGGATGAAAGAGGAGGTTTAAACTTCCCAGCTACCACATTCCTAGTACACTTGAATTTCAATTAAATCATTATGTTGTTGCTTTTTACTCTTATTATCATTTTAATGACTTGCAAGGATGATGTAAGTATGTACTTGAGATGTGAATTGGGTATGTTACATGCACATGTATACAATCTTGCCAAGTATGGGACTTACCTTGAAAAGGCCTATCCAGTCCCAGCTACTCGTTTTTGTATCAGGCAAGACTGAATAGATGCACTCAGCATCTTCTCCTTTCGACCAGGACTCAATCGGGACAAAGGATACCAAAGGCTGGACATCATCTGTCGTAACCTGCATAAAAAATTGAAGGAGTAAGAACAGACATGAACATGATAGAAAAGTTATATGGATTATGTTGAAGCATGATACTGCAAAGGCAATTTCTAGACATTACACAAACGATTATGGCAATATTGCAAAATATGACAACAATTTTGTGTGTCAACAAAGTCATAAACTAGATAAGAACCTGGACACTCTGAATTATCCATTTGCATGACTCAAATCACCTCCGCAGTAACTTAGCAATACGTGTTAGGGTAACAGACTCAGTAACATTGCCTTCTTGCCAGCCAGCAATCCCATTTGGGCATCCTTGCATTTGCTTTGCCAGGAAATCAACTTGTCTGTTCTGTCAAAAGTGTGCATCCTTGATATTGCTTTGCCATTAACTCAACATTGTCTCTTCTGTCAGCACATTTTCGTTATTTTTATTTCCTTTTTTTTTTCTTTTCTTTTTTTCTTTTTTTTTTTTGGGGGGGGGGGGGGGTCACTTTGGCACAAGTTTGGAATTAACTCATTTATGGTCATACGCTGTTCCTGGACAATGTCAGAGACTGTATGATACTGTCAATAATCAGATCTGCAGATTTTAGTTTTCATATATTGCTGCAAATTCATTTTTTTGTTTTTTTGTCGGCTTGATTTTGATTTGTCGCTAGGCAAGACTTCAGCAGTAGTACATGAACTGCAAATCATGATAGGTATGGAAAGCCACACCAGTCACTCATTAGATTTATAACAGTTAACCCATTGAGGACAAGTCCTAAGTATACTCTGGCAAGTGTCTATGGGAAATACGTGTTATAGCTAAATCAGCCCATCCTAAACGGGCTAAACGCCCTTGATATGGTACTGATGTACATTCACATTTGTTTGCTTGTGTGCTTGTTTCTTTACATTACTTGGTAATGTATTGCATCTTAATGACAAGTATGAAATACTTCTACCAATCAGACATGAGCATTCATAGTTTTATATTGCTGTAAACTCAAATAGGTTTGCTTGTTTGCATTTGTTTGTTTGTCTAGAATGTTCTTCCTCTTCCCCACCTTGGCAAGAAATTCAGCACTGACTGGCCGGTGGTCACTCCAGAGGATGTCCGAGTGGCAATGGTAGGACAGTTGCTTGATGCTGAGATACTTCTGGTCAATGCTCGCCCGCCGGTTGACCTTCCACAGGATCCTGTCCGTCCATGCAGGGGCCCGCTGCTTTGGACTGGGTACACAATGGCAAGCAAGTAAAAGCATAAATCACATATAGGCAAGATATGAGATAAATATTATCCTCTCTTCTGCTTTTGTGGCTACTCTTCACTGCATATGAGGTATATTTTATTTCTTTACATGATACTAATATCATCTTTAGTACAGCTTATTGACATGAAAATTATCTTTAAATTTCAGTTGCAAATACTACGTGCATTTTTATCCTGAAGGATGAAATACCGATACATGCAAAACCAAGCGTACTTGATAAAAAATATCAATTATAATTATAACTAACTGACACTAACCAACATATAAATAAATGAATACTAGTAAATAAATGAATGAATAAATGAATAAATAAACAAATGAATGAATAAATGAATGAATGAATGAATGAAAGAATGAATGAATAAATAAATAAACAAACAAACAAATAAATAAATAAACAATAAATAAATGAATAAATTGAGACTGAGGGTTTCAAGTTTCCAATCTGAATATCATTTATGCCAATACTACAATGGCCTTTAACCTTATTCTGCTTATTTGCCGTCTATGAGATGTATCTTGCATATTTCACATAAATCAAGATTATGCAACAATGTCAAGACCTATGAATTGCTTCTGCCTAAATGAAAGATCACTGCAGACCCACCTGGTGTCATACTCGTTGGACCTCAGGTCGTATTTATACGTAGGCATAAAGCTGAGGGCGCCCTCTTGGAAGCCAACAAACGCCTTCTTATGTCTCATGCTGTTCAGGAGCTGGTCCTTCTCCTGCAACACATGGAGCTTCTTGGGGGCAGCCAAGAACTTGATGGCTTCCGTCGACAGGTCCTCAATGCGATAGTTCAGGTCGCCAAACCACAACACATAGCTGCGACAGAGCATGGAAGGATCAAGTCAGTGTTACTGAAGGTTTGAGGGGATAAACAGGTCCTATTTCTTTCATTTGAATTGATTCCTTTTCTCATATCTCTCTTCATAGATATCTATCTGCACCATGATGGATATTGGTGCATTGCAAGATTTCACATTATTATCATTATCCATCTTGTTCACTTAAAAATGACCACAGGAGGAAAAATCCTGCAATAGGAATGTGTTAATCATTTATCTTTGTCTTCATACTTCACTGAATCACTTCAGCGAAAGTTGTTACAATTAAGAGTGTCTAACATGCTTGTCTTGTAATCATTAGCTTTTATGTAAAACAGTGTGCGGTGCTTACTCGTGGTCTAGTATTGTGGTAGCATTGCACTGTGGGAATTCCTGCGTAGCTATTATGGTGTGGAACTCTTTGTCCCTCTTCTCCCAGCCATCCTGGTGAGGTGAGAGGTGGACTGCAATCAGGCACACACTCCTCCCGTAGCAGTCAAATCGGACACTCACTGCACCCTTATTGCCCTAGGGTGTATGAGATACACATGGAGGAAATATTTAGCACCAAACATAGATTATGCACACATTTACCCTTGTATTCACCCTTGTATTCTTTTTTTTTTTCTTTTCAAGTCAACAGCGTAATTTGAACAGTGTGAGGGACATCTGCGAAACATGTTCACTTTTTTAATAATTTATCACGCAAACAATCATCAGCCCCTTAACAGTACAGAATATGCACAGAGGTAATATTTACAATAAAGAGATAATTACAACCTGTGGGCTCTTTTTCTAAAACAAAGCCAGAGTTATGTTAATGTTTGAACAGTATAAGATACACAGAGAGGTAAGAATTAGAACTCATCATGTTGTACAACACAAAAATACAAAGACACAGTAATACCAATTAAGGGTCATCACAATTGATTCTGATTTAATTTATATCCCTTTATAGTTAACATTGATACAATGCAAGCATCACTGGACATGACTGTTGGCACAGTAAACCCAAGTGCATCAATGTCACAAAATGTAAAAGAAACATCAAACAGATTATCTACAACAGTAAGTCATGTAGATAACTTACTTATCATATCTGAGACCTACTAAGTGCACATCAAGCACTCTCTCCAGCACATTTCATGGAGTACTTGTTGGCACAATTGTTAATTAGATAGATACCAGATTATAGTGTACACCCTCTTTAAACATGATTAATGTAGGTTGGACGTCGATCAAATTAAGTAATTCATTAATGGCAAAACATGCATCTAATGATAGTCCAGGATATAGCACTGACTTTGAAAGTCATCAAAAATGCACTCATAAAATTGGAATGGAATACTTTTGCTTTTGAAAATGAGAAGAATCTAAAATAAACATTGTTATACAACGTTTAAAGGGATTCAGTAAATGTAGCAATATTAGTAGAACAGTATCATCAGTGCAATTTGAGGAAAATCAACAAACCAGTAAAAAAAATATGAATTTTACCATTTTTGATCGGTGGATGAGAAGACTATAATAGTATGTGACATCACAGCAGAATAATGATATTACGAAAATACACAGAAAACTGATAAGTTCTGCTAACATTGCTGCATTCATTCAATCCATGTGCATGTTTGGAAAAACTTCCCTTTTAATTCCATGCCCAATTTGTAAAAATGGTGGCAGTTAACAACTTTCAAGATGACCCTCCTTCTCAGGGCATTCATTGATTGATTCATATTTATAGCAACCAACACACAACTCTACCGACCTGGAGAAGAGAGGATACTCACCCAAACCCCGCCTAACCCTGTTCTTGTGAGAGCCGTCTGAACATTGTGTATGAATGGAAGGTGCAGCATTCTGACGTAAAACAGCAACACTATACCTTGAAGTCTTACAGAGTTGATCTGTTTGGGTTCAATCAGATGAGAACAAACAAAACAAACAATCAATGAAACACAATATGTTGCATACGACATCTTTGTAAACACGCTTTACAAGGGTCTATTAGAACCCAACATATGAATGCAAATATTTGTCAAATGCAAGTTTACACAGATTTAAAAATGAAATAAAATATAGAAATATAAAGGGTAGTCCTACATGAATCTTTCCCTCTCTTTCTACTTTTAATGACCTAATTGTGTTTCATAATATCCTTGCTTTTAATGACTTCAGTTCATAATCATGATGGCAGATATGGATAATGTGAACAGTCAAATTGAAGACTTTCCTCAGCACACTAATAGCAACTGATAAATCAAGCAAGTCAAAGTCTAAATGTGACCCTGCATCACAAAGACGCCAGACATGGATTTTTAGTTAAGAGCAGATTCTGAAAGAGCAGACTTTAAGCTTCAAAATGATGTATAACTCGATTCAAATGGACTCTCCTAACCTATCCTAATATTGGAAAGAAAGCAAACACTGTGGAAAGTGTGAACTGAGGAAACAGGCTCTGAAGTACAGGGTCTATTCAAGCGCTCTTTACCAAGCGGAGCTAGCTGTGGTATGAATGGAACAAAAATCAGGATGTAAACCACTGGAGCAACAACAATGAAGAGATTATCAAATTAAGCTGAAATTAAGCATGCTGTATAAACACATTCTGTCCATGATTAATGCCAACTTTCGAAGCAGTAGCATTATCCTTTCAAAAGTTATTAGAGTTGAAAGTGAAGAGTGAGCAAAGGATATTAAAAAGGACCTCTAGAGGACATACCTGATCACATAACTTTACAAAAAGGGGTTGTAAAAAAAACTGCTAAAAACACACTTCCCCATACATTCTATGATCCCAAACTTAAGGATAATGTAGAAGAAGAATATACTCTTTGAGGTAATATGAAAAACTCAAGATTGAATTGGTTGACCATTTTTACCTTTTTGAGTCCTCACGTAAAATCAAGGGGTGCGACTTTTTGTTCGTTTTGTGATGCACGGTCACAAAGTCATTCTTTCATCTCCCATACCATGAACAGGGGGGGGGGGGGCTTTATTTTCTGGTAGAGACTATCATTATACTGATTAAGAGGGCTAACAATAATTTGATGCACAGACAAACTTATGAAAACATTCTGTCAGAGTTGACATCAACACTGAACTGACCATAACATATCCCTTTGGGCACACCACGTTTGAGATGGCCTCGGTCCATGGGTCATCTGAGAAGGCACTCTGGATGAACTCGTGGGGCTTGGAGCTGACCTCCTGCAGGCCCCAGATATACAGGTCTGGTCCATTCTGGGTCTGGATCCAAATCATGTCCTTGAAGGCCTCGATGGTGGGCGGGTCCTGGGTAGCCACGTTCCATGTATTGATGCATACTCTGTGCATAAAAACAAAATCACAGAAAAAATTATGACATAACACTCATAATCCACTATCCGCATCAACTAGGTGTGTTAAGAGTTATTTCTACAGAGACTTAATCAAGCTACCAGCACATCACAGTCTTCTTTTAATCATAAACTTGTGTTGTCCTTGTATGTTCAAAAGTCTTTGAAATTGCTGTAAATTTTCGTAAATTTACACTCATCAATGTATTGGTTTGTTTGATGGTTTGTTTGTTCATTTCCATCTGAGAAGATGGCTGGATAGCCCATATTCAGCTACACTAAGCTGGTCTTCCATGGGGTCCAGTTGGATTAAACACCCTGCTCTTTGCAATGAATGAATGGAGTGGGATCTTTTACGTGCATGAGTTGTGACTCTCTCATACACGGGACCTCAATTTCATGTCTTATCAGAGGGACAGAGTGTTTTGCCTCTTGCTAAAAGGGGTGGTATGATTACACACAACATTGCTCAGTCCAGACTCGGGACCTCTTAGGATTGTGAGGCAGACGCGCTACCGACTGAGCCAACTCACCGCCCAAATAATGCAACATAGATCAGTGTCCCAGCAATAGTGAAGAAAGATCATACTGATCAAAAAAACATTATTGTAGAAACTAGACAGTCTACTTCATGATAGACATCTGGTGATTAAATACAATAGCATACATCAGTACCAACAGTAATCACCAGTTTAAACATGTGTCTTCAACTTCATGTTCAATGAAAATGACAATGTAATGTTTATGTTACAAGGCTACATAACCAATCAGCATGATTAGTTATCTAGAACATCTACATACTGGGTATTGCATAGCACTTCATTTCAGCCTTATATTGATGATTTGGTTATGGGGATAGATATGGACTTCCTTGTGCAGTTTTTACCCCAAATTTGGGCGTTATCTACAAATCGTCACAGACAAAAGGCACATCTTTTCCAATCTTAGTTCTGGTAACCCCGTCGCGGGGCGCTGTAACACAGTAACAGCCTTTACGGTACGTATTTGTCCGTATGGGGTCGCTGCTGCGGTTAAGTTCTGGTTGATTATACACAGACAGTCACAGTCCAACCCTGTCGCCTCGCTGTACAGAAGTGACCGTGCTTCACACAGCGTCTGGTCGGGCTAAGTTCTGGTGTACAGTGTTTATTCAGTTCCGTACATTGCGTCATTGGAGGCTTGGATTACTAGTAATAAGTAGTATCGAAGACTACCAAACAAACGTGAGTGCAAGCGTATGGGACTAATACTCTTAGCTTAGCTTAGTCATACCGGCGACTCTTCGCAATACGTACAGTCGGAGATGTAAATGCTTTATTCGCTCATATAAGTTAAATGAAACAATAAATTACAATTACAATATCCTTTAATACCTTAGTTCTGCCATGGTTCATTCCATCCATGCAAAGTATCCCTGTGAAAATAGCTCCGCACCGCGATGTTTACATTTCATTCTCCGGTGTGAATAGCTATAGATGCTCTCCGCGATCTGCTCGTCTGATTATCGAACAACATCGAAGCACACTATCGATGCGTACAGTAATCGGTCTCAGTCGTTCGGCAAAAACAGTGTAATACTTCTATCGATGTGCCCGAGTAGAATGGGCTTTTATGGCCATAGGCCTATTTTTGACACAAATATTCTTTTTGTGATAGTGTTCATATTAATTATAATGTTCCATTCATACAACAAGATATTGACCCAAATGCGGGTGTTAAAAATATAAATAAATTCAACATTACATTACATATCAGGGGGGCGGGCGTCGATCCGTTTGTACACGATTGTATGTCATCACGGAAATTGACGGATGGGGGGGGGGGGGGACTGGCGGGAGGCGTTTTTTTTTTTTTAAGACGGCACAGATTGGGGCATGGCGCGTGTTAAACCTATGGGAAAAACGTTGGGTTAGGGTTTTTGGTTATGGTTATGGTTAGGGTTAGGGTTAGGTTTGGGGTTAGGGTTAGGGTTTGATGGTTAGGGATAGGATTAGGATTAGGGTTAGGTTTAGGGATAGGGTCCCCGATAGATTTTTAGTTTCCCCAATCTGTGCCGTCTAAAAAAAACACGCTGGCGGGAGGGGGTATACCCACACGACAGAGCTTTTGCATTTTTACAATTGAAATAGAACAATCTCGTGCACAGGCCTACTTTATGTAGAGTACAGTATTCGGAAATGTATCAGAGAAGTGTAGTTATTAGTCTGTCATATGTGGAGGGAGGCCATCGAGCGGGGAAGGTGGGGGGAGGAGGTTCCGGGAGATGGGAGCGGAGGTAAGGCCTATCCCCCTCTCACTTGATGGAGGTTTTGTTTTGTTTTGTTTCGTTTTTTGAATTGTTTTGTTTTGTTTTGATTTTTGTAATTGCAGTTCAACGACTGGGCAGGGCACACTTCCGGCGGTGAAATGATTGGACAATGCCAATCCCCAGAGTGCCATAATCAATGCATTGAGGGGAGGCTAATACAGTATAGGGGCCTTTATAGCAGGGGAGAAGGTGGGAAGGGGGTTTCCCCTAATAACCCTAACCCCTCCTGTGAGGAAGGCTTTGTATTTCAAGGACTGTAATAAAAAAACAAACAAACTCGTATTGCTTTTTGATCAAATATTCAGAAATTTGTCAATCTCAAAAGTGAAATTTTATGGAAGGGAACCTAACGGGGAAGCCAATATCCGCTCCCACGAGAGGGGAGATTTTGCATTTTCAGAGTTGAAATTCAGCTATCTGGTGCACACTTTTTGGGAAATATTAAGACAATTTCTATTACGTTTATGAAAAGCAAAAAAAAAAAGAGTTTTCTGCATCTCGGGATTTTTTTTTTTTGTAGGGGGGGGGGAACAAACTGATACATCTCACTCCCATCACCCACACCCCCCCCCCCCCTGCTCATATTTTCATGGGAGGCGGGGCAACTGTTCCTTTTTCCCTCCAGGATCGACGCCCCTGCATACGAGGAAGCTTTCGCATCTAGTAGTATTTAAATGCAAATATCTTGTAACCACATTTTTCGTGACTGACTTTGGGAAATTGTCAATCCCTCCGAAAGTGTATTAAATCTATAATGGAGGGGAACCTAGCGGAGAAAGAGTCAGTTGAAAGGAGATATCCCCTGAATTCCCTCCCACACGAGGAAACTTCTTCATTTTTGGAACTAAAGTAACAGCTATATGATTCACTCTTTTTATAAAAAATATTCGGAAATCTGTCAACATAAAAGTGTAATATTAGTCTATATAGGAAAGGACCGAGCGGGGCAGGGTATGGCAGGGGGTATCCCTCTCCCATGCTATGGTGATTTTTCATAATTGAAATTCAACAATCTGGTCCACACTTTGGTGAAGTGTTATGATAGTTTTCTGTCTAAAAAAAAAAGCAAGAAAATGTTCCGCATCTCTGGAGTTATTGGGGGAAATGATATGCCCCCTCCCACCTGCGATCGACGCCCATCAGGTTGCATTACATTATTACATTGCAGTCTGCAGCAATAGGTGGTATGCAGGTGCACTATACTGATAGAACACCCTTCAAAGAATTCCATTTTTTAATGTTTAAATTTTCCAACGTTGGCGTTTCACGTTGATTTACATTTATTTACCGTATTTATAGATAACTAACACGATTTAGCATATGAAGCACTTAAATCTGTTGTGGTTATACTAAATATGATCACTTTCGTTTTGACATAATACCATGTGTTACCCATGTACTATTCACAGTGTTCTCGGTTTCGTTCTTATTCATTGTTATTGTTGCGTCATAGACTAATGGAATTAGTGCGTGTGTGTGTGTTGATGTGTCTGTATGTATGTATTTGTGCTTGTAACTCCGAGGTAAGTTAAGAACTACTTAAGTATAAGAATACAGATATTTTCACTCATATTGATTTGCGTTGAAATTATTCATTTGAAACTGGTCGATTTTTTTCGCTATTACATCTGTCTGATGTACAATGTCCATCAGTGATTATCAGGCTGGTGACACTTCAAAATAATAGAGTGCATTCCAAATTCTTGTGACATTTTCAAGAAATGCACTGAACGCCCGTAGTGGTCTGATATTATTGCTATATATCAAAAGAGTTGGGTATTTTCATCCCTGGATTGTAAAGGATTGCGTCCAATGTTAGATTCTTCGAAAGAATATCTGGTCTGAGAAAGTAAACACATCGTGATCGTGATTAAAGGAGAAGTCCACCTTCATATACATGTGGATTGAGTGAATGCAGCAATGTTATTGGAATACATCAGTGAAACTTTGGGGAAAATCGGACAATCCGTTCAAAAGTTGTGAATTTTTAAAGTATCTGAACAGTCACTGCTGGATGAGAAGACTACTAGAGTGTATGATGTCACATGCGTACAACGATACAAGGAAAATATAAAGAGAATTTAACAAAATTTTACTTTTTGAAAAAAGTGCACATTTCCTCGACTCGTCATTGACGTATGTTAAGGGTAATATTATTCCCCTTGCCTTCTGAAAGTGGGAAGTCAAGTGTTCTTTTATCATGTGAGAAAAGTGAAAATATCTTGAATTGTCCTTATATTTTCTTTATATCGTTGTACTCATGTGACATCACAAGCTGTAGTAGTCTTCTCATCCAGCAGTAACTAAGCAGAAACTTCAAAAATTCATAACTTTTAAACGGATTGTCTGATTTTCCTCAAACTCGTGCTGATGTGTTCTATTAATATTGCTGCATTCACTCAATCCACATGTCTATGAAGTTGAACTTGTCCTTTAAGAAAGGGATGTCATCCTGGTCTGCAAGAAGAAGACGTCGATTATTTTGTACTTCGATAATGGTTCGCTTATACCTGTTACATCACGTGAAGCAATAGAATATGGTTTGAATGTTATTTCATAATTTATATGGAAAGATATTATCACAGTCATTACCGTTACTAACATCTCATGTGCAGATATGGATCCATGGAAACTGATATACGATAAATACTGAGACGTACGTCATGGCAGTGAGAACATGTTAATCTAACAACGTTACTTTTTTCGTTACCTGAGTATACTAAGTATCATTGTTCAGAATCTAAGCTATAGGTTATGCGACTCTTTAAATGAGGTAACGAAAGTTTTGTGTCTTTTGTCCCTTTGCGGCTCCCAACAAAATTCATGGAGAGCTTTCTTCCCTACCGCCTCTGACTTCTGAAAACCACCCTGATTGGTAGAGCTATTGTTCTAAATCGGAGCTCACGAAGGCGGGCGGCTTTACCCTTTCCTATTGTTCTCATTTTCAAACGCCGGACGTTCATAACGACGGATACTCAAATCCATAGTAGCGTCATCTTCGAGTAATCCCCATCGCCTTTGTCTTTAGCGATTGGTTGTACAACTTCGACCAATGAAAATCAAGCATCAGTGGGAGAAGGAGTCCATTACTCTTATTACTCATCTCTCTCATCGGGTAAAGATAAGTGGTCCAAAATTTTGCCCTTCACTTTTCGACACAAGCCCAGCAAGTCAAGACGCGTGATACCGATCTTCATAGAGCACTTTATTCGATTCACTCTTCTGTCATCATCGACCATGGCTGATTTCCTCTGGTTGCTCGCCCACAAGTCGTCGTCCGTTTCAACTGAACATTCACGTCGTCGACGTCTGACCAAGTTCACCAAACTGCAGCTGGAGAGACTCGAGGTCGAATTCAGCAGAGACCGATATCCTGACATCGTTTCTAGAGAGAAGCTGGCCGCAGCATTTGGTCTCAGCGAAGCCAGGATTCGAGTAAGCAATATTTTGTTTTATACATGTCTCGTTATTATTTTGTCAATTAGTAAATATTTTCTAACAGACTTCTTACTGAAAGTAAGTGTCAGTGTATTCTGGGCTCAAGGATATGAGCCAATTTGCTATTTATCGTGATTTATCCAAGTACTAAAACTATTAATTATGTTACTTTCATTAATGAAGAGGATCTTAATGGCTCAAAAATGGTAGTCTATTATAATATTATACACAGTAAAAGAAACGTGTCATGGAGAATATTAAGTGTATTATCATTGTTATAACGACGACGATGATGATGATGATGATGTTAATGTGCTCTTATACATGAAATCTAAACAAATTGTGATGTGTTCTTTTCTCCATGGGCAGGTCTGGTTCCAGAATCGTCGTGCACGTTATCGTCGAACCGTTCGTACTTCCGATCCAGTTCAATCAGTTACCGGGATGAGCCGCATCGACAACGAGTTCGCAGAACCTGAGGTGGAATACAGTAGGAAGCGAAAGCGATCTTCGACATTCGATGTCATCGAACAGGAGATCACGCCGCCACCTAAGAAGTTCGCCATCAACGACTCACCGATGTCAGTCGATTTCCTGTCTCGTAGCAGCCGATCACCGGATTCCTGGTCGACTTTCCGCATCAGCAAGGAGCGTGACATCATCAATTTGCAGCAGACGACATCTCATCGAAAGCAGCAGGGCGCCACCAATCCCTTGATGTCTGTAGACTTCCTCTCCCGAAGCAGCCGACAGACCTCTTCGTATCCATCGGTAAAAGCGAGTCTCTACTACTGTAACACACCAGCTCCATTCTACACGTCTATTGGTCATCGTTTCGTCTACATCATACCATCCTGAACTTTTGAATGAACTCAAGAGAACATTCGAGAAAAGGATTGTACAACACATGAACACTCTCCTTAATGGACGTTTATTTTGATTTCTATCATGATCTTGCCTTCAGCTATGCTTCTACTGTCGTGTCATTGTCTATATTAAAATGTACAAAAAGAGCACATCCCTCTGAATATTATTTGCCATTCTCGTATTCGTCCTTTTTAAGAGTCGTTTTCAAGTGTAGGTTGGTGTATGAAATGATGTGTGTACGTCTTTGTGTGCGTGTGTGTGTGTATCTCCCCTCTCTCTAAACATATATACATACTGTGAACACACACACACAAACATATATAAATATACATATATATATATATATATATATATATATATATATATATATAATCAGATATTAGGTCTATCACTGATATACATTACACCATCGGATTATAATATGTATGCACGTATGTTTATGATTATAGACTATATATGCATATAATCATATACATACATACATACATACATACATACATACATACATATATACATGCATATAATTCGATGGTGTGGACTTAGTGATGTTTAGTTTGAAACATGGAAAACAATTGACCAGAGTGTTATTAATCACTATCTTTAAGACATAAAGTATGAGTGTGAAAGCGAAGATGAAGATTATTTACAGCGTAACATAGAGAAGATCAATTACCAGTAGTGTGTTTATACCATAAATACATTTACACATATTTACACGTAATAGCACGTAACAGAAATGCAAATCAAAACACAAATCAGGTTGTCTGAGGCTTGCTCGAAATAGCAGCAACATAAGTTGCATGCAAACAAGAGTTGATTACACTAGTCCTACATTATTTCATTAGGACCGAATAAATCAAGACGTTAATTATTGGTCTCGAGGTTTATTATTGGAAAAATGACCTATTGGTATCGCAAATATCAAAATGCATGATCATAGATTCCTAGAGGCGATAGTTTGCTCAAAATCTATTTCACTTTGCACAGACCCATCCTTTCCTTAAAAAAACAACAACCAAACAAATAAGAAACAAACAAAAAAACTCTCACCTGCAGCAAAAAACCCCAACATATATATTACATGTTTGCTTTCGATAGTCAAGCAGATTGAATTATTGACTCATTATAATATATGGAGGCAAGATACTTCACATGAGCAATTGAAAATGGTTATTGTGCAATGTAGTCGCTTTATTTCTAGATTGAAACGACCTTGGATCCATGCTGCTGCTCGGGTCCGTTCCGAATTATCATGTCGACAGTCGCCAATGCCTCGGAAAATAAATGTAATCACCCAAAACAGAATGACAGCTATAAAGGAGAAACTAAATTCAAATCAGAGGTATGATTATAATGAATGTTTTAGGTGGACGCTCAGGGAGATATGAATACAGATCTCAGATTTCTGTTGAGCCCGTTATGAATTGTATGAAGTATAAAGAAATTATTATCAGTGTAGCGATACTGTGTGCACAGGAGTTTAAATTGTCACGAGAATATTTTATATCATTTGCTCACATGACGCGTGACTGATATCCATTATGTCCTATCATATATCTATCACTTTCTTCTATTTAAACATAATGAATCTAAGTCATGCAACATCACGTAGTTGCAGTTCTTCTCGAATCTGCGACTGACACGTTTGGGTTGATTGACAGTCAGGGGTGTTCACTTTGTGTCTAGGTTCATCAGCGGCAAACTTCGATCAAATCGCTTTATCTCATCGTCATTAGCCTGGAATGATCCTTTCAAGAGCTGAAAAGAATCTTGGCAAAGTTTGATGCAGCGTAAGACGCTCTGGTTCCATTGAACTCTGCGCGTTTGATTACACTCGTTAAATGCACAAGTCATAATCGCATGGATCAAAAGCAAGCTGAGCATTGGTCAGCTATTGTTGGCTTTAGTCGCCTGACGGCTGACCATTAGGGGATTAAAGGTAGTATGGCTCTTTTCAGGTCTCGGTCATCTCGTTAACCTCACTGGTCAGGTAATTTGACCTATTGAAGCTCGGAACATCATTCGACATCGAGTAATATCCCGGCATCACTGCTACCCAGAGAACTGGCTACTACACTCTAGTAGAATTCAATTATATTGAAAATACAGTCCTTGCTGAATCGAGGTTAACACGATGTAGGCCCTATCTGATTGAATATGAGAAAAAATGGGTAAAGCAAAAGTGGGCAAGCTGATGAATTTCAGGTCTCGTAGCTACGCCAGGTTTTATGTGATTTGACATGTGAGCTAAACTCATTTCAGTTCACTTTCATATTTTCTCTGCATTTCCGTGGAAATCACGCATGAAAATGGCGATGGATAATAATATCTACACAAAACAAAAACATCTACAGAGTATATCACAGTATAATGATCACAATAATCATACTTCAACAACACTAAATGAAATCTAAGACGTCAATGCTACTTTTATTTTTCATTTTAAGAGAAAAAATGCAGGAGTCTGTGTATTTAGAATATGCATTAAAGTGATGGCAGTCTCAAAAAAATAGAAATAAAAAGAAGGGAACATGCACAGAAATGGGCAATCTGTCATTGAAACTTGTCCTGTACACATTACTAACTTAATTTGTTAATGGCATCTTCGATTGGAAGCTATAACGAGGAAGGAAGAAAAGAAGCAACATGAGAAGCTAAGTGTGCGGAGCAGTGAATTAGGCAATGCAACGTGCTTATATTATGATAAATAGTTGTAGATTAATAGACGTGTGTGTGTGTGTGTGTGTGTGTGCGTGTGTGTGTGCGCGTGTGTGTGCGCGCGCGCGTGTGAGCGGTCCTATATGTACTCCTGCCAGTGGGTGTATAAAGTGATAATGAGTGTGCACGACTGTGTTCAAATTGAGGGTTTGTTTGTTTGTTTGTTTGTTTGTTTGGTTACTTGTTTGATTGTTCGCATGTATATCCGTGTGAGGGTTGTA
Organism: Diadema antillarum; assembly: GCF_040938485.1. Classification (NCBI taxonomy): domain Eukaryota; kingdom Metazoa; phylum Echinodermata; class Echinoidea; order Diadematoida; family Diadematidae; genus Diadema; species Diadema antillarum. The sequence goes on along the minus strand of NW_027270973.1, from coordinate 307,514 downwards.
TAGCATTTTAAATTCCTGATGCCTATACTTCTACAATGTTCCAGTCTATGAAAGGAATTTAATTTACAGGGTTACAAAAGGGGCACACGAATTTGAAACTTCTAAACTTTAGGATCGCACGCGTAGTCTACATCTAAACTGAAGACGTAATGATACTTCCGGACGCATATTCCTTTGTTTGTCTTTACAACTGATCACTCACTTTATGGTAAATCTGCTTTTTTATTCAACATAATCGTAAACTAAAGACAATTCATTCAGATATTGCTATCTGTATATTTGTTCACGATTTGGGAAAACAAGTAATTGACTCAATTGTCATGCTGAGGCTATTTCAATTCTGATAAAGTTTACTGTATATTGTGTCTTATTTTGGTGCATTTGTTTTTACATGTACATTGTCCAAAGTGTCTGATGTTTTGCGCTTATACACGTATCTGATTGTGAAGACGATGATTATAATTATACTACTATAGGCCTACTTTGATACTACTATTACTACTGCTACTACTTCTACTACTCCTACTATACTACTACTACTACTACTACTACTACTACTACTACTACTGCTATTACACTGTGAAATAGTGAGGCCTCCATCCATTTCAAGCTTAATCGCTTATGATGGTGGTCTCCTGCATTCAATTATCTCTATTGTTTACTGAAAAATACTGTATATTTTATTTTATGTTTCTGTGTATCTACATTGCTCAATGCAATCACCTATGTGAAGCTATTTATGTACTGTTATCGATTTATTTCACTGCACTTGTTATTCTTTGTCTTTGTACTTTTTGAAGTTTGCATTCAAATTGCATCTGATTGAATGCAGAAATAAAAGCAAACAAACAAGCAAACAAACACTGTGAAATACAATTAAAATTACTCCGCTAATACTACACAACACTAATACTATTCTACGATGTTAATGGTTACAGCAAATATATGGTAAAGTGATGATAGTACGATGAATCATAATTAATCTTTATCATGGTAATCATCACTGCAATTTTTATCATTATTATCGCTAATGTACGCTGCCTTAAGGTATATCCAGTGACATTTTCATGTGGTTTGTGCTCGCTGTGATATGATTATCAACGCCATAGGTTGGCGTGAGATGTATGATTGACAGGATGCTGACTGACTGATACAGAGGTGCAAGGGTACGACATAGACTGAAATCCTTCATTGTATAATTTTCAAAAGGGATTCATTGAGTGACCTAACGAGGCGGTTTACTTTCATCTCGTTAGAGACAGTGTAGCGGAAGAATGCCATTGTAGTTTAAAGGCGAGACCGAATCAATAGCGATTCTATGAGAACATTGAACGCTCTATTCAAGCGACAGGCTGAATAGACATGTCACCATCCGACACATGCTATACGCACCGAGTGCTTTTGAAGCCATCAGAGTTTTAATGACGATTTAGTATCAACAATAAAAAGTTGTGCTTCTTAAAGCCACTGCCCCTGATCTTGATCCCCTCAAAAGAATCGGTAATATGCCTTAAATCGCTTAACCTTCGACTTGTCCTTTTGTTCAGCTACTTTGTCGACAGAGTAAAGAGTAGGGAAGCGAGGGTGCAAAAATTGCGTCTGAAATAGATCCGGCTCTATATAGTTGAGCTCGTGAATCACAAGGCGTACTGAATGGTATAGCGTGACAGTGATCCCAGTTTGGAAGCTACCCCAATACTCTATCTTTTCTTGATCGAAAGAAAGGGAGTGGGAAGAAAAGGTAGAAAGTGGATAAAACGTTTCATCACTGAATTCGTTAAGATGGCATTGGGAGTAGTCTTTGTTTCCAAATTATGTGTAAAAGTTGCAAAGACAATTTACTCGTATTCAATCTATTTGGCGTAATTATTTCATCAGTCTTAAACGCTGTTTTTTTTATGTTCCTTTTTATCACAGCCTATCCACCACGGAGAGATCTGCACATGTTTCCAAAATTCCAACAAACATCATTAACATTAAGGTCTTGCTCCCTTATCGATGATTACAGATCTCATACAACTCAAATCGTAATAACTATATTACTGACTAATTACGTAATAAAAACAGGACTCGATGATGATGTCGTGACCTGTTTCAAGAACTTGCGTCTTTCGCATCAACTTGTTTCAGGACTGTCATGACTTGTAACAATGAGGACGCTCTTGTCATAATTTCATACAATGTATCAGGAGAATCGTAAAGTGATAAGTCATCTCCCAGATACATTCTTATTTTCTATTAGGGAATGTAATTATATCCATGTTTCGTGAAAACATTTTCGTTTTTAGTTTTCTTCGACTTTCTGATTTATTCTATCTTAATGTAACGGTTTGTTTGGTCCGGAATCTAGTGTCCTTTTGTTATAAGTCAAAAAGAGCACAGACATGATTATCTTTAGCTTCTCTGTTTCACAGTGGTTGATATTCAAGCAAACTTGTTTAGTTCTTCACGAGTTCACTGAACTTCATATGCAAGTACGTCGACTAACATTGATCCAAGTTAGAATACAATGTTAATAATGCATCCCATCCTGTATGAATTGAATGCTGATATTCAATATTATATTTTTATCATTAAATTTTGAACTTTTATTCAATTCTTCGAATTCTTAAAATGTTAATCATCCTACATTTGAATTGAATTTAATCTTTAAGTTCTGCTGGGCAATGAAAACTAGAAGTACAAAACTGAGGAGCTTGATACAATGCGATGTGACAATAAAAATGTAGATAAATTATGTGATTTGAATTACCACTGTCGGACTGTGTGTGCTCATATGTCTATTGTATTTTTTTTTTTAGAGTATTGCTTGATTTTATTTTTGTTCATGACTGTTTGTTTGTTTGTTTGAATGTCTTTGCGTGCGTCTGTGTGTGTGTGTATGTGTATGTGTGTGTGTGTGTGTGTTCGGTGTGTATGTGTTGTGCACGTGTTCATCAATATCGTATCATGACAGGCAGCTGTGACTTCTTAGTATCAAATTTGTCAATATTTACCATCTGTACATTTTATCAATTCTCCCTTGTATTTCTCATTCCAGATTCCGTTTATATCACTTCATTGTTGATCCAAAGTTAACTAAAAATTCTAGTTCCTCTCTAAAATTCATTAAGTTATTTATGAAGACCTAATTTCAATCAAGCATGAATACCGGCGAGCATTTACCCTTATCTCAAAGTCGAGCCCACTGTAACAACAAAAGAACGACACATACATAACTATACGTACAAGCAAGCACACACGCATATAAGTAATCATTGTGTTACTTGGGTTACACCAAACACACACACACACACACACAGAGACTCAAACAAACAAACAAACACACAAACAAACAAACAAACAACCATGAACAAATATAAAATTAAGCAATACTCAAAAATACCAGAGGAATAAGATAAGATGAAATGAATGAAATCCCAATGTCAAACCGTAATGTTTATTATCAAACATTGAAGATAAAGAAACAAAACAATGTTGCTGAATTCATCGCGAGTGTCTCAGAACAGAGGAAGAGTGTTCTGAAGTCGGAAGCATTCTTGTTTACAAAATTGTTTGCAGGAAAGTGTCAAACAAACTTCTCAATATGAGAAATGATATACAGTATCACATTTCAGTCACTCCTATGAAAGTGCGGCAGCTTCACAACAGTCAGTGTGGAACGACGAAGACATAAGGATGACTAAACATGCAGAATGGCGACTGGCTGTGTTGGAGACTCCCTTCACGGTATGGCGATGGATACGAAGAAGTCGGTCGGCTGCTTCGGGAGAGAAAGTCTACAGACATCAAGGGATTGGTGGCGCCCTGCCGCTTTCGATGAGATGTCGTCTGCGGCAAATTGATGACGTCATGTTCCTCGCTGATGCGGAAAGTCGACCAGGAATCCGGTAATCGGCTGCTACGAGACAGGAAATCGACTGACATCGGTGAATCGTTGATGGCGGACTTCTTGGGTGGCGTGGCGTTCTCCTGGTCGATGACGTCGCATTCCGTTGATCGCTTACGCTTTCTTGTGGATGAAGACTCTGTTCCCTTGATGTCGGTTGACCTGTTGATTTGGTTGTAGCTGATGTCTGATCGAGCAGAGAGGGAGTTGAGTGAAGCTCGACGAAGGCGTGTACGACGATTCTGGAACCAGACCTGAAGTTAAACAAATCACAGATCTGACGTTAGCATTTTGCTTCATGCACAAACATTTTTTAAACATAAAACGTAACATGCTACTGCCAGAAAGAAGTCACCAAATGTCGAGGAAAACATAAAGGACGTGCTTCTTAACCTCGGCCATTTATATTCTCGCTTTGCTAGAAATGTTTGAGTCCCAAATTTTCATCTATCTCAGGTATTGCATTGTAATAACAGCCGATGAGAATATAGATGTAATTTGAAACCATTAATTTACATTCAGTAATATCAAAACAGTATTACAAGAGAAAATCAACTTTACTTCATCATTTATACATCTTTGCTTTACATACTTGTATTCTGTCTTCATCGAGGCCGAGTGCGGCAGCCAGTTTCTCTCTGGAAACGATGTCGGGATATCGGTCGATGTCGAATTCAGCCTTCAGCCTCTCGAGCTGCCATTGGGTGAACACGGTCGGACGTCGACGACGAAGACCCTTGGTAGGAACGGACGTCGAGACTTGAGGGAGAAGGGAGAGCAGTGAATCAGCCATACCGGATTGGGATTAGGTTTGTAAAAATAATCGGTTTGTGGAAAAACGTGAAAGAAACGACTTAACTTCGAGACAGTCTGAACGAATGTAGTGACTGTATTAAAGTAGCGTGTGACACCAGCTTGTGATTCACTTGGGAAAAGATAAGTAAGAATTAGCAAAGCCGCGAATAATCACTCTTACACACGACTGACAATTAAACAAAGACACGTTGATGATTGGTCCGGTAAACCGGCCAATCGCTGATCTTAACAGGAGTGCGGATCTTCCGGATACCTGTCGGCCTGCAAATTACAAGAGAACCATTGCCTTTTGTTCATTAACCTGTTGACGGCCTGATTGTCGATCCGCTGCCGACAAACGAAACAATAGCCTGGCATAACGTTACTGCGTACACGAAAGTTTTACCGCTGATCCACATTTTGAAACTAAGGAACAATGAACTGTTCTTTTCATTTGTTGAAGGTCGTTTAATTTTTTTTTTTTTTGGAATGATCATCCCGTCAATGCAAAAGTTGAGTGAAATTCGCCGCCGATATATGCTTTAAACGCCAATGATACCTAAGCACAAACCTCATCCATACTAGCCATGTATGATACTCTTTGCTGGTAACGGCTTTTAGTTGATAATGTATCTGCCAGTTAATACTGAATTTACCTTACCTGAGCTTTCGAAATTATTCATCTACATCGATTATAATATATATTATGTGCAACAACAGCGAAAGTGATTATGGTATACATCCAGTTTGACGCTAGTAAATACACTCAAAATCAAACATACATATATAGAAGTGAAAGTATCATTATAATCAGAATCCCACCCCCCCCCCCAAAAAAAAAGGAGTAGAAGAAAACATAGAAAGTGGAGGGGGTAGAATGCAGAAATTTCTGAATTAAATGCATAGAAAATTGTGATAGTAGTCGTAATATTTATCATTATAAAAATTTAGGTGAAGTACACAGTGTAACTTTCATTTAAATCATGTTAATGAATTGATTGATTATTGCAGCAAAAGAATGCTCTCATGTTCTTCAACTGAAATAACTGTGTGATTACTGGCACAACTATAATTCTTTCTTTATTTGATGTTCTATAAAGTTTGTTTGTTTGTTTGTTTGTGTCTTACAACATTTCCTTCAGTAGTTCTATTGTTGTCTAGTCTCGTTTCATGTTTATTACCATCTATGTAAGTGTATTTGTCTGTTACTCTATTTTTCATCGGGCTTCCAGACTTCACCCTCTTCTTTTTTCTCCATTGATGTTTTCTACCAGAGGGTCTTATTCTACAAGCTCTACTTTTTAGAGGGTCCCACCATTTTTTGCACTTTACGCAAGGTTATACCTTATTTCGGCCACTTCTGATTTATTAATACAATGTCTAATGACTTTATAGTTCCTCAATTATAATTTTTTTCATTCTACAATGTTCATTTTTACCCTATGTTTTGTCGGGAAATGAAATCAGCTTTTAGATTGAAATTGAAAAGTTAAATACTGACCAGACAAAATCCAGTATGTTTTCATGCATCAACTATAATAAGGGAAGATTTGTGATGTCGTGGCTACCTCACTCTAAAGTATTAGGATAGTTTTATGTCAAAAAAAGCAAGAAATGTTCCACTTCTCTGGAATTATTGAGTATAATGATATGCCTCCACTCTCTCGCGAACGTCGCCCATCAGGTTGCATTACACTTTCATTACCTGAGTATACCAATATCATTGTTCAGAATCTAAGTTATGCGACTCTAGATGAGCTAAAGAAAGTTTTGTGTCTTTTGTCCCTTTGCGGCTCCCAACAAAATTCATGAAGAGCTTTCTTCCCTACCGCCTCTGACTTCTGAAAACCACCCTGATTGGTAGAGCTATTGTTTCTAAATCGGAGCTCGCGAAGGCGGGCGGGCGGGCGGTTTTAATACCCTTTCCTATTGTTCTCGCGTTCAAACGCTGGATGTTCGTAACGACGGATACTCAAATCCATAGTAGCGTCATCTTCGAGTAATCATCATCGCCTTTGTCTTTAGTGATTGGTTGTACAACTTCGACCAATGAAAATCAAGCATCAGTGGGAGGAGGAGTCCATTACTCTTATTACTGATCTCTCTCATCGGGTAAAGATCAACAGTGGTCCCAAAATTATGCACTTCACTTTTCGACACAAGCCCAGCAAGTCAAGACGCGTGATACCGATCTTCGTAGAGCACTTTATTCGAAGCACTTTTCTCTCATCATCGACTATGGCTGATTCCCTCTGGTTGCTCGCCCACAAGTCGTCGTCAGTTTCAACCAAACAGTCACGTCGTCGACGTCCGACCAAGTTCACTAAACTGCAGATGGAGAGACTCGAAGTCGAATTCAGCAGAGACCGATATCCTGACATCGTTTTTAGAGAGAAGCTGGCCGCAGAATTTGGGCTCACCGAAGCCAGGATTCGAGTAAGTAATATTTTGTGTGTTTTTTTCCCATCAGCAAATAACGCTTATGTATGTCTCATTATTTTGTGAATTTAGTAAATACCTTGTAACAATGCTGTTACTGAAGTGTTAGTGTATTCTGCGCTAAAAGATATGAGCCCATTTACTATACTTATCGTGATTTATACAAGTACTGAAACTACTAATAATTCAACTTTCATTAATGAACGGGGGCTTAATGGCTCAAATAATTATAGTCCAACATCATTTTAACGTGTTGTGGATAATGTGCTGTATATTACGTATATTATCATTATTATAACGATGATGATGATGATTATGATGATGTTAATGTACTTTTGTACGTGAAATCTAAACAAACTGTGATGTGTTCTTTTCTCCATGTGCAGGTCTGGTTCCAGAATCGTCGTGCACGTTATCGTCGAGCCGTCCGTACTTCCGATCCAGTTCAACCAACTACCGGGAAGAGAGGCATCGACAACGAATTCGCAGAACCTGAGGTAGAATACAGTAGGAAGCGAAAGCGATCTTCGACATGCGATGTCATCGACCAGGAGAACACATCGCCGCCCAAGAAGTCCGCCATCAACAATTCACCGATGTCAGTCGATTTCCTGTCACGTAGCAGCCGATCACCGGATTCCTGGTCGACTTTCCGCATCAGCAAGGAGCGTGACATCATCAATTTGCAGCAGACGACATCTCATCGAAAGCAGCAGGGCGCCACCAATCCCTTGATGTCTGTAGACTTCCTCTCCCGAAGCAGCCGACCAACCTCTTCGTATCCATCGACAAAAGCGAGTCTCTACTACACACCAGCTCCATTCTACACGTCTGTTGGTCATCGTTTTGTCTACATCATACCATCCTGAACTTTTGAATGAACTCAAGAGAACATTCGAGAAAAGGATTGTACAACACATGAACGCTCTCCATAATGGACGTATTGTTGATATATATCATGATCTTGCCTTCAGCTATGATTCTATGTCGTGTCGTCGTCTATATTAAATGTAACAAAAGAATACATCCCTCTGAATATTATTTGCCATTCTAGTATTTTGTCCTTTTATCCCGTCTCTTTCAATTCGTGGCGTGTGTCGTTTTCAAGTGTAGGTTGGTGTATAAATGATGTGTGTATATGCCTTTGTGTATGTGTGTGTGTGTGGGTGCGCGCGTGCGTGTGTGTATTTCCCCCTCTCTATATATACATATACATACTGTATACACACAAACACACATACAAAAAATGAGGAATCTTCAGTTTTTCTGTTACAAAAATGTAAAACATATATAATATAAGTAAGAACACAAAAATCAGAATATCGTCATTGAAAAAAAAAAAAAAAACCTGTATGGTCCGATGCTGTGGTTAATGATTTTACTTTGTAATATGAAAAGCAGTTGACCAGAGTGTTATACTTATTATTGACCCTAGACCTCAAACATGAGTGTGAAACCAGAGATGTATAAGAATAAGTAAGAGAATTACATTAAATCTATAGCGTGTTTATGCAATATACACACAATATACAAGAAGTAAACAATAACAGAGACATAAATCAACAACACAAAGTAGAAAGGTTGTCCGAGGTTTGCCCAATACAGCAACAACCGAGCATGCACTCAAGATTTAATTACAGTATAGTCCTACATCATTTCATAGGGACCCTTAAATCAATAAAAACGTTAATGTAGATACCAAGATTCATATAATTAATTTGAACATTTCAGTAAATTGGCCTATTCCTAGAGACGATAATCTGTTTAAAAATTTATATCATTTACACAGATCCACCCTTTCCTGCACAAACAAGCAAACAAACAAACAAAAGACTCGCTCACATGCAGCGAGAAAGATCTACTGCATGCTTGCTTTCGATTGTCAAGCCAATTTGATTTTTATATGGACGTAAGATATTTCATTTGAACAATAAGACAGGGTTAAGTAATATTTGTACAATATGGTGGCTTTAGATAGAAACTAACTAGGATGCGTGCTTCTGCTCATGCAGTTTAATTCCGAATTATCATGTCGACTGTCGCTAATGCCTCAGAAAATCAATGTAATCAACCAAAACAGAATGACAGCTATAAAAGGAGTAACTAAATTCATATTAGAGGTATACATAATTATTGTTTTAGATGCACGCTCAGGGAGATATGAATATAGATCTTAGATTTTTGTTGTCACATGTATGAATTGTGTGGAGTACAAAGATAACATTTTTTTTTCATAGGTGTAGCTATACCTGTGCACAGGGGTTTAAACTGTCATGAGGATATTTTACTTGATTTGCTTACATGACACGTTACTGATACCAAATGTCCTACATAACATATATCTATATATCACCTATCTCTCCTATACATCATGAATCCCTTTCAAGCAACATCACGGAGCTGTGACTGACACGTTTGGGTTGATTGACAGACAAGGGTGAACACGTCGTATGTATGTTCATCAGCGGCAAACTTCGATCAAATTACTTCATCTCATTGTCATTAACCTTGAATGATCCTTTCAAGAGCTGAAAAGAATCTTGGCAAAGTTTGATGCAGCGGAAGACGCTCTGGTTCCATTGAACTCTGCGCGTTTGATTACACTCTTTAGATGCACAATTATCATCTCCGGGATCAAAACACGCTGAGCGTTGGTCATCTATTGTTGGCTTTAATCGTTCGGCGGCTGACCATTAGGGGATTGGTCTCGGTCATCTCGTTAACCTCACCGGTCAGGTAATTTGACCTATTCAAGCTTGGAACATTCGACATCGAGTAATATCCCGGCATCACTGCTACCCAGAGAACTAGCTACTACACTCTGTGTATAGATAGAATTCAATTAGATTGAAAATCAATCCTTGCCGAATTGATGTTAACACGATGTATCTGATTGAACATTAGAAAAAAAAATGGTAAAGCGAAATAGTTCAAGCTGATAAAACTCAGGTCTCATAGCTACGCCGGGTTTTATGTGATGTGAAGATAGGTGAGTCAGCTACTCTGTATCGGGATTCAGTTCCTGACATTTTGAGTTCAACTCAGTTCATTTCACTTTCATATTTTCTCTGCATTTTCGTATAAATCACACATGAAAATGGCGATGTATACAATATCTACACAAAACAAAAACAACTACACCGAACATTACAGTATAATAACCACAATAATCTTTGAAGTATTAGAACAAGACTCAATGAAATCTAAGAAGTCAATGAAACACTTTTTGAAGAGAAAAATGCAGGGGTCTGTGTATTTAGAATGTGCGTCAAAGTGATGGAAGCCTCAAAAAGAAAGAAAGAAAGAGAAGAAACACACACAGAAATGGGCAATCTGCCATTGAAACTTGTCTTGTGCTAACTTAACTAATCCATCTCCGAATGGAAGCTAGTGAAGAAGGAAGAAAAGAAGCAACGTGAGAAGCTAAGTGTGCGGAGCAGTGAATTTATAGGCAATGAAACAAGCTTATAGGACCTGATTATGATTAATTAAGAGCAGTTATAGATTGCATGAGTAATGTATAATATGATACACTGTAAAAACATCGGTGTTAGATTTAACACCATGGGTGTTAAATCTAACACCGATCAAACTTCAATAGAGGACCACACCCACAGGTGTAGAAAATGCACTGTGATGGTGTTGAAAAGTATTCACCTGTCACTTCGTGGTGTAAATTTGACACTGTACCTGGTGTTATTTTGACACTGTACTGGTGTTAATTCAAAAATGACACCACATGGTGTTGATTTGATATTTGTTGGTGTTAATATCAATGGTTTAACACCCGTCCAGCTTCAATAAGATTACTGTAGTGTAAATTTATTTTCACATTTTTTTCAAAAATCTAGTATTTTAATGTAAAATTCACTATTTAACACCGGACTTTTTGCAGTGTAGACGTGTGTGTCTTGTGTCATACACGTGTAAGTGGTCCTATGTATTCCTGTCAGTGGGTCCTGTGTACTCCTGTCAGTGGGTGTAGTGAATGAGTGTACACCACTGTGTTCAAATTGAGGGTTAGTTTGTTTGTTTGGTTACTTGTTTGATTGTTTGCATATATATATATATATATCCATATGTGGACTGCATAGGGTTTTAAATTCCTAATGCCTATACCTCTACATTATAGTCAACAATGTTCCAGTTTATGAAAGGTACTTAATTAACATGGTTGCATATGCAAAAGGGCACACGAATTTGAAACTTCTAAACTTTAGGATCCCATGTCTACATCTTAGACTATAGTGAATGTAAACTGAAGACGTAATGATACTTCCGAACGGATATTCCTTTATTTGTCTTTACCACTGATCACTAATTTTGATTGCAAATCTGTCGTTTCATCCAACATACTCGTAAAGACAATGGTGACTTGTCAATTCATTCAGATATTACTGTCTATATATTTGTTCACGATTTCGGAAAACAAGTAAACTGGCTCAATTGTCATGCTGAAGACGGTGAGTTGGCTCAGTCGGTAGCGCTTCTACCTCCGACCCAAGCGACTCGGGTTCGAACCCGAGTCTGGACTGAGCAATGTTGTGTGTAATCATACCGTCCCCTCTAGCAAGAGGCAAAACACTCTGTCCCACGGATTGGACATAGAAAATAAATGGAGGTCCCATGTGTATGAGAGTCAAAACTCATGCAAGTAAAAGATCCCGCTTCTTTCATTCATCGCAAAGAGCAGGATGCTAAAGCGGTGAAGTGGTCCCATCTCACATCCAACTGAACCCCATGGAAGACCAGCTTAGCATAGCTGAATATATTTTATCCAGCCATCTTCTCAGATAGAAAATAAACAAACAAACAAACTGAGGCTATTTCAATTCTTGCGTTTAATCAATATGAGTCTTATTTTCGTGCGTTTGCTTAAAACATGTCACATTGTCCAAAGTGTCTGACGTTTTGCGCGTATACACGTGTATGACTGCGAAGACGATGATGATTATAATTATACTAGATAGGCTCAGTCGGTAGGCTCAGTCGGCTCAGTCGGTAGCGCTTCTACCTCCGACCCAAGCGACTCGGGTTCGAACCCGAGTCTGGACTGAGCAATGTTGTGTGTAATCATACCGTCCCCTCTAGCAAGAGGCAAAACACTCTGTCCCACGGATTGGACATAGAAAATAAATGGAGGTCCCATGTGTATGAGAGTCAAAACTCATGCAAGTAAAAGATCCCGCTTCTTTCATTCATCGCAAAGAGCAGGATGCTAAAGCGGTGAAGTGGTCCCATCTCACATCCAACTGAACCCCATGGAAGACCAGCTTAGCATAGCTGAATATATTTTATCCAGCCATCTTCTCAGATAGAAAATAAACAAACAAACAAACTGAGGCTATTTCAATTCTTGCGTTTAATCAATATGAGTCTTATTTTCGTGCGTTTGCTTAAAACATGTCACATTGTCCAAAGTGTCTGACGTTTTGCGCGTATACACGTGTATGACTGCGAAGACGATGATGATTATAATTATACTAGATAGGCCTACGTTGATACCACTACTGCTACTACTGCTGCTGCTGCTACTACTACTACTACTACTATACTGTAAAATACAAGTACTATTACGCCGTTAATACTACGCAATACTGATACTAATACGACAGTAATGGTTATACATTGTAATAACAATTGTGCTATAAAATAAGATGATATTATTAGTACGAATAATCATAATTTGATCATGGTAATCATCACTGTTGTTAGCATCGTTATTATACGCTTATACAGGCTGCCTTAAGGTATATCCAGTGACATTTCGTGGTGCCGCTGTGATGTGATATTATCAACCCCATAGGTTGGCGTGAGACGTATGATTGACAGGATGCGGACTGGCCGATATAGAAGTGCAAGGGTCCGACATAGATTGAAATCCTCCATTGTACAACTTTCAAAAGGGATTAATTGAGTGACCCAACGAGGCGGTTTACTTTCATCTCGTTAGAGACAGTGTAGCGGCAGAATGCCATTGTAGTTTAAAGGCGATACCGAATCAATAGCGGTTCTATGAGAACATTGAACGCTCTATTCAAGCGACAGGCAGTGACAGGCTGAATAGACATGTCGCCACCCGACACATTCTATACGCACCGAGTTCTTTTGAAGCCATCAGAGTTTTAATGACAATTTAGTATCAACAATAAAAAGTCGTGCTTCTTAAAGCCACTGCCCCTGATCTGGATCCCTTCAAAGGAATCGGTAATATGCCTATTCGCTTAACCTTCGACTTGTGCTCCTGTTCAGCTACTTTGTCGGCAGAGTATAGTAGGGAAGCGAGCTTTCAAAAATTGCATCTGAAGAAGATCCGGCTCTAGTTGAGCTCGTGGATCACAAGGCGTGCTGAATGTTAACGTGACAGTGATCACAGTTTGGGAACTACCCCATACTCTATCCTTTCTTGATCGAAAGAAAGGGGATGGAAAGAAAAATTAGAAAATGGATAGAGCGCTACATCACTGAATTCGTTAAAATGGCATCTCAAGTGATGTGTGTTTCCAAATCTTGTGTGGAAGTTACCAAAACAATTTACTCACATTCAATCTATGTGCCATAATTATTTCATCAGTCTTAAACGTTGATTTTTCCCAATTCTATTTCATCACAGCCTATCTACCACTGAGAGATCTGCACTGGTTACCGATTTGCTAATGAACATCATTAACATTAAGGTCTTGCTTCCTTATCTACTACAGCTCAAATAGTGATAACCATTACTAAGTAATAAAAGTAATAAGTAAACCAGGACTCGGTGACGATGTCTGCTTCAAGTACTTGTGTCTTTCGCATCAAGTTGTTTCAGGACTGTATCTTTGAGAAAACACGATTCTGCTCAATTTTAGACAGGAAGAGCGCTCTTGTTATGATTTCATACATAAGGTAGTGGGAGAATCCTGAAGTGATAAGTTATCTCCCAGATACATTCTTATGTTCTATTGCGAGAGTAATCATATCCCTGTTTCGTTAAAACATTTTCGTTTTTACATATCTTCAACTTTCTGATTTATTCGATCTTAATGTAACGGTTATTTGGCCCGGAATTTAGTGTCCTTCTTTTATAAGTCAAATAGAGTACAGACATGATTATCTTAAAGTTCTCTGTTTCACCATGGTTGATATCTAAGCAAACTTGTTTAGTTCTTCATGAGTTCGCTCAACTCATGCAAGTACGCTTACTAACATTGATCCAAGTTAGAATACAATGTTCAGAGTACATCCTATACTTCATGAATTGAGCGCTGATATTCAATATTTTATCATTTGACTTTTTATTCAATTTCGAATTCTTTACATTTTAATTACCCTACATTAGAATTGAATTTAATCTGATAAGTTGTGCTGGGCAATGTAAACTGTTAAGTACGAATCTGAGGAGTTTGATACAATGCGATGTGAAAATAATAATGTAGACATGTGCCTCTTGTGATTTTCAATTCCACTGTGTGTGCGCACATGTCTATGGTATTTTTTTATCATTGCTTGATTTTATTTTTGTTAATGATTGTATGTTTGTTTGTTTGAGTGTGTGTGTGTACGTTTGTGTGTTGTGTGTTGTGTGTTGTGTGTGCATGTGTTGTGCATATGTTCGTCAATATCGTATGGAGCAGGCAGCTACGTCTTCTTGCTATCAAACTGGTCAATTTTTACCATCTGTATATTCTATCAATATTATTCCTTGCATTTCTCTGCCATACCAGATTCCGTTTACATCACTTCGTTGTTGACCCGAAAGTTGTCTAAAATTCTAATCCCTATCTCCAATTCATCAAGTTATTTGTGAAGTTAAGACCTAATTTCAATCATGCACGAATACCAGCGAGCATTGATTTTATCCTTATCTCCCTGTCAGTGACTGTAACAACAAAAGAATGAAACGTACAATAACTGCATACATGCAAGCACACATGCATTCAAGTAATAATTTTGTTACTTTGTTTACACAAACACACACACACACACACACACACACACACACACAAACGCATACACAGAGACTCATACAACCAAACAACCATGAACAAATATAAACTTATGCAATACTAAAAAATACCATAGGAATGAGATAAGATGAAATGAATGAAATCTTAACGTGAAACGGTAATGTTTATTATCAAACATTAAAGACAAAGAAACAAAGCAATGTTGTGGAATCCAAGTCTGAATCATCTCGAGTGTCTCAGAAAAGAGGAACGGAGTTCTGAAGTCGGAAGAATGTTAGTCTTCTATCATTGTTTGCTGGCAGAGAATCCAATACACTTCTCAATATGAGAAATGAAATATCACATTTCAGTCACTCCTATGAGTGTGGCGGCATCACAGCGTTCAGAGTGGAACGACGAAGACATAAGGATGACCAAACACGTAGAATGGCGACGGGCTGTGGTAGAGACTCCCTTCACGGTATTGCGATGGATATGAAGAAGTCGGTCGGCTGCTTCGGGAGAGAAAGTCTACAGACATCAAGGGATTGGTGGCGCCCTGCTGCTTTCGATGAGATGTCGTCTGCTGCAAACTGATGATGTCACGCTCCTGGCTGATGCGGAAAGTCGACCAGGAACCCGGTGATCGGCTGCTACGAGACAGGAAATCGATTGACATCGGTGAGTCGTTGATGGCGGACTTCTTGGGCGGCGGTGTGTTCTCCTGGTCGATGACGTCGCATTCCGTTGATCGCTTACGCTTTCCTGTGGATGAAGACTCTGTTCCCTTGATGTCGGTTGGCCTGTTGATCTGGTTGTCGCTGGTGTCTGGTTGAGCAGAGAGGGAGTTGAGTGAAGCTCGACGAAGGCGTGAACGGCGATTCTGGAACCAGACCTGAAGATAAACAAAGAACAAATCTGACGTTAGCATTTTGCTTCATGCATAAACATTTTTTTTTAAACATGAAACGTAACATGTTACTGCCAGAAAAAAAAAGTCATCAAATGTCGAGGAAAACATAAAGGACGTGCTTCTTAACCTCGGTCATTCATATTCTCGCTGTTGTGCTAGGAGTGTTTGAGTCCCAAATTTTGATTCATATCAGGTATTGCATTGTAATAGCAGTCAGTGAAGTGATAACTGTGATTTGAAACCATCAATCTACATTCCGTAATATCGAAACAGTATTAAAAGAGATAACCAACTTTGCTTCATCATTTGTTTTATACATCTTATACATCTACTTTACATACTTGTATTCTGTCTTCATCGAGGCCGAGTGAGGCAGCCAGTTTCTCTCTAGAAACGATGTCGGGATATCGGTCGATGTCGAATTCAGCCTTCAGCTTCTCCAGCTGCCATTCGGTGAACACGGTCGGACGTCGACGACGAAGGCCTTTGGTAGGAACGGACGTCGAGACTTGAGAGAGAATCGAGAGCGATTGACCAGACATAGTGAATTGGATTGGTTTTGTAAAGATGCCGGTTTGTAGGAAAAACCTCAGAGGTGCGACTTTACTTCAATAAAATCTGAATGAGGTATGGTGATAGTACCAAAGTAGCTGGTAGTCTTGCAGTGATTAAGTGGGTTATGAATTGGAGAAGCCAAGCACCACTTTCACAAGCCCTCAACGAGCAAAGTTGTTTGATTGGTCCAATAAACCGACCAATAGGCGTGACAGCATTAGCGACTGAAGTAAAGTTTTAGTTTCATGAATGCCCACCGACTTCAGCCATGCAAAGGGAAGTGCGAGTGTCCTAATCCATGTCGCAAATTACACGTTGTTACAAGAGAGCTATGACTTTTCCTTTGTTCACTAGCGGTCTGATTGTCTGTTCGCTGCCGACAAACCAAACAATACCCTTGTAGTATACCAACTTCCTAAGATCGACAAGGAACAAATGAAGTACAAGAACAATAGATTAAACCCTGCGTTCGTCGTACAGTCGATTATTACAGAACATGGTTCTATTTGCAGATCCTAGATACCATCCCGGTATGGTATTTGAATTAGTACAGACAGACAGAGTGTGATTTGATTCAGTGTCACGTTGCTGTTTGTTTTTGTTTTAATAGAATTATCAGTAAATAGCAAATATATAATTTTTGAAGGTGGAGGTATTTCGTTTAAGAGTATCAGCAATTTTGCACGTAAAGGTAAATTTGGCTAACAGTCAGACTTAATCACCAAATAGTTCATCTCTGAAAATCGTTTTGAAAAGCAAAACCAAATTCTCCCCCATGCTCAAGATGACCCTAGTAAATGCAGTCAAAATCAAACCAAAAAGGCACTGTAAAATTGTCATTAGATACAACTTCACACACGGCCACTAATGAAAAAAATAGAGAAAATGAATAGATTCGAAGTTTAAATAATTTATATGGGGTACTATCATCATCGACGCTTTTGCCTTTAAAAAATACGAGAAACATTGAATTGTCAAATCACATTTAACTCATGTCCGATTCGTTTAATGTTCTTTATTGTTTGTTTTTCTTAATTTTGGTGGCCCAACATTTTTTTTTTGTGGTCCCAGGGCACCTGGTCACCGCTATTGTCGACCATTGTGTAATGATATAATACGCATGTGTGAATAATATTCGATGTTGGATTTGATGCTCACTTTAACAATAATCTCAACCTGCAATTTGCTAAACGTAGTCAAGCGTCGATGTCGCTGTGTAGATGGTAGGAACGGACTTTGAAGTATGATCGAGAACACTGATCTCTTTGTAACTATCGATAGCTTACATAGAGTTTAGTGATCGAGAAGAGAGTGTGATAAATAACCCATGTTGGAAAGTGGATAGACCCTTAATGTAGTATAAGAGGAGAACTTTTGACATGTGAAGCCGAGTGATTCTTTTTTAATTCGATTCACCGTAAAAGTGATTTTGATGGGAAGTTCATTAGTTTCCATTCAAGTCTGATTGGTCAAATTAAATGACCAATGAGATTAAATAACGGCACAGATTGGGACGTAGTTCCGTATTATAAGTGATCTGTCACATGGGTATGTTCTCCCACTGGCTGATATAGTTCCATTCTAAACTGACAGGATGAGAAGTGTGCGGCAATTGAAACGACGCACAAAACAATACGTTGAGACAGTGGCTTTCTTCTCACCCTAAATGAGCACTTCATTATTGTGATCCTAATCCCTAATCCCACGTTTGCCTTTGTTCATGATGGGATGCGAGAAATTTAAGACCTGATGGTATAGAACTAAGTTTGTTGTTTGAACAACCCACACAGAAGAAAGGTATATCCTATCAAAGAGTTGAGATCAAAGTTTTGCCGAAGATTATTTTGGCGTAAAGTATCCCTGTCAATCATGGCCACAGTATGTCAATCGTGTTATCTTTCCATCAGTTAAGTTAAATTGTTCTGATAGTGCTAGACATAGGTTACGTTCAATTACTATACTGAGAGGATGGGTCATTATCTACTATACAGTAAACTGATGTTGATTCAATCCTCTAGGTCCTAAGTATCGGTGTGCGCACTATGTAAGCATACCATAATGCATTTGGTTGGGTATGTATATGATTATATCACTGTATCATGTATGTAAGCTTGTATGTATAAACCTGCTTTTTGATAAGAGAGAGAATATAGATGAGAAGAAGTGAAAACTTTTAAATCTGATAAATGGAAGGGAAAAGTTCATAATTATGTAAATATACGTGCAGATAAAAGTGAATAAAACATATTAAAGCCTCATGATGAAATTAAATGAGACGTGTTTCACCCAGAGCACACACTGATGAGGTCGTCACGCACAAAAGTCAATTAATTAGCAAACCAGCAACCATTGACAATAAGAAGACGAAATGGCAACTTCACCTCGTACTACTAACTGTGATTCAAGAAAAAAAGAATAATTTTACAGCAACTCTTCATCCGTATTCTGCACGTGTCACTTAAGTTATAACGCCATTAACAATATGATAGAATATCTGTATAGTTTTAAACGGAAAATGTCGTCTGAAATTATGTAATTGCTACTTGATATCGATTCCGGTTTTGTAAGAAAGCGTCAAGTCATTCTGGTTTGACAACAAGGAAATGATTTCCGTCTGAAGAAAAACGAGCTGAATGTGCGTATTTTTTGTTCACGCATGGACATATCATAATGCCATATTATTGTATAGACGTACTTCATTGCTTGGGTTGTGAACGTTTAGAAATAATTTTGTGTGTCCGTTTCCTTGTGGAGATTGGTGTTTGTTCGAATGTATAGCGTGTAGAGGTCTATAACAGGACACTTTTTAATGTCATATTATGACCTTTCCAAGCATGAGAAGACTAAACACTTCATTATTTTGCTTTCTTTGATCTCTCGGTCTTCCCTTAAACTTAATCTTTATCTCTCTCATATATGTATATATATATATATATATATATATATATATATATATATATAATAGAACAGAACTCAAGTTCATACTGATTTGAGTTCTGTTGATATTATTGGAATAACACGCTTACTTCTTGCTATATGTATATATATATATAATCATATATATATATATATATATAAGTAATATATGAGTGTGTGCCATAAGTCCGTGTTCATGAGAATGTTGTATGTATTCGCCTTTTCATACCATAGTCCGTTTGCAAGTTTGTGTAATACTGATTTGAAAAAAAAAACAAATCAAAACAGAAACAAAATACATCAAATGCACACACATTCTATACAGATAAAGCATTATAGTACACACACACACACACACACACACACACACAAACACACGAACAAACACATACACACACAAGCGACTATTTATACGAATTGATCCACCCACACATGTATTGTTCAAAGAAATTGATTTGGTAATAGACAGGTGCATTTATTTACAATCATAACTCAGAATTCTGTTCAAAGCTGCGTTACTATGATAACACAAACAAAACCGTGGCTCCACGTCACAGAACAGGTCGTCAAGACGAATGTCCAGAATCCACAAGGCCTGACTATTAATAAATACTGAAATCGTTAACAAAATTAATGATACATAGGATGGCGATGGTCTATAACTTTGCGGTAATAGAGACTCCAATGGTGATACGTCAGTCCTTCGAAAGTTCAGCAGCATCACAGCATTCAAAACGGTACAACGAAGGCGTAGGGGTGACCAAACATGTAGAATGGCGACGGGCTGTGGTAGAGACTCCCTTCACGGTATGGCGATGGATACGAAGAAGTCGGTCGGCTGCTTCGGGAGAGAAAGTCTACAGACATCAAGGGATTGGTGGCGCCCTGCTGCTTTCGATGAGATGTCGTCTGCTGGAAACTCATGATGTCACGCTCGTCGCTGATGTTGGAGATTGACCAGGAACCCGGTGATCGGCTGCTACGAGACAGGAAATCGATTGACATCGGTGAGTCGTTGATGGAGAACTTCTTCGGCGGCGGTGTGTTCTCTTGGTCGATGGCGTCGCTTGTAGCAAAGCATTTCCTCTTACGCAGACAGTGGGTCTCACTTTCTGCAACACCGAGACGGTTGTCGATGGGAGGCGAGTTGGACTTGAGGGAGGATGGACGATGACGTGAGCGACGGTTCTGAAACCAGACCTGGAAAGAAAATGATGAAATCAAGATTAAGCTAAGCCCCCCAAATCAACAGTCTGATGTCATCATCCTCATGCAAAGCCTAATCAATTCTGCCTCTTAAGACATTACACATCTTCGATTACTGCTTGATTTATATAAAAACTGAATCAGTATTCATTCAGTTAAAGCAAGAAGAATTTTAAATGAGAGGTTGTTTTGTTTGCCCCCAATGTTATGCGTACATTGGACAAAATTAAACTGGATATTTCAAATTAAGAAACTCTGTGACTATCAGCAATATTGATATGTAGTGTCATTTAAAAGTCAATTCAAATTATTTGAATTAATCAATAACTTAAATATTGGTCGACTACATCTTTTCATGCCAGATACTATATTTAAGATGACAATGAAACCTACGTGTATTCTGTCTTCATTCAGGCCCAGTGTAGTAGCCAGTTTCTTCCTGGAAACGATGTCGGGATATTGGTCGATGTCGAACTCGGCCTTCAGTCTCTCGAGTTGCCATGCGGTGAACCTAGTCTTACGTCGAGGACGAGGTCGCTTGGAAGGAGCAGACATCGGGACGTGAAGCAGAAGTGAGAGCGACGAATCAGCCATGTCGGATAGCGATTATAGCCTTGGAGATATTTGAGGGATCAGTGACGGGTAATCGTTCAGCCAGGTAAGAAGACAAATTGCTTGTGATTCCCAATTGATTCCGGTCCGTAGTTTTCATTTCATGGAAAGCTATAATTCCTATCTGTGCTGTGTGTATGGTTGTTAATAGTTGATTGGTCAGACTGTGTAACCAATGGGATTAACGGGATGGAGGAGGCGGTAAGTCTATTTCACTTTAAACAAAAGCAGCAGCCTCTGACAAGTCACGGATGGTCATTAATCTGCCGGCAAAGGTCAAACACTGCTTACTACAACAATGGACTAACAATAGCCTGATAGCTCGCGTGCGGTGCGTAAGCTTTAATCATCGCGCCTCTCCTCTCTATTCACGGGTCACACTTTCCGCCTTTGTTCGTGCTATTGTTCGAGATATGAATGGACCTGTCCCCTTTCAATGAGGGTGTTTTACTAGATGTGATTCAAGGTAGCCATTAGGCGCTTTAGTCCTAAAGAGTGTCCCGCGGAGTCTGTCAGTCAATGTCCGTCTGCCAATCACAATCATACTCGATACTTCATAGTGTCGTATAGAACGTTGCAGAACCAAAGTTGAAAAACCGAGATATGAATGCTACGCCAAAAAAATACAACAACAACAACAACAACAACCGAAGTTGATGTTTAAACAGGACATACGGTCATACGATAACTATTACCCTCTGTCCTCATTATTGAAAAGAGTTATCCTTACTCTCGATATCAAATACCCGTTTCGGGTTCATAATGCATAACTTTAAATGAAACAGAACTTTACGAAATTGTTTACTGAGACTACCGTCTACACTTTTGGTATTTTTTTGTTATTACATGTTGTAAATGTACTGTTTATCAACGGGTGTACTGATCTTTTAAAAAAAATCGAGTTATCATATTTGATGTATACGTCTTGGTCAGATGTATCACAAATCATCCTACATGCAGCAAAATTGAAATAGTATATCTCCTAATATTTTACGCTTTAAAGCGTAAAATCTTTGGAGATATAACTTTTTTAATAAACCATACTTGTATTTAACAATACTTGATATTGACCACACTGATTAAAATTTAGACATTCGTTGTTTCTATCCCTAACGCACATTTCAGGACAATTTTAAAACACCATTTAACTTTGATTAAACCTGGGTTTTTGTTTTATCTGCAAACGGTAAATAATGCCTTTAATGTCTAGTCAAAGAGACCGTTTTTGTAATGTACTAAAAATATGTAATGCATTCTTTGTTACTGTCTGAAAGCTTGCCGGAGACTAGCCCTACATATATCCTATATTACATCAGAAAATTAATTCGAGGGAGCAGGTGAAATATCCATGAATTGTAGTCACGTTACAGAAACGGCCCATATACAGTGCGCTCCCGTTATAACGAACATGGTTATAACGTTACAACGAAATAAAAATTCAGACCGCAACATTATCATCTCCATGCCTTTTATTGTTTATTTGTTCAGTTATAAAACGAAATTTCGATATAATGAAAGAAAAATGCTGGGCCCTAAAAGACTTCGTTTAATGGGAGTCCACTGCAATGCCTGCTGACAAACAACATTAAGATGACATAATGTCAAGGGTAATATTATTCCTGCTTTCTGAAAGTGGCAAGTCTAGTGAATGTTTGCCACTCCTTGCTCGTCTAAATGTCCCTAATTCATCATTGCCTGCAGCAGTACTGGTATTGCGCGGGATTGATCTGGAGTTTAACCCATTTCCTTCCACCCCGAAACATACTATCATCACTAATTTTACTAGTATTTGCATAAAATTCAGGTATATATTCTGTGTCTGAGACAAATATGCAATCACTGGCCAGAATGTGGTAGTTCAACGACTTAAGAATTTATTCAATTTTTTGTTTATCAAAAATATATGATGAACTTGTGACAGCGACATAATTTACATTTGAATGAATGAGAAGTACTTGAAAATTGTAATGAAGAGGAACTACCCTCTTCGCCACATTGTCCTATAACTTAGACATCTTAAGAGCTCACCAGCTCTTACCACATGACGTAGGACAATAGCATGTTGCGCTTACGCAGGCATATCGATTATTTTGCTACAAAGAAAAAACCAAAAGAATAAAGCATCAACAACAGTTTGCTCTCACAGTAGACTCACTCTCACAACCACTGGTAAACTAAGCAAATGGGTGGCCCCCTGGAAGAAGTTTCGAGATCAAATATTTGGGAATCATCATCAAAAACAATCTGAAATGAGGTAAACAGTCTAACACTGCTACCAAAGCAATCAAGATGCATAGAGAAAAGACGGCTAATCCAAAGACTAACCACACTCCGTAAGATACTCAACGCAGAACTGTATCTACCACCAGGAGACTATCTTCAGAAGAAGAGTTTAAGAAGTAGGCGAACACACAACAAACAGTTTGTTGTGTTCCAATGTGTTCCAATTCGCAGAATCCTTTTCCCTGAAGCCGTGAAACTCTGGAATGATCTCCCCCAGCATACCGAGGACATCAAACGCAGCACGACCTTCAAATCTGCACTTCAAAATTAATTCAAATCATGTAATTACTGTAACTTCACTCCCGTCCACTCCGAGTTACAAATACTTCCAGCTATAGTCCCTATAGGACCCTTCGGAAGTGACGAGCACAAAGTACAAGGTATAAAAAAAAGCTACAAGCCCGTTGAAGCATTGTTCTATATAGTATCACATTCTCACATTTTCTTGAACTTGAATATAGTCATGATTGAACAAACAATATAAGTAATTGTGCTAGTTTATACATAAAAATCACTACCTTTAGCGCAAATAACTTTTGTTTTATAAGCTTTAACTCTATAGTTACAATGCACTTTTCACACAGGTAAAGCATTTTCCTCAAACTGCAATTTCAACTTTTAAATCTGTGTACGCAATTAGTGACAATGCCCACAGGCAATTAGTATTGAACTTGCCACAAGGCCTAGACATGCACAGAGATTATCAAATGCAGAAGGAAATTCTGAACTACTTTTCCTCATGAAACTTACCTGACCTTACCTTAATCAATGAAAAGAAATAAAAACACACATGCAAGTAATAGGAATGAACAACTGAGGGCATCATGTAGCATAAACTTAATCGCAAACACCAGAAATTAGCTTTGTCCAGTGAATATCCCTGAAATTGAGTTCATCAGTCGAAGTACACGGAGGGTAGTTTGAGTCCATCAACGTCAGGTTTTCACAACTATACCTCCTGATTCTCAGGTCTCTTGTCCACTTCGGTTTTGTTAAAGTTATATCTGTATCTGTTCTTACGCTTCTTCTTGGGAATCTCTGCCATCCCTGCAGACAGGAATTAGATTGGAACTGGCATGTTTATAAGTCACAAATATTCCTGGACTTCTATTCTCATAAGATTCATGAAATCACAACTCCATTTTGATATACCATGTTAATTTCTTCTTCTTCTTTTTTAAACATATTTTTGTAATTTCGCTTTGGTAGTGTGCTGAAAAATAAGAAAATTAACTTAATTCTATAATTATATTATTCAATGCATGCAATAAACAAATTTGGGTATTGTGTCAATTACCAGCGAGAATTATGTTCATCTGAAATGAAAATGTTTACATATAAGAATCCCTTAATAAGACACAAAGATATTCAACTACCAGTATTGTTTTATAAGTACATCAAACTATAAGTTCTCATACATATTGCAGACATCATCATACCTCTCACAGTGCGTATGGGCGTATCCGGGAAGTCAACAGACCAGTACTGAGGTGGAGTTTTAGGTCTACTGTAGTGGCCACGGTGACGGGAACAGGTCTTCATCCTTTCAGCAAGTTCTTCGTCAGTTAAATTAAGACCTCTGTAGTATTGTTTTCAGACAGTGAGAAGAATAAACTGTAAACTCTGATTAGATTACCGTATATTTCAAGTGAAAGTAACAAGGTTTGTTCATTCGACTTTACAACTCAGCCGAATGGAAGGAAAATAAAGATCGCTTTTTGGCTTTGAGTAAGACAATTTTTGGCTCATGCAGTTTTCTGTGTCTTTATATGAATTATGTTGATTTTTTAAATTCTTTCGAAATGTTGGTAGATGACATGAGATGAATAGTAGATAAGGAACTCGAGCAGTAGTTCAGGTGAATTCAAAAAGATATCAGAGAATTTACAGTGTCTCTTCCATTGTTAGAAAGTACAAGGGGGATTTTGTCAAAAATACAGGATATAACTTTCCACCTCCTCCTTATTTTTTGTAGGAAATATATTAACAACAACGGCCCCTTTTTACGCTGATCAGCTGATTTGGGTAGAGAAGTGGTATCAAACGAAATATTGGTTCGTTATTCCGAAGGCTCGTTAGTCCCAAACCTAAATAAGGTTTCACCCATTCGTTATTCCAAAGGTTCGATTGACAAAAATGAAATAAGGTTCATTATTCCGAAGGTCTGCTAGTCCAAAAATGAAAAATGGATTCGTTATTACTCGCTTAATTAGATAAACCCTTTTTTGTGGGGGAGGGGGGACAAAATGGTGTTGAACTTGAAAAAAATATATATTTATTATCGAAATACGTAGATATAGTCGCAGCGAAGAATGATACATTTTTTTTTGAAAGCTTGTGTTGCATCAGCAAGTGGAATAGATTAAGAATCATTATCTGAAGAAAAAAGATAACATGCATTCCCCATATTCCTTGACCCACGGCCCATCATGGTGCAAATGTAGATTCTTATCCACCCTTTTATAGCACAGTACGAGAAAGCGAAGCGAGTATAAGAAAAATACTTTTTATATGAAAAAAGAGTTATTTTTTGACTAGACAAGATAGGCTATCCTTGTGAAAATCATATGTGCATGCTCATGAAAAATGACGGAACATCTGGGCGGGGGTTAGGGAATAGTGTGACAGACAAAAATGAGGAAATCTATGGTCAGCTGGCTTCTTTTAGTCTCCTGAAACCCTTGAGTGTTATGCTTTGGAATCCTCTATGAAATAAACAATTCAAAATTAACATTGATTATTTTAGCTTAAATTTTTTAGTTTGTTCGATATTACCGTTTTTTTAAACCGAAAAATACGACACAATATTTTATTAAGATACCACTTTTGTAAATCCGCCCATCCCCCCCCCCCTCCCCATGTGAAAAAAAACCCACCTCACCTGTCAGTCAGTGCCCTCCCCTTCCACCACGCCCTCCCATTCCAGTTTTTTCTGCTTTCGCAACTAATTATTTCAGCTTCGGTAAAACGAACCTTATTTCATTTTCGGACAACCGAACCTTTGGAATAACAAGCCTCCGGAATGAAGAACCCTATTTTCTTTTAGGATTAACGAAACTCCGGAATAACGAACCTTTGGAATAATGCTTCAAATGTTCGGATTAACCTTTTTCCTATTTTCGGACTGATGAACATCCTGGCATAGGAAATTTGCGTGTTTCGGAATAACGAACCTTCGGAATAACGAACCTTCGGAATAACGAACCTTTGGAATAACGAACATCACCTACTGACTTTCAACAGAAGTACCACGTGGTTTTACGTTTTCCTAGCGGTGTGAATGTTTATATTATGCAGATATTTCATGGCACTTGGTGCGAAGGCTACATGACTGATGCATTGCCTTCACCACAATATTGTTCCTATATACCAGAGACCCGGGGAGTTACCTATAGACGCACTCTTGAAGACTATCGCATTCAAACAAACTTGGGGGAAGCTTTGAGGGCCCGTGGGGGGGGGGGGGGAGGAGGGGGGGGACATTGTACTCCATTTGTGTATTCTATCACACTGGCAAATATAGCTGTCAAGTACAATGTATGTAGAAAGTCTGACAATGCATTTTCAAAAAGGAGATCAAACTGGCTCCTTGGTTGGTCCTGTCCCTTATGGGGCAACCCCCTAGATCTATCATAAATAACCTTGGAAAAGAACATTCACTAATGTACTATTTACTCAAAATATTTCTGATTTTGTTTTGCATCATTTTTTTCCTTAGATTCTCTAGTCTGGTGTGTCAGGGGGGGGGGGGGCATGGTTCCCATACATATTTGCAGGATTTGATGTGATATAAATTTCATGACGAAGCTACGGCTTTTTTTTTTCCAAATGGCGACAGCTAAACAAATCAATTTTGCGTTTTGAAATCTGTCGAACCAGGGAGGTGGAAGACTTTCTTCCACCTCCCTGGACGAACGTATTGCACAAAGAGTTAGAAGCCGATAATCCGATAAGTACACGAATATAATATGTATGGTATCTGAGAGTGTCAAAAGATTGAAATCAAGAGACATAAAGAGCCAGAGAAAGAGAGCATGGGGCGAGGACAAACCGACAGCATTTTAATTCAGACATTGAGCAGGTTTTTGTCACAAAATGAGAGTATGTAGGATGAAACAAGAGGAATATAGGGGAGGGAAACTGAAACTCTACAGAGGTACAACAATGTAAATAGCTGTGAGGAAGAGATACAGCGATACAGATATGAGTGATATCGTCAGGAAAGGTGATATTTCGCAAGAAAAGAAGGATAGATGAACTCAAAAGAAACTGCAAAGTTCCTGTCTCTGGAATGACATAATGCTTGTAAAATGAAATGACACTTACTTGACGACACTCCTCGCAGTCAAAGCCTTTCAGTTTTCGTCTCTCATCCCTCTTTCTTACCACGTCCTTAAACTTGTAGGGAGGTTCCTCATTCTTCTCTGGAACACTGAAGGGAAACAAGCACATGAACTGGTGTTACGGAGAGGAAAATGATACCTGATAAACTTCGGTATGATATTAACTGACTGACTGACTCTTGTTTCTTCTTTTTTCGACACCGATTATTTCTGAATTAATCAAGAGTAGTTTTATATTTGGAAGAAAGAAGCTATGCTCACCTGTCGAAATCCCTCAGGTGGTTACTAGGTCCACAATGGCTTCCTTCAGTCTGATTCTCTGAATCAGCTACAAGCAATATTTTCTCAGCATCAGCAAAACCTGCGCTGTTCTTCGCAGACTTAATTATTCGATTCTGGAAAGTGTTCTGTTCCCCCTTGTCATCTTGGTGATTTCCTCTCCTGTCTGCCTTGCCTGAATCTGATGCCTCATCTTCAAACATGTCTTCAAAGCTGTCAAACTCTGGATTCTCACTGTCACTATGTTCACCAACACTTGTGTGTCTGCAAAATGCACTCTCCCTTGGAAACTCCGGTTGGTTCTCTTCATCATTATTGTCTTCCAGAAAGCTGGATCTAACAGCTGCCTTCTCTGAATTTAGAGATATGGGTCGCTTCCTATACCCCAAGATTTTAAGCTTTGCAACATATAAACTGTCTGTATTATCATGCTTCTGTTCCATGACATGTCCTGCGTTTTGGACGTTTGAGATAATTTCAGGTTCTGCTGGAGGCTGGAGGAGCAGACAAGTTGTGTCAGAATCTCCACTCTCACAATACCCAGGACTCCTTGCCGGGCTTTTATGATAGCTTGTTGAATCATCATTGTTACTGAAACTTTCTGCCGGACCATTTTCATTCTGGTAATCATCCATCTGAGAATCCCCTGTAAGTGGTGACAGCCTATTCTGGTGTTTCTCCTTGTATTTTGTTGAAGATTGTTTCACTAATCGCCAAAATGTCCCTAATTCATCATTGCCTGCAGCAGTACTGGCATTGCGCAGGATTGCTCTGGAGTTTAACCCATTCCCTTCTACTTCACAATCACTGCTATCATCACTAATTATAATAATATTTGGATCAACTTCAGGTATAGATTCTGTATCTGAGACAAATATGCAATCACTTGAATCTAATTCCATTTCTTGACCCAATCCAGATGAACCTCCTCTATCATTTTGAGCAGTTGCGTCTTCTTTTTCATCCCGAGGTGCCTGTCTTCGATTTCCCAGCAAAACACCTGATGGGGTTGGATTCATTTTCAGGGCTATTTCTTGGTAGCATATACTTTTTTCTTCTGCTTGTTGGTGGAGAGCTTGCTGACTTTCCTTTCTATCCGGTCTGACAGGGTATCACTCTGACAAGAGTCTGAAACATATAACATCTTTAAAGCTTAATAACAAATCAACAAATTTTATGAACAAGGTATCCCACTTCTCATCATACAGTAAAGTCAGTATGCATCAAATATTACAGAATATTTGATTTAAGTACATTAATATTTTGCAATTTCGTTGACACTGTCCAAAATAACAGAAGTATGAATATTTTCAACAATTATCATTATTTTCATCAATAATACAACACATCTGTGATATGATAACATGAGTTACAATTTAATTTACATACAGGACGGTTGCCAAGAATAAGCACAAAACCTGACTGTTTAGCAACCGATAATGAACTAGAACCGGAATTTGTCAACACTGACAAATTAGGTGATCCGATCTTTTCGAAAATCAATGATTTGAGTCCTGATCCAAATATTCATGACCATACAGGTTTCATCTGTGTTGACGGGACATTGGCCGTGTGATGTTTGGATTCTCATTTAGAAAAGGGAGTGAGACCTGCCATCTTTGGTACCGAATTCCGTATACACTAACGGAAATACAGAATGAAGTATATTTGACCTTTGACCTCATTTTGCACACCCAAGATGGCGTCTGAGCAAAAAGTGATTATTTTTTATGAAATGATTCTTGTAACATGGTCTTTGCGTGTGCAAAATATGGGAAAGATAGGACATGTATTCACCAAGATACAGGATGAAACATTTATGACCTTTGACCCTAATTTACATACCCAAGATGGTGTCCGATTAAGTAGTTGTTATTTTATGAAATAATGTACGTGACATGTACTAAACATGTGCAAAATATGGGATTGATACCCATTGTTGTTGTTCATCTATTGCACAGAAAGTAGTAGAAAGAAAGAAAAATAAAGAAAAAATAATGTTATTTTATAGAAATTTGAAGGAGAAGCATAAAAAAATCAGAAAAAGATAAAGTAAGGAAAGCGAGATTAAGATTAACTAAAGAAAATGAAGAAAAAAAGTGTTTAAAAAAATTAAAAAAAATATTGGCAGGGGTGAGCCTCGAACCAGGGACCTTAGGATTACGAGTCGGATGCGCTACGCAATGACCTATTTCATTCTCCATAGGCCCTGTGTATTAAGCAAAATGACGCTGCATCGAAGCCTCGTGCCATTTTCAACCAAGGTTTTTGACGTGATGCCGACATCGTATGAAAAAATGGAGGGCACACTAACGATAGCCCAAAGTCTCAGCTACAACATATTAAAATCTGGGAGAAATTCACTGAAGCATAAGTGAGCTAGTGCTCGAAAAAGAGAGTCATGTCAATTTTCACTGCCAGAAAAACTGCTCTCCCATAGAGATAACACGTAAACTGGTCAAATTTGACAATATTACTTTCAATCCATTTTTACGAGGTGATGCCGTCATCCAATCAAAATGTTGTAGTAAAAATATTAATGAAAGATCATTTAATAAGCTACAACATACTGAAATCTGGGTGTAAATTGGCCAAGGATAAGTGAGATACGCTCGAGTGCACTTGAAATTTGATGACGTCATTTTGAAAATTTACTTTTTTTACTTTATTAAGAAATTTGATATCTTTTAATCATTTTGCCAGCATCGTCAACCCATGAAATAACATGTCCAACTCATCAGCTTTTAAAATATGTAAAGAAAATGGGGGGGTTACCGTCCATCCTGACGAGTAAAATCGGATTTAAAATTGGCGTTTTTTGGGCATCGTTGCACTGTATATTGCCATTGAGCAAATATCAGACTTTCTTAAAACGGTTTCAAACAAAATGGTTTCAAATAGTGCCATTCTCTACCTCATACATTTATTAATGAATAGTACAATGTTTTGTTTTTTGTTTGTTTGTTTTGTTTATGTCTCCTTCATAAAGTGCCACAGAGCATTCACTATTTCCTTTATTATGTGAAGATGTAATTTTTGAAAGTATATATACTTATTGTTTTAATTATGATGTGTATGGCATGCGTTGTCAGAGAGTTTATTATTATTAATATAAAAAAGGTTGTGGATCACAGGATCAAGGGCTTAACGACAAGTTGAGAAAATATAATTGTGTCTTTTTATATTATTATTCTCAAAAACGGTTGGATTTTTTTTATAATGTTATGTTTTAGCGTTTTGGTATTGCTTATTTGTGAGATCGAATTTTGGTGTAAAATGCGCAATAATATAACACAGAGCGTTGGTTATCGAAACAATAGTATATTTCTTTGTTAGATATACATATTGTACGTGAGAGTGTGTGTAATAGTGGAATGAGAGTTAGAAGAGAGAGAGAGAGAAAGAGAGAGAGAGAAAGAGAGAGAGAAAGAGAGAGAGAGGGGGAGAAAGAGGGGGAGAGATGTGCAATTATCATCCCCAGATGCTAATTTCGTATATACAATGCACATACAATGTATGTAATGCGAATCATTGATTGACTGATTTGATGACCGTAATGCGCTGTGTATAGATTGCATGTATTCTGATTTGGGAGTTTATGTATATTACGAAGAGAAGATTGTGAGGATTTTTTTTTTAAATCAAACTGATTATCCTTGTTGAGTAAAATGTGTTGATTTGAGTTTTATGATTATTTGATTATTTTTGTTTATCTGACTATCTTTGACTATTTTTGATAAACTGATTATTTTTGTTGCGTAAAATGTGTTGATTTGAGCCGTATGACAACACAACATCTGTATTAATTAATAAGTATAAATGACCGGTATACATAATTAACATAAACTCATTGTTTGTTTGTTTTTTGATAATCATTGAGAATAGTAATATATTATATTTTTAATATTTGATTTTGTTTGGTATTATAGGTTAATCTAATTGTGCAATGGTTCTGATAAATAAGATTGATCCTTTGTTATTTTAATGTATTTTTTTTTCATCGCTACATTGTATTTTGTGAGTATTTTTAATGTATACATGGCTATTGTTAACAATGTCTGTAATTCAGCCTCCGGGCTGCGAAAGATATTGACTAATAAAACACCATTTCAATTCAATTCAATTCAAATTGACGCGCGCGCGGAATTTCAACTTTGACGGGCCCGTATGACGTCATATTGAGTCGGATTGACTTGAAACTTGGTAGAAATATTCCTTGACAATTTAGGCATCCGATAAATGTAAAAAAACGGGAAATTTCCATTGCATATGAGCTGTGTGTGCGAATATGTGCGCGCGCGTACGCGTCCGTCCAATTTTTTCAATTTTTGAAAAAATGCTCTAAATGGTCTGAAACGTGTGCAAAAAAAATTTTAGCTCGATTGGAGCATACAAATATTTCAACGCGCGCGTACGCGCACGTTTTAACAATGCGATGAATTTTGAAAACATGAGTAGAATTCCCTTGAATTGAAATTTACGTGACGTAAACTTCATTGAAAAATTCCATTCCATTAATGAGATATGATTGAAAATGTGTTTTCATATAATGACGTCTTAGTGACGTCACGGTTGACTGATCACTACGATTTTACTTGACCCGTCGTCTTTGGGACATGATACATATATGGTATAATTTTGACATTGATAGGAAGTGGACTTTCTGAGCTAAACTCTGCACAACTTTTGTCCAGACATAAAGAAGAAAAACAAAGAATCAGTACAGATACAGAGGTGATCCGAGAGGATTCTCGGATCACCTAATAACATGAAGAAAAACAAGGGGGCCCAACATGATGCTGGTGGAATAAGGGTTAGGGAAAGAGAGAGAGAGAGAGGGAGAGAGTACAGGGGGAGGGGATGATGAAAAACTCCCGATACTGTCTTGCCAGATCAACTCCATATACTTATATAGACACATATGCACATAATCATAATAAGTTACAGTGATGTATAATATATGGTGTTGTTTTTGTCGTGCAGAAGTTGCATTGAAGTCACATTGAAAGAGAGAGAGAGAGAGAGGAAAAAAGAAAAAGTAAACAAACGAACCATCTACGAAGCGTAACATTGAATCGCCCTTTCAGGGTATAGCGGACTATGATTTGCCCGACATAACATGAATAATGAACAACAGAGAAAGAACGAATCCCAGTTATTGCATTGATTGCAGAGATATAGTAAAAATAGTGAAGTTTGAAGAATTTGATGACCTTTGACCTTTGACCATGAACATGTGTGTTCAAAAGTTGATAGGCACAAATTCATCCACTTACATACCAACGGCGTAAATCCGTACTGAGGAGTGGGGGGGGGGGGGGGGGGATGGTCACCATCACCACGATTACAAGCCCATAACCGGACCGGCGCAGCCTTTTTTTTTTTTGTCAGATGACTTTCGGCGGAAAATCAGACCTTAAAAGTATGAAGACATTTTTTTGTTGTTTTTGAAATATCTGTGAGAGGGAGCGGAGCGACCGAACGGGGGGAAGGTGTGTATGGGGGGGGGGGGGGAGGGGTATCCCTCTCCCACCCGAGGAAGATTTTGCATTTTCAGACCTGAAACTCAGCGATCTGGTGCACACTTTTGGTGAAATTTTTGTTTTCTTTTCTTAAAGAAAAACACAATAAGAAAATGAAATATTCACAATATATCATTGAATGAATAAATCGTGGTATTTCAGCTCTTGCTTCGCCTGTGCGACATCACTGTGAAGGCCTACTAAATAATGGGGCCTACTAAAGTATCACCGGCGTAGACAGGATTTGATCTTTATATAGGAGGAGCGGTTATGTGAGGGAGCGAAGCAAGCGAGGGGTGGGGGGGGGGGGGAGGGTGGTAGGGGGTTTCCCCCTCCCATGGTGAAATCTTTTTGCATTGAAAATTTTGACATTTTACAGTCCGTTTGTAGCTATATTCTTCCCTTTGGAAATTAAGGGGGGCACACCGGGCGCAACTGCTGTCAATCACTGGCAGCAACATCAAGAGAATGGCATAGCGATTAAATGCGAGCGAGCGAAGCGAGCGAGCTTCAAAAATTTTGACATTTTAGAGTCTAAAAACAGCCGTTTGTAGCTATATTCTTCGCTTTGGAAATTAAGGGGGGGGGGCACACCGGGCACAACT
Source organism: Diadema antillarum (assembly GCF_040938485.1). Classification (NCBI taxonomy): domain Eukaryota; kingdom Metazoa; phylum Echinodermata; class Echinoidea; order Diadematoida; family Diadematidae; genus Diadema; species Diadema antillarum. The sequence continues at coordinate 273,232 of NW_027270973.1, read as the reverse complement.
GCTGTCAATCACTGGCAGCAACATCAGAAGAATGGCATAGCGATTAAATGCGAGCGAACGGAGCGAGCGAGCTTGAAAATTGACATTTTACAGTCCCAAAAGCTGTCCTTTGTGGCTGTACTTTTTCGCTTTGGAAATTAAAGGTGGCGCACCGGGCGAAAACTGCTGGCAATTACTGGCAGCAACATTAGGAGAATGGCATAACGATTAAATGCGACCGAGCGAAGCGAGTGAGCTTCAAAATTTGGATATTTTACGGTCCCAAAAACTGTCGTTTGTGGCTGTATTTTTTCGCTTTGGATATTAAGGGGGGCGCACCGGGCGAAAACTGCTGGCAATTACTGGCAGCAACATCAGGAGAATGGCATACACGGCATAATGATTAAATGCGAGCGAGCGAAGCGATTGAGCTTCAAAATTTTGACATTTCACTGTCGTTTGTGGCTGTATTTTTTCGCTTTTGAAATTAAGGGGGGGCTCCGGGCGAAAACTGCTGGCAATTACTGGCAGCAACATCAGGAGAATGGCATAATGATTAAATGCGAGCGAATAAAGCGAGCGAGCTTCAAAATTTTGACATTTTACAGTCCACAAACTGCCATTTGTAGCTATATTTTTCGCTTTGGAAATTAAGGGGGGCGCATCGGGCGAAAACTGCTGGCAATTACTGGCAGCAACATCTCAGGAGAATGGCATAATGATTAAATGCGAGCGAGCGAAGCGAGCGAGCTTCAAAATTTTGACATTTTACAGTCCAAAAACTGCCATTTGTAGCTATATTTTTCGCTTTGAAAATTAAGGGGGGCGCACCGGGCGAAAACTGATGGCAATTGCTGGCAGCAACATCTCCCCCAGGAGAATGGAATAATGATTAAATGCGAGCGAGCGAAGCGAGCGAGCTTCAAAAGTTTGACATCTTACAGTCAAAAAACTGCCGTTTGTAGCTATATTTTTCGCTTTGGAAATTAAGGGGGGGGGGCGCACCGCGCGCAACTGCTGTCAGTCACTGGCAGCAACATCAGGAGAATGGCATAGCTGTTAAATACAAGCGAGCTTTAAGATTTTGACATTTTACAGTCCCAAAAGCTGTCCTTTGTGGCTGTACTTTTTCGCTTTGGAAATTAAAGGTGGCGCACCGGGCGAAAACTGCTGGCAATTACTGGCAGCAACATTAGAAGAATGGCATAATGATTAAATGTGAGCGAGCGAAGCGAGTGAGCTTGAAAATTTTGACATTTCACAGTCCCCAAAACTGTCGTTTCTGGCTGTATTTTTTCGCTTTTGAAATTAAGGGGGCGCACCGGGCGAAAACTGCTGGCAATTACTGGCAGCAACATCAGGAGGATGGCATAATGATTAAATGCGAGCGAGTGAAGCGAGCGAGCTTCAAAATTTTGACATTTCACAGTCCCCAAAACTGTCGTTTGTGGCTGTATTTTTTCGCTTTTGAAATTAAGGGGGCACACCGGGCAAAAACTGCTGGCAATTACTGGCAGCAACATCAGGAGAATGGCATACATGGCATAATGATTAAATGCGAGCGAGCGAAGCGATTGAGCTTCAAAATTTTGACATTTCACTGTCGTTTGTGGCTGTATTTTTTCGCTTTTGAAATTAAGGGGGCGCTCCGGGCGAAAACTGCTGGCAATTACTGGCAGCAACATCAGGAGAATGGCACAATGATTAAATGCGAGGGAATAAAGCGACCGAGCTTCAAAATTTTGACATTTTACAGTCCCCAAACTGCCATTTGTAGCTATATTTTTCGCTTTGGAAATTAAGGGGGGCGCTCCGGGCGAAAACTGCTGGCAATTACTGGCAGCAACATCTCAGGAGAATGGCATAATGATTAAATGCGAGCGAGCGAAGCGAGCGAGCTTCAAAATTTTGACATTTTACAGTCCAAAAACTGCCATTTGTAGCTATATTTTTCGCTTTGAAAATTAAGGGGGGGGGGGGCGCACCGGACGAAAACTGATGGCAATTGCTGGCAGCAACATCTCCCCCAGGAGAATGGAATAATGATTAAATGCGAGCGAGCGGAGCGAGCGAGCTTCAAAAGTTTGACATCTTACAGTCAAAAAAACTGCCGTTTGTAGCTATATTTTTCGCTTTGGAAATTAAGGGGGGGGGGGCGCACCGCGCGCAACTGCTGTCAGTCACTGGCAGCAACATCAGGAGAATGGCATAGCTGTTTAATACAAGCGAGCTTTAAGATTTTGACATTTTACAGTCCCAAAAGCTGTCCTTTGTGGCTGTACTTTTTCGCTTTGGAAATTAAAGGTGGCGCACCGGGCGAAAACTGCTGGCAATTACTGGCAGCAACATTAGAAGAATGGCATAATGATTAAATGTGAGCGAGCGAAGCGAGTGAGCTTGAAAATTTTGACATTTCACAGTCCCCAAAACTGTCGTTTCTGGCTGTATTTTTTCGCTTTTGAAATTAAGGGGGCGCACCGGGCAAAAACTGCTGGCAATTACTGGCAGCAACATCAGGAGAATGGAATAATGATTAAATGCGAGCGAGTGAAGCAAACGAGCTTCAAAATTTTGACATTTCACAGTCCCCAAAAATGTCGTTTGTGGCTGTATTTTTTCGCTTTTGAAATTAAGGGGGCGCACCGGGCGAAAACTGCTGGCAATTACTGGCAGCAACATCTCAGGAGAATGGCATAATGATTAAATGCGAGCGAGCGAAGCGAGCGAGCTTCAAAATTTTGACATTTTACAGTCCAAAAACTGCCATTTGTAGCTATATTTTTCGCTTTGAAAATTAAGGGGGGGGGGGGGCGCACCGGGCGAAAACTGATGGCAATTGCTGGCAGCAACATCTCCCCCAGGAGAATGGAATAATGATTAAATGCGAGCGAGCGAAGCGAGCGAGCTTCAAAAGTTTGACATCTTACAGTCAAAAAACTGCCGTTTGTAGCTATATTTTTCGCTTTGGAAATTAAGGGGGGGGGGGGGCGCACCGCGCGCAACTGCTGTCAGTCACTGGCAGCAACATCAGGAGAATGGCATAGCTGTTTAATACAAGCGAGCTTTAAGATTTTGACATTTTACAGTCCCAAAAGCTGTCCTTTGTGGCTGTACTTTTTCGCTTTGGAAATTAAAGGTGGCGCACCGGGCGAAAACTGCTGGCAATTACTGGCAGCAACATTAGAAGAATGGCATAATGATTAAATGTGAGCGAGCGAAGCGAGTGAGCTTGAAAATTTTGACATTTCACAGTCCCCAAAACTGTCGTTTCTGGCTGTATTTTTTCGCTTTTGAAATTAAGGGGGCGCACCGGGCGAAAACTGCTGGCAATTACTGGCAGCAACATCAGGAGGATGGCATAATGATTAAATGCGAGCGAGTGAAGCGAGCGAGCTTCAAAATTTTGACATTTCACAGTCCCCAAAACTGTCGTTTGTGGCTGTATTTTTTCGCTTTTGAAATTAAGGGGGCACACCGGGCAAAAACTGCTGGCAATTACTGGCAGCAACATCAAGAGAATGGAATAATGATTAAATGCGAGCGAGTGAAGCAAACGAGCTTCAAAATTTGACATTTCACAGTCCCCCAAAATGTCGTTTGTGGCTGTATTTTTTCGCTTTTGAAATTAAGGGGGCGCACCGGGCGAAAACTGCTGGCAATTACTGGCAGCAACATCAGGAGAATGGCATAATGATTAAATGCGAGCGAGCGAAGCGAGCGAGCTTTAAAATTTTGACATTTTACAATCCAAAAACTGCCGTTTATAGCTATATTTTTCGCTTTTGTTTGTCCCACTTTTATGGGGGAACCATACCCCCCCCCCCCATCGACGCCTCTGCATATGAGGGTGCTTTTGTTAGTGAAAGATCTGCTGCACACTCTTTGATAAATTAAGGAAATATACGTCAATGTCAAAAGTGTACAAAGTTTATCGAAAGGGATCCGGTATAGCGGAGCTTTTGTATGTTATGATTGGAATACAACGATCTGGTGCATAGTTCTGGCGATATTTGGACAATTTTCCATTAAGAAAGTTTGAGATTTGTCCTCATCTCGGGAATTGCTTGGGGGATAAATGATTTGTCTGCCTAAACACTCCCGCAGGGGCGGGGCAAATGCCCCTTCCACCCCCCCCCCCCCGAGATAGATTCGACGCCCCTGATCTTCCCTGAGTATGCCCATTAATGTATCCTGACTGAGTCATCAGTCACTGTCGTTTCTCAGGAATGATTCAGGAAATGGAGGGAGTTCAAGTATGGCGATATAATTTTTGTTATTGTTTGCTTGTTTGTTTGTTTTCGTATCATATTTTGCAGATGATCCCCAGTTACTCGCGTCATAGCATGTTTACATGTAGGCCTATACTATTTGACGTTGTCAACGTCTGAGCCATACCTCACAGTGTATGTCGATGTTACTTTCTTCGCGAGCGAGCGAAGCGAGCGAGCGCTTCAGAAAATTATGTATACATTTTCCTACAAGGTAGAATACTGTTCAGCTCTGTTACCTGTCTGAAGGCCGGCGTACAAACGTCATGCAATATGCCAAAATTGATACAATCACATTTCTGCTTCCTCCATTTTTTTCCTCAAAATTCAGGGGGGGGATGATTGTACAGGCCATCCCCCCCCCCTCCTCCATTTCAGGGGGGGGGGGGAGGGGATATATCCCCCCAACCCCCCCCCCCCGGGATTTACGCCCATGTTACATACCTTTGTCATGTTTCATTTGCATACCTCAAATTGTTGTTAAATTACGCTGACGGACGGAAAGACGGACAACCCGAAAAGATATCGGCGACACTTCGTTGCGCAGGCATAAAAAAGAAAACAGCCAAGAACTACAGAAACGACATGTAATATAATCTGTATTATTAAATGGACTTTGGAATCTCTTCAATCTGTTTGGTCAATTATCATGCACTGATTTTTCTGATCCACACCGAGTCATGTAGGCCATGGGCTAGTGGGGGTCAACGTGCACCCCCTCTGCACTTAACATTTATTGTTGTTTCCATGTAGCCCTTGGTCTGAAGAGTCAGAAAAGTGATGTTAACAAAAAAAAAAGTTGGGCCCAAGACCCGCCCCGTGACGTTTTGTGACGTCACTTCCGGAACGACCTTCTCGCGAATATGGGGGAATAGCATTTGGGTATTATCCTAATAAAGTGATCCCCATGCCTTTATTTTTCATTGATAACCAAAGATTTTGGTATTTCTAGATTCCTCAGAAGATGGGAAATATGATGCAAAGCAAAGTTTGGCAATATAAGCCCACAGTTTGTCGTCATCGACAACAAAATGGGCAACGATGTCGACAAAATTCAACAAAATTTTACAAAATGTGTGCAATTTTTCAAGTTTCACCCTTTAAGTTTGTATATTTTTGTGAAAAATTTGTTAAATGACTTGAAATTTGGTCTGGATATTAAATGAATATCCTTTTTTATTAAAACAAAAGATTTGGGCCTAATTGTAATCCGATCTTCTTCTGTAGACGTTCGAGTGCGCATGCGCGGTGTCTGGAAATTAGCCTCCGAAATGCCTTTTTTTGATATCCAGTATAAAAAATGAGTTACAACGATTCTTTTTATCATGTAAATTCAAAACTTTAATCAATTTTTGCAATCAGCAATCACCTGATTGAATAAAAGTTGCCTTAAAATGAGAAATCAAATATGACTATGGTTCTTTTTGATGATGACGTTGATCACGACATCGAAGATGAAGACGACGTCAAAGACTAGAAATGCGACATAGCTGGGATTCGTTTGCAAATCTCATTTTCAATTGATTGATTTTAGCGATAAATTTACAGTAAAGGAAATGAAGATAATGAATTTTCAATTCCACTGGCATTTTATTTCTTTGCAATAAACTCAAATCCTGCTTAAAGGGGAAATCCAGTCTAAAAATAAGATAATCTGATGAAAAAAGAGTAAAATCTTACGAGTTCAATGGTAAGAATATGACTGTAATCTGATGAAAAATAAGGAAGTTACTATTTTTTGCTAATTTTTGCAAAAATTTCTTGTACAGTGGATAAGAATATGCAAATGAGTAACCAAACCATGTCATAACCTCACAATTTTCCATTGATCGTGTACAAAAGATAAAGAAAATTCAATGTTTCAGTCATTGAAGTCTGACAAATGATGTTATTCCTGGTTGCATAACTTGGTAATAGTGATGTTAGATATATCATGATTTGAGCCTCGAGTATAATTGCGTTTGAATGAAAAACTGGAAATGTCAAAATTTTATGTACAAACTATATGGCAAGATGTGAGGGGATGACATGCTCACTTTGTCATTTGCATATTCATATCGACCGTTCAAGAACTATTTCCTCAAAAAATAGCGAAACTTCAAAATTTCATATGACTTCCATATTTTTCATGCGATTTCGATCACAATTTAACCATTGAACTCGTAATATCTTACTTTTTCTTATCGGACTAACTTTTATTTGGACTGGATTTCCCCTTTTCACAATTAAAACACTTATCTCAACTACGCTGCACTCACTGGCACATTTCTAAATACTGTATCAGGCGTGGATAATATTTTTGACATGATTTTTCCTCTATTTTCTTAAGAAATTGCATCCACATTGAACTTGTCACCGAAATGACACTATACATGATGCATAATAGAGACAATGGACTTTTAGAGGCCTAAATTACTTTAATGTTTGTTTGGGGTTTTTTTTAATTTGGGAATGCTTACTTGTGGGTTCTTGGCGGTTCTGTGGCATAGTGCATGGGTAAAACTTTCGACTCCTGATCGGAGGACCCGAGTTCGAGTCACGATTCAATCACGATGTACAATTTCTCGATGGGGGGGGGGGGGGGGGGGGGTTGTTGCTTAGAAAAGTGTCAAACTCGTGGACCTTGTTTGCCTAGCTTCAAACTTCCTTCAAAGGGGAAGGTAAAAACAATGTCGAGGCTGATGAGACATTTCATGCTGTATTTCCAAAGCTTGGTGAATCTTGAAATGTTAAAGCTGAGACGATGATGAACTGGAACGATTTACCTTCAGTTCAGTTCAGTTCAGTTCAGTTCAGTTGTTATTTCTGCATTTCAAAATCAATACAAATCAACAAATCAACAAAATACTTACATAGTCATTTACACAGCTAATATTCGTAACGTTTGGATCTTACATACATTTTTTTTTTCAAGAATGAATATCATATATGAAAGGAAGCAATAGGAAATGATAAAAATGAAATGCAGGGGACCATCATCATAAGCTAAGCTTGACGAGGAAGATGGCCCCAGGTAAAGCGATACATAAAGAAAATCTTGCCACTCACTGAGTGGGGGGTAATTGTGCAAAGGGCACAACGAAGAGATACATAAAGAAAATCTTGCCACTCACTGAGTGGGAAGTAATTGTGCGAAGGGCGTGCGGTGCAGTGCGGTGTGCATTGTGTTGGGATGAATCTTGGTTTGTACGTTGAGTGTTATTTTGTGTATCAGTGTGATGAGGTGAATGTTACTTCAGTTATGGCCGTGAACTCATTGTTTAGGGTGTTTGTTGACCAGGTGGTATGAATATTTATGTGTCAGAAGTATACTGGATTATGAGGGTGTTTTTTAGTTCTCGTTTGAAAATGTTCAACGACGTACGTTGTTTTAAATTAGGGGGTAAAGAATTCCAAATATCTGGTCCATTGTGCTTTAATGATTTTTGAGCTAAAATGATTCTGGGGTTTTCGAGATGGTAATCGGACGACTGACGTGTTGGATATGAATGAACGGTGAAATTTGGAGTGAAGAAGCCATCAAAAATTTTTGGAAGACAATTAAATGTATATTTATACATAAAAACAGCAGTTTGAAAGGTGTGAAGATCCTCAATTTTCAATGTTTTTAGTTGACGAAATAGGGGATTGGATGGGGATAAGTAACGGGAATTGGTAATCAAACGTACAGCACGTTTTTGGAGAGTAAAAATTGGATTAATTTTAGTTGAGCCACAGTTTCCCCAAACGATATTGCAGTATGTGATATGTGGTAAGATCAATGCATTGTATAGAATAGTCGGGGGAATTTTGAGAAATGAATTCAGTCGATATAAAATTCCTACAGTTCTTGAGACAGACGTGTGGATATTATGAATGTGATCGTTCCAAGTTAAACTCGAGTCAATTGTGATTCCTAAAAATTTAGTAGATCTTACTTCAGTTAAAGATAATCCATCAATATTGATATTATAACTGCTGTTAATGTTCTGTGAAGCAGTAGGTTTGAAACGTATAAAATTTGTTTTAGAGACATTAAGGGATAATTTATTACATATAAACCATCGGGAGACTTTGTCTATTTCCGTGTTCAGAGTATTAAACAGTGTTTCAAGGTTCTCATGGGAGTAAAAAATATTAGTATCATCCGCAAAAAGTACAAATTTAAGAGTTTTTGATGTATTTATTATATCATTAATATATACAAGGAACAGTAGGGGGCCAAGAATTGATCCCTGGGGAACACCACATACAATATTAGAATTCGGAGCTTTAGATGACTTAAATAGTACATATTGCTTTCTGTTGGATAAATAATCAATAATCAAAGAAAGTGCTAAACCACGAATACCATATCTTTTTAATTTGTAAATTAATATATCATGATCTATGGTATCATAAGCCTTTGATAAATCCATGAAAATTCCTATAAAATGTTTTTTATTTGCAAAAGATTCAGTAATCTTATCTAACAATTGAATTATAGCTAAATCGGTGGAATGGCCCTTTCTAAATCCAAACTGATTAGGTATAAGTAGGTCATTTACATGAAGAAAAATGTACAGGCGTTTATGAATAATTTTTTCCAGAATTTAAGAAATACTAGGTAATAACGATATTGGTCTGTAATTTGTTAAAAGAGAAGGGTCGTCTTTTCTTTTGAAAATTGGAACTACTTTCGCAATTTTTAATGAGTTTGGGCATATCCCAGAAGACAGTGAAAGATGTGCCTTGTATGGTAACAGAAGAAGGTGAATGCCCTCCAAACTTGTTTCAGTCCAAGTGCGGTGAAACGGCTAATGTCACAAAGGCAATAAACTTTGATCTGGCTATGATACCGCCCTGCTGAAACGTTTTAGAGCAGCATGTCCTATGCAATTATCAAACAAGAATATGAAAGCTAGCAACAAACCCAAACGAAAGACATGATGGGCAAAGGATGAAGACCTAATGCGACCTCTGTGGACCTGAAGGGAGGTGCTGCCGCGTCAGCTTGGGGACATGCATCCTGGAAGTCACTGTGGCTGATGAATCGGAGCCGATACTGGAATGGCAACAGTGACATGAGTAAAAATGGATTAATTCAGCATATACCGCACTCAGAAAATGACCATTATGGATATTGGAATTTGATTTGGTTCAGAACTCATGCGCAAATGAATGTCAGACACTGACAGGATGGGGAGATGATTCCGCATCAGCTTGGGGACATCTTGTTAGGCACCATGACCTATGAATCGGAGTCCGATACTGATAGCGACAGTGAAAATAGTGAAAATTAATTCATTCAACCAATAGAATCACAGAGTTACAATGATAGTGACATCGGAATTTAATTGTAACAGAGTTCATGGGCAAACGAGTGTCAGACTTTGAAAGGATAACTTAGAGCTGGTAAATGACTCCATCAATTTCAACATATCGGTATTAAACCAGTGGTAATCATTTGAAGCATTTCGATGTTGGACCCTCAATAATTTCATGGGAAGTAAATCATGCTGGAAAAAATACATAATAATTAGCAAATAATTTGTTATGAAACATCATGTAACCAATTCTACTGTGAACAATGTTACATTTACAAAGTTTCTTTATACTTTCAGATGGAATAAAAAAAAATAAAAAGAGGTATCACAAATAATTGGTTGGTGTTGACTATCAAGTATGAATGCTAATGATATTTTCAAAGCATAAGTTACGAAACCTGACTAAACAAAAAAATACTCATGAAAAAAAGGCTATTGGAATTTCTAGTATCTAACAGCAACCAACTTTTAGCAAAGAATGAATGTATTATATATGCCTCATATGATCTTTGAAATCAAATTCCTATTACTGAACTATCATTGTCTTATAACCATTTCAGATAATGTCCCATGAATTGGGATATTGCTTATAATAAACATGCCTTTATAGTCACATTAAATGATTTGTCGTGGTAAATTATGATAGAATTATGTTGTCATTATGATCAATAGAAATGGTGACAAGAAAGCTGTATAGTTGCCTCAAATTTCTCATTTTAAGCCAAATTTCTCTTAGTTATTTTCCTTTATATTTTCTTTCATGCAAATTATAATACTTGAAGTTTCTGATCTTTTGACGAAAAACTGATTGCTAGACAGCAGAAAAGAACTAACGGCGGCTTGTTTCACACACCTTGCATGCACACTAAACATCTTAAAAGACTTCAGGATTGTTATAAAAAACATACTAAATTCTCTTTAAAGGATTTGAGTTTGTTGAGAAGGCAAAATGCAGATGTAATCAAAATCTTCTTTTCCTCATAGCTAATAGTGTTAATCTTTAAAGGTCGTCTTAAAGTAATTGCTAAATTCAGTTGAATTTGGTATTTAGACGAAACTCCAATGTAAATTTTGTCATCGATGCCGCTGTCTTTGCCGTCATCACTGAAGTCAAATGTATGTCAGCAGGTGTTTGATGATTTAAACAAAATGATTAAAGTTCCGATTCTACTGGAAATATACGAGTTAATATATCAAGTTACTAGTCACCAAAAAAGACACTTTGTTGGTTCTTATTTCGCACTTATCCTGCCCTCTTGAACATCTACAGAAGAGGCCAGGATTAGAATAATGGCTCATTTTGTTATTTTTTAAATGAAAAATGGCTGTTTATTTAAAGGAAAAGTTCAACTTGACAGACATGTGACATGTGGATTGAGTGAATACACCAATATTAGTAGAACACATCAGTGAGAGTTTGAGGAAAATCAGACAATCCGTTCAAAAGTTATGAATTTTTGAAGTTTCTGCTCGCTCACTGCTGGATGAGAAGACTAATACAGCTTGTGATGTCACTGTCATGTGTAGAATGATATAAAGAAAATAAAAAGAAAATTCAACATATTTTCACTTTTCTTACAAAATAAAGAACACTTGACTTGTCTCTGTCAGAAGGCAGGAAGAATAATATCCTTAATATAAGGTACTGACTTGTGGAAGAAATATGCACGTGTTTCAAAAAATAAGATTTTGTAGAATTCTCTTTATATTTTCCTTACATGTATATATCGTTCGTTCTACGCATGTGACATCGCACACTGTAGTAGTCTTCTCATGCAGCAGTGACAGTGCAGATACTTTAAAAATTCAAAACTTTTGAATGGATTGCCCGCTTTCCCCAAACTTTTACTGATGTGGAATTCTACTAATATTGCAGCATTTACTTCACCTACATGTACACGAAGTTGGACTTATCCTTTAACATCCAGACTAAATTCCAATTGATATAGTGAATTAACCACAAAGTAATGAATATCTAAGTTAGCATAAGAGCTTGTGCTGACTTAGTTTGTCGACCTCACTTATGCCCATTTCGTTGTTGATGACCTGCAAGTCTCTATTGCCAAATTTTCGAAAGAAAATAGTGAAAAAAAATCAAAATAGTTTAGGTCATACTGCGTATTAATCAAATGAATATAAATTCAGTGAAATCAACGGAATAAACAAACAATCAGATATTGACGTTGATAAAATCATTACCAACGAGGAAATGTACATATTTGACTGACCCAACTACAAACATGACTTACAATATTTTACGAAATTCTAAAAGAGACTAAAACATATCTAAAATAACCTCTGCTATATCGTAATTCTAGTCTTTGACGTCGTCTTCATCTTCGATGTCGTGGCCAACGTCATCATCAACAAGAATCATGGTCACCTTCGATTTCTCATTTTAAGGCAACTTTTATTCAATCAGGTGATTGCTGATTGCAAAAATTGATTAAAGTTCTGAATTTACATGATGAAAAGATTCGTTGTAACTCAATTTTGATACAGGACATAAAAAAAGGCATTTTGGAGGCTGATTTCCAGACACCGCGCATGCACACCTGAATGTCTACAGAAGAAGATCGGATTACAATTAGGCCAAAATCTTTTGTTTTCGTAAAAAAGGATATTTATTTAATATCCAGACCAAATCTCAAGTAATTTAACAAATTTTTCACAAAAATATACAAACTTAAAGGATGAAACAATTTTTAAAAAATTTTGTTGAATTTTGTCGACATCGTTGCCCATTTTGTTGTCGATGACGACAAACTGAGGGCTTATATTGCCAAACTTTGCTTTGCATCATATTTCCCATCTTCTGAGGAATCTAGAAATACCAAAATCTTTGGTTATCATTGAAAAATAAAGGCATGGGGACCACTTTATTAGGATAATACCCAAATGCTATTCCCCCCATATTCGCGAAGAGGTCGTTCCGGAAGTGACGTCACAAAACGTCACGGGGCGGGTCTTGGGACCCAACTTTTTTTTGTTAACATCCCTTTTCTGACTCTCCAGACCACGGGCTACATGGAAACAACAATGAATGTTAGGTGCAGAGGGGGTGCACGTTGACCCCTACTAGCCCATGGCCTAATGCGTCCGGTAAAATCCGAACGCATTGGCCGTGCGTCAGGTAACATCCGAACGCATGGCTCAAAGTGTTGTGTACCACACTCGTGATGAAAAAAGGTTGAATTTCATGAGTTTGCAGGTCTATTTACAAAACGAATGGAATGATACACAGGCCTATTTCTTAGATCATTTAGAATGATATGTTGACGTTTAACTCCAGAAACAGTCTGAAACCCACGAGCGCAGCGAGTGGGTTTGAATAGTTCTCACCACCACTCTGTCCTGTGCGTAATTTGTATAACACTGACTGTGTCTGGACAACAGATTGGAAGCTACAAACAAGTGTATGTGAAAGCACAATAAGAACAGAAGATACCGCAAAATTAGTTGTAAATGGATCAATTTTTCAGTCATCGTAGTCACAACATCATGCAACAAGTAGCAAAAGCTAAAAATAGTCTGTTATGTAGTGGGATAAATTGACAATGTATGTAAATCCGTGCATAAACAATGTGAAAATGAATATTGCTTTGGGACAAGACTCCTCAGGGTCAAGTCATGCCTTGCTTTTGTGTTCGATTTCTTGTAAAACTGTTTCTGAAAGAACATACACGACATATTGTGAAAGTGTGCACTAACAATTGTCTCTGTATAATCACAACTGCACCCTATCATGGGCGTAAATCGCGGGGGGATGGGGGATGAATCCCCCCCCCCCCATGGATGAGGGGGGATGGCATGTATAATCATCCCCCCCCCCCCCCCCGAAGTTTGAGAAAAAAAAATGGAGGGAGCAGAAATGTGATTGCATCAATTTTGCCATATTGCATGACGTTCGTACGCCCGCCTTCAGACAGGTAACAATGCTGAACAGTATTCTAGCTTGTAGGATAATGCATACATAATTTTCTCAAGCGCTTACTCGCTTCGCTCGCTCGCGGAGGAAGTAACATTGACATGAGGTATGGTCCAGACGTTGACAACGTCAGATAGTATGGGCCTGCACATTAACTTGCTATGATGCGTGCAACTCGGGGCCATCCGCAAATTACGTACGAAAACAAACAAACAAACAGTAACAAAAATTATACCGCCATAATTGAACCCCCTCCATTTCCTGAATCATTCCTGAAACGACGATGAATCCGATGACTCAGTCAGGATACATCTATGGGCATACTCAGGGATGATCAGGGGCGTCGAATCTATCTCGGGGGAGGGGGGGGGGGGGGTGGCAAAGAGGCATTTGCCCCGCCCCTGTGGAAGTATTGGGGCAGACAAATCATTTGTTCCCCAAGCAATTCCCGAGATGAGGACAAATCTCGAACTTTCTTCGTGGAAAATTGTCCAAATACCGCCAGAACTATGCACCAGATCGTTGAATTGCAATCATAAGCATGCAAAAGCTCCGCTACTGGATCCCTTTCGATAGACTTTGAACACTTTTGAGATTGACGTATTTCCTAGTATTTTATCAAAGAGCGTGCAGCAGATCTTTCACTTACAAAAGCTCCCTCATATGCAGAGGCGTCGATGGGGGGGGGGGTGGTACCCCATAAAAGTATTGGGGACAAACATATCATTTTGCTCCTCCTCGTAACTCCCGAGATGTGGAAATGTTCTTACTTTTTTGATAGAAAACTGTCTAAATATTTCATCCAAAGATGGCTGAATTTCAATTCTGCAAATACAAAATTTCCCTCGTGTAAGAGGGGGTTAGGCCTACCCCATGCCTCCCATACCCTCCCCGTTCAGTCCTTTTCACTTAATACACTTTAGATTAATAGATTTTAGAATGTTTAATCCAAAGTTTGCACCAGGTCTGTTACTTCAGTTTTAAAAATGCAAAAGTTCGGTGGGTGGAGATATCTAGATACTTTCAATTAACGGAGGGTCCCCCCCCCCAAAAAAAAAAAAAAAAGAAAAAGAAAAATCCTGATGTTGCTGCCAGTAACTGCCAGCAGATGCGCCCGGTGCGCTCCCCCCCCCCCCCTTAATTTCCGAAGCGAAAAAATAAAGCTACAAAAGGCAGTTTTGCGACTGTAAAATGTCAAAAATTTTCAAGCTCGCTCACTTCGCTCGCTCGCATTTAATCGCTATGCTCCCGATGTTGCTGTCAGTAATTGCCCACGGTTGCACCCGGTGCGCTCCCCCCCCCCCCCCCTTGTTAATTTCCAAAGCAAAAAAGTATAGCTAACGGTAGTTTTTGGACTTTAGAATGTGAAAATTTTCAAGCTCGCTTGCTTTGCTCGCTCGCATTTAATTGTTATATGCCATTCTCCTGATGTTGCTGCCAGTAACTGCCAGCAGTTGCGCCCGGTGCCCCCCCCCCTTAACTTCCAAAGCGAAAAAATATAGCTACAAACGGCAGTTTTGCGACTGTAAAATGTCAAAATTTCAAGCTCGCTCGCTTCGCTCGCTCGCCTTTAATCGCTATGCTATTCTCCCGATGTTGCTGCCAGTAATTGCCAGCAGTTGCCCCCGTTGTGCCCCCCTATTATAATTTCCCAGGTGAATAAGTATAGCTACAAACGGCAGGTTTTTTTAAGAATGTCGAAATTTTCAAGCTCGCTCGCATTTAATCGTTAAATGCCATTCTCCTGATGTTGCTGCCAGTAACTGTCAGCAGTTGCGCCCCCCTTAATTTCCAAAGCGAAAAAAATGTAGCTACAAACGACAATTTTTGCGACTGTAAAATGTCAAATATTTCAAGCTCGCTCGCTCCGCTCGCTCGCATTTAATCGTTATGCCATTCTCCTGATGTTGCTGCCAGTAATTGCCCACTGTTGCACCCGATGCGCCCCCTCCCCACTTCTTAAAATCCAAAGCGAAAAAATATAGTTACAAACGGCAGTTTTGGGACTGTAAAATGTTAAGATTTTTAAGCGAGATCACTCCCTTCGCTCGCTCGCATTTAATCGTTAACACCAATCTCCTGATGTTGCTGCCGGTAATTGCCAGCAGTTGAGCCCGGTGCGCAACCCCCCTAATTTCCAAAGCGAAAAATATAGCTACAAACAGCAGTTTTATGACTGTAAAATGTCAAAAATTTCAATCTCGCTCGCATTTAATTTTTATGCAATTCTGATGTTGCTCCAAGTAATTTGTTGTTTCACACCGTCATTCTAAAAAAACTTATAACGTTGCTCAATGACTGCGCTGTGGAATGTATCACATATCGTTATGTATTGTAGTCCCCATTAAGAGTGCAGACTGACGGCGCACGCCCACACACACATACACACACACACACACACACACACACGCATAAGCATACACACTCTCAATATTATTTTCCACGAGGTGCCCCTCCCCAATGTCTTGACCCACGGTACGCCACTGTGTGTGTGTGTGTGTGTGTGTGTGTGTGTGTGTGTGTGTGTGTTTGGGGGGGGGGAGCACCAAGCTTCTCCCCCCCCCCCCCCCCCCCCAAGGCTGCGCCGGTCCAGTTATGGGCTTGTAATCGTGGTGATGGTGACTATCGCCGATCATCCCCCCCACACCCACTCCTCAGTACGGATTTACGCCCTATTTGCGCCCTATTTGCACCCTATCAATATTCACAAGTTCAACCTGTCCTATATGTGCTACAAGACCCAATAATATTTATAATTTCATGAATCGATACAAATCAATCACAATATTACAGCATCCCATATTTAGAAGTTTGTATTTGCTTTTTGTTATTTTTCACAAAGTAACAAATCAGGATCTTGATACAGAAGATTCAGAAATTGAATGTATAATTGGTAAACATTTTTTTATTCAGATACTCACATAGATTTTCCAATGGAAAGTAAATGGTTATTGTTAGTAATCTTGTAAAGTCAATTGTAACGGTGGACAAGAAACCTTATGTCACAAGAATGATAAAGATAACTTTACCAGTTGCCCTTTCTTGCGGCACACACGTAGGAATGGATTCCTCCATTTGGCAAATTTTCAGTCTGATTGAAAAAGAGAAACATAGGTCTGTGAGTTATGTGCATACAGTATCCTGTATGCGTGATGCATGGTCTTATCATAAACAAGAAACATCTGTTGCCATGTAATGCAAATGCATTCCCAAGGAACCAACTTCACTCTCATATTATCAAGTTTTATAATATTCAATGAGAAAGACTAAAAGATCATGGGCATTATCTATCTAGCATCCTTAAGACAGAATAACAGGGACATGGTGAACAAAAATTCAAATGACTAGATTGTCCAATGATACACCTCCGAAGCAAATTTGACCAACTTCCGACAAGAGTTTAATGTGGCTGATAGAGAACATAATTACACAAACAATACAGCTTGGCTACCTACAAATGAATGTGAACGGAAGCATGACAAGAAGCTAAAACGGCGCTTTAAAAAAAGGGTGAAAAAAAGCAAAGCTCGCGGTGAGCTGCCTATGACAGAAATACATTACATCACGAGACATACTAAGAAACAATGACAACAAAAATAACAGTTGTGACGTCATCAAATCATGTGGAGAAAATTACATGGAGAAAATCCGTCCTGAAAGCACCTATACAAGTGTTCAGAATGAGGACTGACATTCTCCTTTATCTATATTTATCTATTTTCTGAATATAAACAAGAAGCCTGACTCCTTCATTAACTTTTTGTGTGGGAGCAACAACGAAAATATACAAGCTGTTCTTGGAAATTCGATGAACTTTGCAAAGTTTAGTTGTGGGGAAACTGGGACTCACGCGGAAAAATTCCTGATGAGACGTGTAGATAAATTTAATTCTAAAAAAAGTCTTACTAACGGCAAATAAATCACAGTGGTCATGTTATCATGTCAATAAAGATTTAAAATTAGAGGAACTACTAACCGGAAGACTTAGGCCCTAAGCATACTTAACTTAGTATCGATCTTAAAACAGGTGTCTTGCCCTTCACTTGATAATTACTTGAACCACTAACTATAATTATTATAGTATGTTTCGATACTCAAACGAATGAAACATCTGAATGGGTACTGACTCGACTGTACTCTAATTTTATCAAAGCATTGATCAATGGAATAAACCACAGTGATTGTGCAAATAAATTATGAATCATATTTAGAAGTCGCGCAGACTTTCATAATTCCACAAAGAATTCATGAAACACAAACGTTATTACTGCAAAAGCACGTCAGGATTCAATTCAGAAATCAATCTTCGGCAGCGCACTTGCCGGCGGAGTAGATGTCGTATCTTCGAAGAAAATGTCGGCAGAGCAATATCGTCGGCGGAGCAAATTTCGGCGGAGCAAATTTCGGCGTGTAATATGCGTGTGTGTACACATACAGTCTGTATGTCGTTATATGCTTACCAAGTTTGCTGTACTTCCTGGGTCAATATTGTTGATTTATGTCTGGTTACGAAGAAGGCCTACATTTTAGGCATAGGATCACAACCTGTCGTCTGTTTAGCGTGGACGAACGCATGAACGTGCTCATTACTTTTATGATCTAAACTATGATATGAGGAGTTGGTTTTTGGACAGAGAGATGCATTATATAATGTTGCAGTGACAAAATGATCTGGCGATCCAAGCAGCTTTCAGAGGAGTGGTCGTATTCTTTTAACTCTCATCGCTTACCCGAGTATAGAAGCGGGTTTTCCCCACATCTCACACACTATAGAGAGTCTTTCTGAAAATCAAATAATGAAATTTTGTCTTGTTCAGTGAGCTGTTCATACGACATTGAGGTGAGATGAGAATGTTCTCGAACAAGAAAAATGTAAACAAAAGTCGTTATATTATAGGATCACTCAAACGGAATCTGATTAAAACAAGACACACACTTATTTAGAAAATTGTATCCTTGTATCCTTATGTTGTATATAATCTGATTCCTTTGATTCCCAGGAATTTCCAAATCATAGCAAAGTGCCAAGGTTATGTGATAATGTAGAAATCGTTTGATGTTCTGATGCGTACCAAGGAAACTAAACTATGTTCCTGTTAGTTTGTTAGCATATTATTGTTGTATATACCATTAAATGTCACATGGTGTTAACATGGGTATCGGAACGTTCTGGTACATGGGGGGGGGGGGGGGGAGGTGCCGGTCCTGCATGGCTTAGCATTCATACTGAGTAAATTCACACCCGAATCAAACATTTATTTTGAGACATGCATACATGTCACGGTCTGCAACAGACTTTGATAAAGTTATAGGAGTGGGAGGTTATAACCAATGTCGGTTCAGCAATCTCTGTAACATCCATATTGAGCTGCAACACACAGGATTTGTCGATACCAAATCCCTTTTTTTTCGGTTTGGATTTGTGATACATTTGGCAAAAATAAAATATTCTTAATCACCCGAAACGATTCCCTTTATAAACAAGCATGGTCGGGGAAAAGCGAGCAACACTTAATAGAGTAGCATATGCCAGATTATTTAGAATGCATACCCTTCGTGTTTTCTCCTGAAGAACTGGAAACAATGTTGACGCTCCTGGTATGACGTCGAACAGAACCACCTTTTATATGCACAAATCATTTACGCATGGAATGATTTCACACATTTCTTTTATTATGCTATATGCAACAGGGAGACATGGGTCTGACTTTTCTTTCTTTCTCTCTCTCTCTCTCTGTCTCTCCCCCTCTATATCTATCTTATGACCATGCATACCTTATGAACACTAAGCTTCCATGCTATTTAAACGCATTAACTTTAACATGATAAAATAGTACAGCATGCAGAAGTCTTATAATATAACATGAAATCATGCAATTCTCTAAAAAATACGCACCTCGAAAAAGTTGAAATAAAGAAGAATATTGTCATACGGTCTTAATTATTAACAGATATCAAGAAACCAACAATTTTTGCTGAATTAATTCAAGTCAGAATCAACCAGAGTGTCTCAGTCAGAAAACAGAAACAGAGTTCTGAAGTCGGAAGCATCCAGGTTTACAGTATATCGTTCGCATCAAAGTGTCACATTAACGTAACGCATTTCAGTCATAAGTCACTCCTATATCAGTGCGGGAGCATTGCAGCGTTCAGTGCGGATAACAAAGAAATAAGAATGACCCAACATGACATAGCGGCGAAAGGAGATGAACAATATTACTTCGAAACTTATTTAATACATTCCCGCTTTTAACACGCTCGTATTCTGTCTTCATTGATACCGAGCATGGCAGACAGTTTCTCTCTAAAATTGATGGGAGATTTTTGTTTGTTTGTTTGCTTGTTTGAATTATTTTCTTCAACATAATTTCGTACATGAATCAGATTCTTCTTAGTAAAACCTCACAAAACATCAATGTATAGATTTCAATGTACATGATTCTAAGGAGAAAAGATAAACGTGTACATTGATACCATTAATACCAAGATATATCTAATTACGAAATTTGCAAATGATAACCTAACGCGGGTGCTCGAACATGTGGCAGCCCAGGAAACCTATCGACGCCTACTTTAGTTAAGCAAAATGGAGAAAAAAAATCTGAATATAATGCATTCAGTTTTCATAATATTTTAGCGCATATAGACAATGATAGATACTATTAGAAATATGTTAAATTATGATTATGATGAAAGTGTGATGATAAAAAGAAAAAAATGTGATCATGAAAATGAAGGTGATGATGATAAAATAAAATGGTAAGCACAGAAACATTGTGTATATTTACTGTTTACTGTAGTTCACAGGTAAAAATCTGATCAAAACAAAACAAAATCGATGTTCACAGATTGTAGTCTGACGGTAACATAATTTTCAATGCGGCCTTACAGAATATAACATTTTACATGATTTAACATATCGATCTATATCGGATTTAAAATATTCGTGGATGTCAAATTCATCCTTAAGCCTCTTAAGCTGCCATCGTATACAGCTGAAGATCGCTTTCGCTTCCCATGCACTGTATTCCACCTCAGGTTCTGCGAATTCGTTGTCGATTAGGGAAATAAAGGTTGGAGATTTACAATGTGCACGCATTCTTTCCCGGAAGAGGTCGTTCTTCAGATCATAGTTCAATCTGGTGAACGACACTCCAAGACTTTAGTCTTGTGTCACCGCTGTAAATAGCCCGTTTCATTCCTTTATTCGCAAAAAGAATCCTCACGGTATAGTAACGTTCATGCCACTTAAGACCAAAAAGAAAACTACCAAAGCCAGAATGCTCTGCTAGACAAACAAATTACATCGACAAAATCCATGATTCATGGATGATTAGTATCGCATTGTCAAGCAATTTATAAAATGAGTTTATATATAATGGAAAATTATAAATATACACTACAAGTAAGTTTTGATACCCATTCATAGACCTGCGCCGCAGGGATTGTGTACCTGATGTTGTTGTGCTTTAAAAAAAGAAGAGAGAGAGAAAAAAAAAATTGGGGCCCTATTCAACAAATAATTTGCCCCAATAATTTGTTTACCTGCGTCATTACAATAATCCCCAAACCACTTTGGTACATGCAGTAAATGATAGCATTTTACCGATTCGATCTGAAAGGCATTTTCCTCTAAATAATGTTGTATCATTAGAGCACTAATATTGCAAAACAAATGTTGTAACTTGCCCTGATTTACCTTAGAAATGGTCAATCATCCATAAATTACTTCAACTTTTCGACATGGTTAAGGTCATTACAAGTGTATGAATATTCATGTTAGTAGACGCGGCACATGCATGTGCAGTCCATTATCACACATGCAAACCTTGATTTTCATTACGATATTGTACTCACTGAGAGTAAATCCCACCAACGAATTCATTCTTCTTACATGCTACTGTATGACAAAATTGTGTATCACATTTCACAATATCGCATCAAATATGTAAAGTCTATCTGGAGTGCAGAAAGCAATCTCACCACTCTCAAACTCTTGTAGATGGTACCAATTTCTGGCCTCCGGTTCTTGTATTTTGAAATCAGTGATGAGATTGTGCACGTGCTCCAAATCTCTCGTGTAGCGATCGATACTGACAAGACCTTCCTCGTGCTTCACCCAGGCTACAATGACCGAATCATCTCTACAAACAGCTGGCCAAGCACACATACCCTCCTTCATCAAGACATCTTCCTTCTTCCCCTTACCATCTAGGCAGACGACTGTTGATCCATCGTTCAGTATCAGTTTCCCCGTTGTATGAAAGGAGAATAATTGAATAGGTGTATATCCATCACACATTATTTCCCTGACAGCCTTACCACCCTGTGGGGTAAATACCTCGATCTTTTTGGTTTCCCTATAACTCACGTAGATATTATCATCTCTATCCACAGTGAAACCACCAAGCACTGGTTCTTCATCCTCATCACTATCCACAGCGAGACCACCAAGTACTACTTCATCCTCATCACTATCCACAGCGAGACCACCAAGCACTCCTTCATCTTCATCACTATCCACAGCGAGACCACCAAGCACTCCTTCATCCTCATCTCTATCCACAGTGAAACCACCAAGCACTCCTTCATCCTCAATCATCATCTCGAACGTGACTTCAAGCTTCTCCCACTGTGGAGTGTAGAGTGACATCTCGTTGTCTGTATCACATACCACACATCGGCCATCAGACAGGAATTCAAACTGACAGATGCAGACATCCTTCAGCACTGCCTGCTGTAACTCGCCATCTGGGGAGTAGAGATGGATTCCGCCGTTACTCGATCCCACCGCCACCTTACCGCCTGGTGAAAGAGTGATACTTTGCATGCTATCTCCGTTAGGGAGCTCTACTTTTGCTTTGACATCCCACGTGTAACCTTCCAGCTCGCCAAGATAAAGTTCATTGACCTTTACGTGTCTACAGAATGAAATCTTCTGAGCTCGTTTTGCCACACCTCTCGGTGATTGGTCGTCAGGATCATCTCGTCCCAGAAAGCTCTTCAAGTTCTCACACAGCGTGTCGTGTGCAAACAAGGCGTCTTTCTCCAGCGGTACCTTCACACCATTAGTTACCAGCTCTTCCATTGCGTACATTTGATGAATTGTTTGGCGACTCTCTTCCTCCATGACTTGAAATTCCTTCTCGAATTTTTCAGACAATTGTTTCACTTGACATTTCAGGGTCTCTCTTCTGGCTGACAATAGTTGTATGTATTCCTCGTAGGTCTTGTCAATGTCATCATTGAGGTTTCTCATCATGTTTGTTATTTCATTTCGTTGTGTCTCTATGAAATCTATATGATTTTCAATGGTTGTTTTCTTTGATTTTGTCCTTTCTTGTAATTCCTTGATATTTTCCATCAATTTCTCCTCATGGATAGCTGCCTCTTCAATCTGGTGTCCTCCTTGTAAGTGCTTTAACACGACGCATTTATGGCAGACGTACTCTCGACAATCGGTGCAGAAACACTCTTCATCATCGTTGGGGTGTTTCGTACACTTCCGTCGTCTCTTAAGCGGAACTTTTCCCGAAACCATCTCACTCATGGCTACCACTGTGTGAGTGGAGAACGGTGTCCAGCCGGAATGTTTTGAGTCACATAACTTACACATATATTTCCCACAGTCCTGACAGTAGGACACAGCTGGTGGATTTTCGTCCATCTTACAAGCTGTGCATGTTGGACTTTTGGTTTTTACTTCGTCCACGAGAGAACTCAGGGGTACGTTTGTTTGTAACTTACCCACATCTCCACTGGGTAGGGGCGTTTCTTTCCTGCATACAGGGCATGTTATAGCTTGTTGGCTTGTCTGAGTTTGAGAGATACGTTCCAAACAGTCTTTGCAGAAGATATGAGAACATGTCAGTGATTTAGGTTGGTTGAAAAGTGTCAGACAGATAGGACACTCCAGATTCTCGCTGCTGATTTGATGAAACGTTGTCATGGTGTCTGTTTGTCTAATAGCAAAAGATTCAAACGAAATAAAACAAAAAGCATACGAGTACAACAAGAAATATAATACTAGCATTTATCAAGATAAAAAGAGAGGTTGGTGGGAAGCAGGGTGTAAAATGTTTGGATTCGTAATAAAGGACTAAGTAATGAAGCGCATCTTAATAGATTTGTGTAAATTTATGTTCACTATATACATATTTTTCTATGAATGCTTTAAAACCGGCCTCAATAAATCTAATTTTGGTGGTTCATTTAAGGAGATCACAATTTGTGTAAACTTCGATGGGATGCTTTCATTATTTTCTCGTCCAATATAACATCCTTCATTGTTGATTTGAATACATACACTATACGTACCGCAATTCTGGAAGACTCCCCCCCCCCCCCCGATCTTGCCCAATAACACACACGATAATCAAGCAAAGGAATATCATTCAAACAATAAACAAAAAGAGAAAAAAGAGCATCCTATCAGTCCGAGTCTTTTTTTAGGCCCATTGCACTTTCTTGCTTCTGCTAACTGTAACGAATGCTAGATTTTCGCTTCCAAGTTATTAGATATCAATAATTCAATTCATTTAATTCATTTCAATTAATTTTAATTCATTTCAATTCAATTCATCTCAATTTAATTCATTTCAATTCAATTCAGTTCAATGCAATTCAATTTATTCGGAATTTTCTGCATTGAGCATAATGGTACAAAATAAAAATGATATACAGTCATTTTTTTCTAACACACAAAAGGTATATCCAAACATTATTGAAGTTTATGCTTGCAATGGGCAGTTAACAGACTGAAGAATAGAAAAAGAAAACACGTCGGTTGAGAGCTACTCAGGATAGTGAAACAGATGGTCTTACTAAATTATGGTACATGTCTTGTGAAATGTGATTCTTTAATTGGTATTTGTGGGAATGAGTAAACTTTGTGGGAATTATTTCTTTAAAGAATGATACAGCAATTAAATCTTTGACACCAGGGGAAAAATAACTCGTGCAACAAGAGAAAGAGAACAAGGAAGAGGACGCTGACATCGCCGTAAAAATTTACCGATATAAACATCCTGAGGTGTGGATACTCTATTAATACAGTTCTGCCCATTACAAGCATATTTAGGCGCTAAGTTAAAGTTTACAAATTATTACCAACTCGGCTGATGTATCTAAAATGTTGTTGTCATGTTAACAACTTTCGGGGACTCAGATTCGTTGAAATGCATCTTTTAATCAAGGAAATATGTCTAACATCATAATTTCATGAACCAATTATAGCTGCACATCACAACAAAGGCTCTTTGAGTAAATTTGTCATTTATCTGCAGACGCTATAAAAAAGTTCAAAAATAAACCTGAATAGCCACCTCTCTCTGGAGTTTCAGTCGTTTAAGTTATGAAGAGGAAGTGATTGAGTAGGCCACTGTTAATACAGTAAAAAGGGAAGTTCTAAAGAGGTCTGACCTGTTCCACGTTCTACTAATGTCTCCCAATCCCTCAAACGTCGATCGTTTCACACTAATTTGGGATAAAGTCCTATTCCTGAGACAATGATATATAGTCAATTCAATACAATTTTTATTTCATTTTACGACAACAACATATAGGCATCACTTTGTGGGAGATACTGATAAATACATTTTAAAAAGAAGCAGCAATTCAGCAATGTTCAGTGCTTATATGCGTCGATCAGTTGCGATGAAAACATCACGACGGAAGAATTTCATGAATTTGAATGATGCCGCGCAGTAATGCATGCTATATGGATTAGAACTAGCACTTGCTGTCGGGCGGAAGGTCGGTGGTTCGAATCCTGCTCGAGTATGTACGCCCATGACATTTATCATGGCTACTTCTAAAGGAATGATCAATTCAGTGTTTATTTACGTCGATTTAGGGCAATTTGTCAATCAGTTGAAAAAAGCAGCAAAAATAATAATAGAAATGCTGACCTAACAAACAAGGGAGAATCAATCGTAAGCTTATTCAATAAACATGGATCAAATTTGTAAAACTACGTGTCAGCCACAAGAATCATGCATGCGTGTATATCGTTTCGTATGCTTACCAATTATGCCGTACTTCCGGGTTCAATATTGCTGATCTATGGTTCCGAAGTCCTGCTTGGAAGTATGGGATCACAACCTGTTTGTCTGTTAAACGAAGGCAAACACTTTCATATATTGAATATGGTCTTACTTTTAAGACCAAGACCCAAAGAAAATATGAAGAGTAAGCTTTTGAACAGAGAGGTGCACTATGTAACACTGACAAAATGGCGGCGATGCAAGCAGTTTGAAGAAGAATGTCTGCACATTCATCGTGACCGTTCACTCTGAACGCTTCTATAATAGAGAACTTATGTGACATATCATACGCGTGAATGAATAAACAGCGCATTATGAAATGCACTTTGTATCGTGAGCTACTCATCAGACATTGATGAACATTGTCTCAAAAGAGAAATATATCAACAACAGTCGCCTTTTTAAGGGATCACTTCAACTAGAATCTGAGTAGAATGAGACAATAGGTTATTCAGAAAATTTCGTCTTTTATCCTTTTGGTACATAATCATCATTTTTTTTTTTTCATGTAGCATATCATGTAGCAAACTAAACTTTATTACTTGTTTTTTCCTGTAAGCATATATGATTATTGCATTCCACTTGATGCTGCATGGTGTTAACGAGGATACCGCAACCTTTTGAAGTTGTGGGAGGGGTGGTTTAGGGTTAGGGTTTGGCACGTGGTCCTGGGTAAATTCACGCCAGAAGTAAACATTTATTTTTAGACATGTATGCATCTCACAGTCTGCAAAAGACTTTGATAAAGTTATAGGAGGGGGAGAATATTATGTTTGATCAACAATCTCCGAAACATTCATATTGAACTGTAAAACATAGCAGTATCTTCTTGACATTTTTTTTCTGTTTGTTTGCTTATTTGTTTTACTTTTAACTTGGTTAGTTTTGTGAGACATTCTGCCGAAGATATATATTTTATTAATCTGAAACGATGCCCTTTATCAACAACCATGGACAGGGAAAAAACTTGTCCTTTTTAATCTGTTGGATTAGAGAGTAGCCATATTATTTAGAATACATATCCTTCATATTTCATCACTAAACTAGAAACACTTATGTCATCCCTGCCATGTCATAAGCCAAAGCTTCGAATTGAGTGAACTGATCCCTACCAGTCATATACTTTTGTTGTTGTTGTTCTTTCCATTTTTTTTTTTGGGGGGGGGGGTGTATTGCTGGTAGCGGGTTTTTAGTTAATATTGTAGCTGACAGTTATTGGCAAAGAAAACATTGGACTAAATAATTAATCTTTATTGGTAGTTTTAAGCATCAAAAGCAAATGTGATTATGGTACCATATAGTAACGAGTTTGACTCGGTGGAGGATTAAAACATGGTTAGTACTGATACAGAATCTCCTACTCATGTTAAATATTTTTCAGGAGTGCAGTGAAGCTCCAGTCTATGTCAAAGTTGACGCTGTTTTGTTTGTTTGTTTGTTTGTTTGTTTTTTGGGAGAGGGGGTTGTTTTTGAAAAACGTGGCGCCGGCCATGAAGTGTCATCAAAATCAGAATCCCTTCCACCACCATCCTAAAAAAATATATATATAAAATGAAATAAAATAAGAAAAAAAAAGTAGAATGAAACATATTTCGAAGTTTAACATATTATGCTCATGAAATGATAATAGCAACCAGATTAATATCGGACGATTGAGATTATCATGAGGTGATAACATGAGGCACATGAACCTCCACTGACTTTCCTTTAGTTAAATTGATTGATTTAGCATTGCTATGCAAAAGGATGGTCTTATGTCCTTCAACTTAACTTGCACCTGCTTCTTCTGACTATATATATATATATATATATATATATATATATATATATATATATATTAATTGCTGTGTTTTATTAGTCAAATCATAGTCATCAATCACCGCGACTAATTTGCATAAACCGTGTCTTTGTGGCCTATATCTCTCTTTCGACAAGAAAAATAAATGAGATTGCGGGAAATTACACTTTTTCATGGAAAAAGTTAACTCATCAGTTCGAAAAGTGTTTTATCTTTTTATTTTTGAAGAGTTTACCCTCATGGTATAAACTCGTGTCAAACAAATTTCTTCTTCACTCCTGCAGATTTGTTAAAGGCAAGAATTAAACAGAATATCTGTCATGAAAGAAAGATATTATTCAGAGGCCAGCTGCTGGGGTGAAGGCTCAGGTTTGAGTTTTTTCAGTTTGTCTCCCTCTACAAATGAAATTTTTTAAAGATCGCAACTGCTGATCTGTAAATTAACAAACATGCCGGAAAAAAGGAACCAGTGGGATTCGAACCTGGCATCTACTGCTTTCCGGGCAGCGACACTACCATCAGGCTGTCCCTGGTTGCCGGCAGTGACACGATGAACATGGAACAAATACCCAAGCTTCGAGATTCCGACATTGTTATGTTAAGTAGTCCAAGACGGACAAGGCATAGGATAAATGAAAGAAAGATATTAATCAGAGGGGTGAAGGCTCAGAGTTTGAGTTTCTTCAGTTTGTCTCCCTCTACAAATGAAAATTTGTTAAGATCGCAACTGCTGATCTGTAAAGTAACAAACATGTCGGAAAAAAGGAACCAGTGGGACTTGAACCTGTCATCTACTGCTTTCCGGGCAGTTTTCCTCCCTCTACAAATTTTCATTTGTAGAGGGAGACAAACTGAAGAAACTCAAATCTGGATATCTCTCATGTTACCATGAGATGTGTATGTGCTGTGGTTCGATTACTGTGTGTACGTACGTGTTAATCAAAGTCGCACGGAAGTTTGTTTGTTTTGTTTTTGTTTTTACTTCATACCTGATCGATTTCTATCATTGTTGTGTGCTGTTTCATCATAACTCTCTTTTCACCTCACTCTCAATTTCACTCAAGCACAAACATACCTACGAGCTTTATCACATAAACGTTTACACACACACACACACACACACACACACACACACACACACACACACATATATATATATATATATATATATATATATATATATATATTTATTTATTTATCTATTTATTTATTTATCTATTTATTTATTTATACATAAAATGTAATTATATTGATTGAATCATGCGATCGGTAACCTCTTTTACCGGTAGTTGGTAATGTAACTGCCAGTTGATGCTAAATATTACTGTCGACAAAATCATTTAACTGCATCGATAATTCAGCAAATGACAGCGAAGTGATTATGGTATCAGTTTTTTTTGACAAACAGCACGGCAAGTACACAATCGTTGACATTCACATCAAAACACCCAAATAAAGAATGCCTGACCTCGCCAATCATGTTTCCACGAAATGTTAACTAACGAATCAGAGATAAATCGTGTGAGGAAGTCTCTTTTCACCACAGTCCAATTGATGTATATGGACTGGGTGCATCTGTGCACCATATCGGTGTGTTCAAATAGCTGAGCTGTCATCAGAGTCCTTCATGTAATGATGGGCTCTGGTTGTCATAATTATAGAAAGGGCGCCAGATATCGTTCATTGGCCATTATTTCTGGTCTTTTCCCTCCCAGCCTCTCTCCCTTCCTATTTGCTTACCTTCTCCCCCTCTATCTCTCTATCTCTCTCTCTTTCTTTGCTGCAAGGCAAGATGAGCTAAAAGAAGTTGTGACATTCTGGGAGGATTACTAACAACATTCAAAGGGAATATAACAAATACAGCTGCAGTCTTTACTTCTGTATACAATGTGCCGTTGTGATTTACCCAGTAGAATCGAATACTTTAAGAAAACACTGACGATAAGATTAGCGCGACAGTTATTGACATAGCAGCAGAAAGTGGATGTGTAATATCACCAGCAGTAGTAGTTATGATAATGATAATAGTGTAGTGACATGACCAAAAAGAAGAAAGGAAGCAATTATGATCACTCTAAGTATCAATCAAACAGATTAATAATTCTTCCATTCTTGATCACACTCCATAGGATGAATGCGAACATGGTATCAAGAATCTAACGAGAAGCTTATTCCCGTATCATTTACTTCGATTAATGCTCCCAAAACATTGGCGAAATTAAAGGGATGGTACAGTATTGGTGGAGATGAGAATTGGGCTTTTAACTTTTTTCATAAGAGGTTTCTCAATATCTTACCAAAAAAAAATGTTAGAAACCTGAAATTAGGTCTAAACCAAAACTACTAGTATACGATCCCTTTAAGGCCGATTGATCTTTTATTGCCGATGCGACCTGATAGAGTCTGCCCTATAAAGATAGAATTTCATAAGCATTGTTCGGAATGACTGTTTGTTTGTTTGTTTGTTTGTTTGTTTGTTTGTTTGTTTGTTTTACAGTAATGCACACATACATGAATAACCAAACAAACACAAATGCACATCGAAACATGGAAACGAAATTTTCAAAACGTATTAGCGATTTAATGAACTTTTGCCACGACGTATGAAAAACAAACACAGGGAAGTACGGATTATCAAATAATTGCAAGCATACAACAAAAAACATGCAAATTGGACATGTAAAAGAACCAGAGTATATGAATAGACCTAGATTACAAGTTATTTTGGTACACATGCTTATTATTATTCGATTAAAGTTACATCGGGTGAAACCCTAGACTGTTTCAGTTCTTGAGAGAGAGAGGAGAGAGAGAAGAACAGACAGCACAAAGAAGAAGACGAGAAATAATGGTATATATACCATAAGGCGGTAGATATATTATGATCAGATTTCTTAAAGGTGTGATGCGGAGGAAGTGATTATATCGAAACAATAACAGTTCGGTCATGCTACAGCAAACAATACACAGTTCTGTAACTTTAATTCTTATCTATTTTTTTTTATTTTCGCTCCAAGTATCGGTACACAGAAGTTCTCGTTTTGTCTTGGCTGGGGTAATGATACTATCACCATATAAAATGTGCTGTAAAGGATTGCAAAAGAATGCCAATCAGAATTATGAACCATTTTAACGCTTTATACTACCAGCATTAACCAATGTGTTTCACTTTAATGACAAAATAAAAGAGCATGTAATATAAAACTTGGATGATATTAGCTCAACATCTTCAAAAATGTACTTTTTAATCATTTGCATTTTAGCTATAACTATGACAACTCCATGAATGGGCGAAATTGGCCTTACAATCATAAATATATACCATGTCGACTTGGTTATACAATAAGTATATGACATTACTCAAACATAGTTTTGATGCTATGCTACAAATTAACGATCAAAGTATTTCTCTTAACTTCAAATTAGTTAGTGTTGGTTTTACTGCTTCTCGATCATTCCATTTGAAACTAAAATGCATCACCTCAAACTCCTCCGTTACAACAAGTGACGTCTGTAATTCCAATACGTCACCAAAGGGAAATGATCTACAGCAGACCACAAGAAATATCAGCAGATAGAAATGTATATGAAATAGAAAAAAAGATAAGAGAGAGAGAGAGAGAGAAAGAGAAAGAAAGACAGAGACAGAGAAAGAGACAGAGACGATGAGGGATTAATTGAAAAGGGAAAAGGAAATGTGACGGACACATTCATTTTGTTAACAACATGGCCTGTACGATCATTTATCACAAAAATCTAGTAGAATTCTTTTACCCAAGCAGTCACGTCTCACGCAATACATCTATACAAATTTTCATAGTCTCTAGCTTAACAAAACATTATATACCAACTGCGTATGGAGGATGATGGAGACAGTTCCATGGCTGATAACCACAGCGTGTTTCGACTTGAGAACCCTTTTGTGCCAGTGAGTCAAATGTGCAAAACTTTTACACACAAATCTATGGACAGGAAACAAACATAGCACAAATGTTCGGATACAACATGAACAGGTGATGAATTGCTCTCTTAAAGCTGAAACATAAAACCACTGTTCATCCTCATGGGCTATTTTAGTCCTGCGGGATGTGAGTTTCTGGGTTCAAGAACGAGGCTACACTACCGGTCATACATAATAACATTAAATGTTGTACAAATTTTGTACCTCAGTTACAATTTCACTCAATGCATTATTGAGAAGACTAACACATTGATACAAACAGAGCAAAACAATCGGATTCAACATCAAAACGAATTGTTCTGTTTGTTCCTTACTCTACCAAACCGAGGTGTATGCCAAAATCAATCTTAGAAACTAGATTATTCTAGTCAGCCTGCATGGTAACGTGTATCAGACTAATAATATTCTTATAACTTGTGTTGAGCAATGTTACATGCAAGTAAATATGTATGTGTTGTTTGAAGGTTTGCATGGTGAAGTAAATGAGGAAGAAAGATTTGCGGTGACACCATGTGTATGTAGTCCTTAACCGGATCGTTGTTTGGCAGAAGAGCCTAGAAAGAGGAGAAACCAAGAGGGAAGCGACATATGGGGGTTGTGAGGAGGGCAAAAAGTGAAGAGTGGGAGACAGTAATGGGCTAGAGGTTGAAGTTGCACTAGTGGAGACGGTAGAGAAAGGAACACAGAGAGTGGTAAGGAAGAATAGTGTGAGAATCAAGTAGGATGTTCGGACATCGTTAGGAGGGGAAAGATGAAATAGAAGGGAAGAGGAAGAGGAAGGAGTTGAATGTTGGAGAATCATGGAGATAGGGGAGAGCCGTAAAGATTCATGAAACCAAGAAAAGAAAAACGAAGTCGGCGAACAGTGTGGCTATGGAATGCGGAATCAATGGAGAAAGGACGAATAATCCCTCGAAGGATGGGTAAGTAGAGGAGAGATGAGAATATGTTGAGAGAAGGGAGAGAGAGAGAGAGAGAAAGGGGGGGCGAGGGGGGGGGGCAAAGAAAAGAAGTAAAAAAGAACAAATTGAGATTCAAGACGTAAATTAGAGGGAGCTAGTATGGATCCCAGAGTGAAATGCTGCTGAGGAGAAGGGAAAAAATTTTGGAGAGGAACAATGACAACAACAACAACACACTCTCTCCACAGCACATTCCCCCCTCTACTTCTTCCTCTCATATCTCTTCCCCCACCTCTTCACAACAGCGCCCACGACGTCAACCGCGCCTCCCACTCACGACCACACCTATCGCTGGCAGTGCCGTATATTAAGAGAGTCTGGCCAACTCGGTTTTCGGCTTAGGTGTTTTGAAGCCTGTGATTGGTCAAAAGCTGGTCCCGTGACCTACAGGCGCCATGTCGTTACCAAAGTCAATCACGCGGGCGCGAGCAGAGCTCATACGCAGTGCCCATTGTTCATTACGCGCAGCTACGCGCTAATATTGCTTGCCTTGGGGACTTCCCCTGAATATCAGTCATGGTGCAGTGGGGCTATGTCATTGCCGTAAGGTTGTCAACTTTATTGAAATAGAAGGTACAACACGAAAGATATCTTGATATCTTATTGCCATAAACTGAAGATTCGTCATGCCTACCTGCGCAGCATGGCGTTGCGCGAACCGACCTGGCTCTTAGTGTAATGATGCACCGCTTTCCGACAGATCCAAAACAAAGGAAAAAGCGGGAAATCAGAGTGCGACGGGAAAATATATATCTGATTTGTTTTCTTTGGATTCCTCGCGGTGTCTTTCAGACTATCCAAGTTTTGATTCACATTTGTATGTCTCCGCCATCTATAACATAAGAAAGTGTTGCCTGAGGCATTTGTTTTGGTCGTCCGTCCGTCCTTCCGTCTGTCCTTCATATCGCAATCAATATTGTGGACACCGTTTGAGGTAATGAAACTTGACATGTATGCTTGTGTGAGTGGACGAAGTTTTGTTCTTAGCTTATAGGGCCTAAACTTTTGTGTAAACACGCTCAAAGTGAAAGGTCAAAATCATGTATATAATGGTTAAATTCCTAAAATATCACTATTTCCCCCATATCTATATGCAATATCTGGAGGTATAAGTACAGGTATTTCCAAACGAAACTTACTGCCTGACCGTGATTTTCTCGTGATTGTATTTATTTTTATTTTCTTTTAGGGGGGGGGGGGTATGGGAGGGGGGTAAGGGTCAAGGATCAATGTCAGATAAAATGTAATATTAAAATTCTACTATCTATTGTTGAAATACTATTACCCATGCAGTTCCTTAATACCTTGGAAATTACCCAATTCACAAACTTAAAACAAAATATGGTACACGTATTTGCATACCCTCATTACTACACAATGACGCGTGATAGGAAAAGATTTGGCCATGATGGTCAAAGGTAGGTGAAAATACTGAAATGACAGAATTTTATATTTTTTTTAAAATAACCGTTGAAAGTGTTGCCATGAAAATAGTAGTAAGTAAAAAGTAGTGAGAAGTAAGCAAAAGTAAAAATGCTCAAATTCCTTAATACTTCCTCTCTTAAACAATAAAAGACATCCATTCATACCTAATTCAAGGAAAGTAAACATTCGACGCATCAAATTTAGTGACAAATTTGCCATTTTTTCTGCCAATTATGTGAAACTGTCGTGTAACATTGTCAAGACGTACTCTACACCTGCTGAGAGAACAATGTAATATGGCGGAGGAACACCGGTCGCCATTAGGACATCTTTATTTGTGTGGGTTTTTTTTAATTATTATTTGGCACAGATGTCACTGAGGATATCCCTCATAAAGTACAGTACTTGTGCTTTCGTTCAACATGTCTTTTTTTGAATATTATTTTTGAACAATTTTAGATCATTTTTACATACCTTTATATCGGTGACGTTTTCATGTTGTACATTGTACATAGGTACATACTAATCGGCCTTCATGTCAGTTTCATACATAATGGGACTAAATAGGATGGTAATTGATGATTACAATGTATTTACGTGCGAAACAGTAATAACTGTGGAATTCGTCTATCCTCTGCACAGCTAGAATTGTAAATTTATATATCATGTTGTTATACAATATTCTTGTTCCCTGGACAACGACTTACTGTGAATTCTTCTTTTATTTTCACAGCAATAATTCATCATATATTCAGGAGTTATGTCCTTTAGACAGCTTCCCTATTATTTATACGGTATACCTGTGTGCTTATTGTGTCTATTTGAATGTGTAAAATGATTGATTGTTGGCTTTGTTCAACATGGATGGAATGAAAGAATGTCCCCCCCCCCCTCAACCTACCCCCTTTCTCTCCCCCCCCCCCCCTCTCTCTCTCTCTCTCTCTCTCTCTCTCTCAAGCAACACCGTGCCTTTGGGACGCCTGCGCGTACACACTTAACCCTCCAAGCGCACACGCTAAAACCATAAGCGCACTGTACGCTGGGTAACGACATGGCGTCCAATTTATGAGTTGGCCAGACTCTCTTAATATACGGCACTGATCGCTGGTTCCAGAAGACGCCCTCACCGACACAAGTCATCCACTCCACCGGCGTCCACCCCAACTACTAACCCGGACTCCAATCTCCGGCCACGACCTACTAACAGCCAAGTTAGCTCTCACAGATATACTCCGCCATCAACACACTCCGAGAACAATAGAACGCATCAACGACCGCAACACTCCACCAACAGCCGACGCTCAGCTCGCCTGCGAGCCCGCCTCAACCGACCACTTCCATCTAGATCCGCATTCTCCATATATAGCCCGCCTCTTCTCAGATCACCCTTCACTTCTGACGAAGGACAGTCAACCTGCCCGAAACGTCAAGTTCCTCGGTTCTCCTAGTTATTCTTATAACTAGACTTCTTGCTCTATTTTCACTAGCACCTTTACTCAGTGTTTCATTTCTCTTTCCACTCTCTCTCTCTCTTACATTTTTGTCTGTTTCTACACTACTTACCTTTTCTTTCCTTCTCTGTTCTCTTCTCTTCTTTCTTCTTCTTTTTCTTTTATTTCTTCCTTCCATACAACCCAACGGTCCTTTTCAGGACCACTAGTATTAATTTACACATTTCTCCACAGGTTATTGCTCTTGTCTTCTCTCCTTAGGTCTACACTTTAACCTCATTTTGATTTCTTATTTTTGCATTTCTCCCACAGGAACCTGTTCAGGATTTAACTGTCATCAAATTTCCTCTCCAAAATTTTTTCCCTTCTCCTCAGCAGCATTTCACTCTAGGATCCATACTAGCTCCCTCTAATTTACGTCTTGAATCTCAATTTGTTCTTTTTTACTTCTTTTCTTTGCCCCCCCCCCCCTCGCCCCCCCTTTCTCTCTCTCTCTCTCTCCCTTCTCTCAACATATTCTCATCTCTCCTCTACTTACCCATCCTTCGAGGGATTATTCGTCCTTTCTCCATTGATTCCGCATTCCATAGCCACACTGTTCGCCGACTTCGTTTTTCTTTTCTTGGTTTCATGAATCTTTACGGCTCTCCCCAATCTCCATGATTCTCCAACATTCAACTCCTTCCTCTTCCTCTTCCCTTCTATTTCATCTTTCCCCTCCTAACGATGTCCGAACATCCTACTTGATTCTCACACTATTCTTCCTTACCACTCTCTGTGTTCCTTTCTCTACCGTCTCCACTAGTGCAACTTCAACCTCTAGCCCATTACTGTCTCCCACTCTTCACTTTTTGCCCTCCTCACAACCCCCATATGCCGCTTCCCTCTTGGTTTCTCCTCTTTCTAGGCTCTTCTGCCAAACAACGATCCGGTTAAGGACTACATACACATGGTGTCACCGCAAATCTTTCTTCCTCAAATATGTATGTGTTAATGTAAAAATAAAATGTGCGTTTATTCATTTTTATGGCCCTGTCCAGCCATTTTTTTTTTGTTTCACTTCATAACCCCTTAAATCTGACACCAAGTTATTCATTTCTCTTTGCTATCACCTGTTTTGCTCAAGATCAGTATCAATTTTTAAAGTGATAGTCACTCTAACATTTGTTTGTGTAAACGAATACGAGATAAATGTAAAACAAAAAACAAAAACACGAGATTACGGCTGAAGATTATGAGTTGTAAAATGTTGACAATGAGAACTAAAAGTATTCCATGGAAGGCTGAAATGTTTATGAAAAAGGCATATTTTAAGGGTTCCCTGTTAGGTTTACAAGAAACAGATATGCTATTGTACCAATTCATCAAAAGAACAGGGTCCCCCCCCCCCTGCATTGCATTTCACTATAATGCCATGCATAAGTGGAGCTGGGTGGAGCTATACAAAACCTGATATTGTGACTTCCTTGTGAGTTCTCGTGATGATCAGACTTGTGATACTCAAAGTAGAAAAAAAGTGCTCTGACTTAAATTCATACGCCATTTGTTTAGAACCAATTGAAGGACGTTTATATTCAAATATATTTTCTTATGTCAGAATATTCTAAATCTCCACAGATGGGTCCAAAACTGGCATGTCAACACACTCAAACAAAAGTGTTTCATTCGAAGGCATGAAAATCAGTACTGAATGGTTTTCCCAAGCACACACTCAGTAAACGTTGGATGGACGTTTGACTTGGAATGACCAGGAACTACAGATGAAATGGAGGCCAACAGATTTAGCGAGATGGAAAGAGCCTACGATTGATAAGT
The DNA here is from genome assembly GCF_040938485.1 of Diadema antillarum. Taxonomy (NCBI): domain Eukaryota; kingdom Metazoa; phylum Echinodermata; class Echinoidea; order Diadematoida; family Diadematidae; genus Diadema; species Diadema antillarum. The sequence continues at coordinate 236,316 of NW_027270973.1, read as the reverse complement.
CATAGGCCTAGGTAAGTAAATGTTACAGATTTAGATTCCCCAAAACTACTTTGGTACTTGCAGTAAATATTAGTCTTTCAATGATTTGATTTGAGCAGCATATTTCTCCAAACAGTGTTGCATCATTTAGAGCGCTAATATCGTAACTGACCCAGTTTTACTTTTAGAATGGTCAATCATCCATAAATAACTGTCGGTCATTACAAGTGTACGAATATCCATGTGAATTGACGTGTATGTGCAGTCCATTATCATACATGTACACTTTATTCATTACGATATTCTACTCACTTAGAGTGTCCCACTAAAGAATCGATTTTAAACATGCTACTGCATGACATAATCGTCTATGACATTTCACAATATTCAAATATGTAGAGTCTATCTGAAGTGCAGAAAGCTATTTCACCACTCTCAAACTCTTGTAGATAGTACCGACTTCTTTCCGGTTTTTGTATTTTGAAATCAGTGATGATATTGTGCACATGCTCCAAATATCTCGTGTATCGATCGATACTGATGAGACCCTCCTCGTGCTTCACCCATGCCACAATGACTGAATCATCTCGACAAACTGCTGGATAGGGATCCATACCCTTCTTCTCCAAAACATTCTCCTTCTTCCCATTACCATCAAAGCACACGACATCTCTAAAGTCTAATACCATCAGTTTCCCCGTTGTCTGAAAAGAGAATAATTGCCAAGGTGTATATCCATCACACATTATTTCCCTGACGGCCTCACCACCATGTTGGGTGAATACTTGGATCTTTTTGAGCTTCCTATAACTCACATAGATATTATCATCTTTATCCACAGTGAGACCACCAAAACCTCTTTCATCATCAATCATCGTCCCGAACGTGACGTCGAGCTTCTCCAACTGAGGAGTATAGAGTGACACCGTGTTCTTTGGGTCACGTACAACACTTTGACCATCAGATAGGAATCCAAATTGACGGATTTTGACATCCTCAAGCACGGTCTGCTGTAACTCGCCATCAGGGGAGTAGAGACAGATTCCACGGATATATTACGATCCCACCGCCATCTTTCCGTCTGGTGCACGAGTCATACAGTTTATGATGTCTTTGACAGGGAGCTCCACGTCTGCTTTGACATCCCACTTGTAACCTTCCAGCTCTCCAAGATAAAGTTCATTGACCTCCACGTATCTACGGAATGAAATCTTCTGAGCTCGTTCTGCCACACCTCTCGGTGATTGGTCGTCAGGATCATTTCGTCCCAGAAATCTCCTCAAGTCCTCACACATCGTGTCGTGCGCAAACAACGCGTCCTTCTCTAGCGGTACCTTCATACCATTAGTTACCAGCTCTTCCATCTCTCTAAAAAAAATCGAGTGAAAATATTCACTCTTAAAAGAGTGAATACAAAAAAGAGTGAATTTCGAGTGGAATTGGAGTGAATTTTGAGTGAAAATGCTCATTTTCACTCATTTTGGAGTGACGTCAGGGATCACTCCAAAATCTTCGAGTGATCCCTCACGTCACTCCAAAATGAGTGAAAATGAGCATTTTCACTCAAAATTCACTCCAATTTCACTCGAAATTCACTCTTTTTTGTATTCACTCTTTTTAGAGTGAAAATTTTCACTCGATTCTTTTAAGAGAGAGTAGGCCATGGGGTGAAGCTGAAAAAGAGGCTTAGAAAATGGGTTTCGTTCCAGCAACACTGGCACTACTTTCTGAATGAGGAAATGTGATGTTTTGTACATCCTAAATATACTGTAAAAAGTTCTCCTCGAAATATCCTGTAGTTTTTGCGAAAATCCATATTTTATAAACTGCGACCAGCAGCCCAATACACATATCGTAATGGGGCTGCGGATTGTAGCATTTAGGATCATGACAGAATAGTATCGCGGACAAATGTCAACCTTAAATCGAACAAAAATTCTTCAATTTGAAGACTTACAAGTAAGGTTGAAGTATTGACAACAGGGTTCGTGCAAGGTTTGGTTCTACAAATAGTCATTTTCTGTTCGAATTGATGACTTAATATGACTAGGTCGAGAGGAATCTGGGAGAGCTACGCTGAATTGACGGTCAGCGCAGGCGCACACATCACTGCGCACAAATTTCGTATCCATTGACTGGATATAGATGTCTGTGCGTGCATGCGCTGGCCGTCAATTCAGTGTAGCTTTCCCAGTTTCCTCTCGACCGAGTCACATTTAGTCATCAATTTGAACAGAAAGAAACTATTTGCAAAAGCAAACCTTGCACGAACTCCGTTATCAATACTTTAAATTTATTAATAAGTCTTCAAATTGAAGATTTTTTCCCGATTTTAAGTTGATATTTGTCCGAGATAAAACATCCGTCATGATCCTGTATGCTACAGTTCACAGCCCCATGACGCTATGCGTATGGGGCTGCTGGCCGCAGTAATGCGTATGGGGCTGCTAGCCGCAGTATAGTTCCCAGTGTTTCTAAGCTGAAATACATATATATGCACATTTGTAAAGCACTGCTTTTAGCCATATACCTAGAAAAAGTGAAGTTTTGGTTTAATAGTTGCATTATATCTCATGTTTCAGCTTTTCCTGATGCTGGCTTATGCAAGGGATCGAGGACAAGAGCAAAGTGGTTCGAGACCATATGAGACAGAGCACTGACTGACCGTCAGAGGTCAAGGCAAATGCCTTAAATTCTGTTCAAAGACATGTTATTAATCAAATGACTAATCATTCAAGGCAAAAAAAAGAAAGAAAAAAAATTCAGTGCGTTTGTTTGTGTGTGTGTCCGCGTGCATGTGGGAGAATCTTATTGTACACACACACACACACACACACCCTCACATGCACACACACATACGCACACACATAGTTATGAAGATTCAATATACCCAAGTGTATTAAATATTATTCTACATGCCTTTGCCATTTATCACATCAGCATCATAAAAAAGATTATCATAAACATGAACACACATAATGATATAATACATGTATTGATCAGTGCATTACACATACACAGGTGCATAAAAACGCTGACATATTATATACACTCACACGCACACATACAAACTCATTTACACACATGAGACATTACTACAATATTAAACAGATCATATTGTTAATCAGTAAACATGTTTTTCTTTTCTTCTTCTTCTTCTTCTTCTTAAGAAGCTTTAATATACTTAGATCACATAGCAATCACGTTGTTCATGAAATATTATACAGTACTTTAGAAAATTTAATCTTCATAAAATTTCCTGAAGTTTGCGTTGCTATCATTAGGTTATAACTTGGTGGGACACTACCTCCTTTCATGTAAAATAGCTCAAAATGATAATCAGTCAAATTTTCTAGTTTTAATAACTTTAACATTCCATGGTCCAAATATCCTTGAAAGGGTGTAAAAGTTTTGAAAAATGTCAATATATGAAATAAAGGCAAAATTATAGTTTACCCATTCATGAGTGAAAACTGTTGGATTCTGTATTGGAGGCAATGTGTACCTGAAAATCTTGGAGAGAATAAAACAGGTTTGGCATTAATAATTATGATAACATTGCAATTAACTTCCAATATCAGAGGATCTGTGCAAACCTGACTCAACTTATGCACAATTTTCATTTGACTGGTATTAGTTTTAGCAAACTGATTTTGTACTCATACCTACATTGTACTGACCTTTCTACATGAACATTTTGTTTCAGTATTAATAATAGTTACATTTCCCCCCCCCCCCCCCCCCCCAGAGTGGGAGAAACAAATTTTGATCGTAGTCATTCAGTTTTATGAAAAAAAACACACTTAGGAAAACATCTTTGTTCTTAGAATAATTCAACCCTAATCAAATCATAATAGTGGGCAGAAATGTTTGCTAAAGGGCGAACAATCACATACTGAGGCAAGGAGTCAAAACATGTTGCATAAACATTGGCATTCAAAATACAGGAAGCAATCTTTATTACAAAGACATTTTATCATGCACAACTTTGGTAAGATGTCAATTCTTGAATATCAATCTCATTGACCAAAGCATTGGTGCATATACAGTACATTCTGTTGTTTCTGAACTTTGCACTGAAGTTCTTTGTGTATGTGTGTGAATGTTTCAGTGGTGTATATAGGCCTATATTGCTCCATTTTATCAAGGACAACTTATAGTAAAATGACAATGTTTTCATGCTTCAATATCAATCGTATTAACCTATTTCCCTTGGCAAGTAATGAGCAGGTTGACTCTGTTGCAAATGATGCATTTTACAGGCAACACAACAGAACCTGAACAGCTTCCAGAAGAAAATCTTGATCTTGCTGTGAGCGTCTTAGGGGAGGAAACAGATGCTCCTGCTGACGGACAAGGCTCCTCCTTCAGCTTTCGTTTCCTAGCGAGATTCAGGCGTTTGTTATCTATAAACCTCTTGTAGCACGTTTCATGGAATCCTATTTAATAAAATGGAGAAATGAACAGCAATGATTAGCCGTTGGATTTTGTTAGGGGGGAAAAAGGCTAAACGCTAGAGGGAGGGGTTGAACATTACACTCAATATATCATTAAATGTACGGTAGACTATTGACTGCCAATATTTGAATCTTGTAATTACCAATAGGCCCTAGTACTATGCCAGGTAATCATTAACACCTCATGATCATAGTCATCATCAACTACTTTAACTTGTACTTGCAGTGCAATTACTGATTTTAAATTACATCTACAGCTTTCAGCACCTGATCACATGCAATATCAATTATCATAATTATGAATACAACTGCCTTATCATCATTAATACTAGTAATCCTTGGCCTTTCACTATCACCACCACCCACTGCTTTATAGTTTGGCACAACATAATGGTAATCATATGTTTTAGGGAGTTTAATTATTGAAATTGTTATTGTCATTGTTGGTTTTTTAGACCTATTTATATCAAATATTAATAAGTTAATTTAATGAGATGCTAAATGTGTGTTTTGAGGGGAGATTCGCCAATTTCGGGGTGAGAGAAACAGGATGGATTTTTAATATTAATACTCCATGGCCTAACTACACGCAGCCGCTGTCGCTATTCATGAAGGAGTCGCACAACCACACTGAAAAATGACAACGTCTGCGAAGGAATAGAGGTGCAGCCGCTGTCGCTACAGCGGCTGCGTGTAGCTATCCATGGCCATGATTATGAAAATATAAATCTACATGCAGTTTAGACCTTTTTCAATCCAGTCCTGTGTGTCAAGATTTTTATTTTACAAAACAATATCACCGATCAGCTACATCAACCTAACCTGGGCTGTACATAGAACAACATGTAAAATTACATCTAGGCTACATTATAACGGCGCTATGCCATGCCAAGGTGATATTCAAGATAATTTATTTAAAATGTAACAGACACGCTAACGGCTAAGCTACTGCAGTAGCGCCTATTATAACATACACAAGCAACGTTCATCAATAACGTTGTACTTGTAGTCATCATGGTCATTAACATTACGCATATATTGAGAGAGACTGCACTGCAGTGTCGACTGCTACGACTGTACGCACGTAAACTAACCTGTAAATTATCCTACGTAGGTTGCAGTCAGTCCCCCTGAGCTGAGCAGCTGAATCACTTCGTTCTGGTCTGCGATTTTACGGTCTCCCCCACTCAATTTGATCCACTCTTTGGCACACAAAATAGGTTTCGTCTATCTTAGGTTTGTCATAGCAGTGAAATTTTCAAACTTCATCGATGTTACATGCATAATAACGCATTTTAAAAGTTTCGGCAGAGCAGACGACGTAGACGCGTCGACAGGCCACAGAACTCTTAGGGGGCGGCCATTTTGACTCGTAAACAATAATTCTCGATTCGGATTGGATAACATACATCACATGATCGTTCGCGAATGAATATCGTACACGGCAAAGTGTACATATTCAGCTCCTCAGTGACAAAAAAGTTCAGTGTTTCCCCCTAAATTACCAAAATACTGCAGGAGGGTTTGTGTCGAACTTTTTCCTGTAGCCTTTTTGGTTATTTGTTTACATGTAGCTGTGGAGAAATTTTAGTGCCGCAGTTGTCGGAACGAAACAAGCGAAAAAACCAGCTCACCCCATGGCCAATAGCGTTCATGTGATGGATTGTTTGGTAACTCTCGTCAGCCATGACTTGTAATTCCTTCTCGAATTTTTCAGACAATCGTTTCGCTTGACATATCAGCGCCTCTCTTATGTCTGACAATCGTTGCACGTATTCCTCGTAGGTCTTGTCGATGTCATCATCGAGCTTTCTCATCATGTTTGTTATTTCATTGCGTTTTGTGGCTATGAAATCGATGTGGTTTTCAATGGTTGTTTTCTTTGATTTTGTCCTTTCTTGTAACTCCTTTACATTTTTAATCAATTTCTCTTCATGTATAGCTGACTCTTCGATCTGATGCCCTGCTTGTAAGTGTAATATTCCGCACTCACAGCAGACGTACTCCCGACATTCAGTGCAAAAACACTCATCATTGTTAGGATGTTTCTTACATGTTTGTCTCCTATCAACCAGAACTTTTCCTGAAACCACCTCACTCATGGCTGCCACTGTGTGACTGGAGAATGGTGTCCAACTGGAATGTATTGAGTCACATGATTTACACATATATTTCCCACGGTCCTGACAGTGGGACACGACTGGCGGCTTGTCGTCCATCACACAAACCGTGCATGTTGAATTTTTGGTTTTCACTTCATCCACGAGAGAATTAAGTGGAACGTTTGTTTGTAACTTACTCACATCTCCACTGGGTAGGGGCGTTTCTTTCCTGCATACAGGGCATGTTACAGCTTGTTGAGTTGGCTGAGTTTGAGAGATGCGTTCCAAGCAGTCTTTGCAGAAGGTATGAGAACATGCCAGTGATTTAGGTTGGTTGAAAAGTGTTAGACAAATGGGACACTCCAGATTGTGGCTACTGATTTGATGAAACGCTGCCATGGTGTCTGTCTGTCCGATAGCTAAACAAACAAACAAAATAAAACAAAACAAAACAAAAACACAGCGGTAAACGCAACAACGAGAACAAGCAGAAATATGATATTAGCTTTTAAACGAGAATTTAAAAAGAGAGAAGTTCATACGAAGCATGGTGTTACTATGTTTGTATTGATATCGGAAAAACTACTAACGCACAATCTGTGTGAATATTATGTACCAAGTTTACTATAAATCTTTTAAATTCGAGCTTAATAAATTTGATGAATTGTTGTTCATTTGAATGGAGGAGAACACAATTTGTGTAAACTTCGATGGGATGCTTTCATTATTTACGCCCAGGATAGCAACCTTCATTGTTGATTTGAATACATATGTCACACTTACCTCAATTCTGGATGACTGCCCCCCCCCCCCATCCCCAATAACATACACACAAAAATCAAGCAAATAAAAAATAATTCAAACAATGAACTAAAAGAGAAAGAATAGTGACAAAACATCTTATCATTCAGTCTTTCTTTCAAAATAGTCCTACCTTCTTGCTCCTACTATAACTGAAGCGAATGCCAAATTTTCTGTTTCAAATTATTCAAGATCAATAATTGACTATTTAATGAGTAAAACAGTTTCATCTTTGACATGTATAATCAACAAAATATTTCCAGCTCTGCTGATATTCAAAAAATGTTGTTGTCATGTTATTAACTGAAGCGACTCAAATTCATCGAAATGCATTTTAGGGAAGGGAACATGTCTGACATAATCGATATTATTTTCCTGAACCAATTAGCTGCACACTCAAAAGAAACGCTCACCGAGTAAATTTGTCCCGTACCTGCTGACTCTATAAAAGATCTAGTTAAAAAATAACCATGAATGGCAATTTACTCTCTTTTATTTCAGTCTTGAAGAAGAAGTGATTAAGCAGGCAACTGTTAATACAGTAAAAAAGGAAGTCCTACTGAGGTTTCACTTGTATCACGTTCTACTCATGTTTCCAAATTCCTTAAACGTCGATCTCTTAACACAAATTTGTGATGAAGTCCACAGACGTTGGTTTATGCCAAGTACATTTTGAACAAAAGCAGCAAAATCATAACAGAAATTATGAACGAACAAACAAAGGAGAATCAATTCTAAGCTTATTTGATAAACATGCATCAAATTTTTTTAAACTACGTGTCAGGCATGTCAGGCACAAGTAACATGCACGTGTGTTTATCGTTTCGTATGCTTACCAAGTATGCCGTACTCCCGGGTTCAATATTGCTGATCTATGTCTATAGTTCCGAAGTACATTTAGGAATTGGATCACAACATGTCTGTCTGTTCAGCGAAGGCAAACACATTCACATATTGAATGTAAACTTACTTTTAAGACTAAGGCCCAAAGAAAATATGAAGAGTAAGCTTTTGAACAGAGACGTGCACTATGCAGCACTGACAAAATGGCGGCGATTCAAGCAGCTTTCAGAAGAATGTTTGCATATTCTTCAAGACTTTACACTCTAAACGCTTTTATAATATGTTTCCGTGCACCACAGAGCAAACAAAAAGTGGCGTTCCTTGATTTTACGTGAGGATTTAAAAAAGGTGAAACGGGTCAACCTAGTCAATTCTGAGTTTCCATACATTCTGAAAGAGCTATTCTTCTACATTATTCTTGAGGTTGACATTATGAATTGAATGGGAAAGTGGGCTTTCAGCAGTTTTTCTACAACCCCTTTTGCTCTTTTGGTAAAGTAGTGTGATTATTTTTTTTCTTAGAGGCTCCTTTTCATTTCTTGACAATCCTTTGCTCACTCTTCACTTTCAACTCTATAACTTTTGAAAGAATAATGCTACTGCTTTGAAGTTGAGTTTTATCATGGACAGAATGTGTTAATAGAGCATGTATAGATTCAGCTTAACCTCATAACCCCTTCGTTGTTGTTGCTATACAGAGGTTTACATTTTTTTTTTTTGTCCCAGTCATGGCACAAGTAGCACGGCGTAGGAAAGATTAAGCGCTTGAATATAGACCCTGTACTTCAGAGCCTCTTTTCTCAGTTCAAACTTTTCCACAGTGTGGGCCTTCTTTCCAATATTTATATAGGTTAGGAGAATTCATTTGAATTGAATTATCATACATCATTTTAAACATTAGACTCTTTCAGAATCGAATTTTCCCTTATCTAAAAATCCACATCTGGCTACGTTTTGTTTGTTTTGTGGCGCAGAGTCATATGGAATTTAGAAGTGTGTTTTCCCCATATCTCAAACATTATGTGCTTATCTGAAAAATCACAGCGCATTGCGTGCCACACACGCTTCAATGAATAGCCAGCGCATAATGAAATTTCGCTTCATGTATAGTGAGCTATTCATCTGACATTGATTAACATTTTCTCAAAACAGAAATATATCAACAAAAGTTTTTTTTTTTTTTTAAAGAGATCACTTCAACAAGTATCTGAGTAAAATGATACAATTGGTTACTCGTCTTTTATCCTTTTGGTACATAATCATCTGATTTTTTTTTTTTTTATTCCTGAGACTTATCAAACCACGAGAATTTAAAGAGTCTAGATTGTGTGCTGATGTATTCATCATTTGATGTTCTGATACATATCATGTAGAAAACTAAACTTTCTTACTGATATATCTGTAAGCATATGATTATTGCATTCCACTTTATGCTGCATAGTGTTAATTAGGATATCGCAACCTTCTGGAGTAGGGAGAGGGGTGGTTTAGGGTTACGGTTTGCTGGTGGTCCTGGGTAAATTCACGCCAGAATTCAGCGTTTATTTTGAGACATGTTATATATGCAACCCCCACACCCCTAATTGTCTCAAGGGGGCGACCAATGTTGTACAGAGGCGGATAAATGTTAGTCTGGTCTGTTAGCTTCTCTCTGTACTAGTCGGCGGTTAGCTAATCACATAGACACCAGGGGCAGATCTAGCTTTTTATAAATGGGGGGTTGGGGGTGGTATGCGAGGGAAAATTTTTTGAAAATCTGTGTGTGAAAAAGGCATTTTCTTGCATCTAAAACACCATTAATAATAATAATAATATTAATAATAAATAAAATAGATACATAAATAGAAAAAAATAAAATTACAAGTTAAAAAAAAAAATGGTCCCCGGATTTTTTTTTTTTTTTTTTTTTTTTGGGGGGGGGGGGTTGCAACCCTCCCCCCCCCCCCCCCCCCTCTAGATCCACTTCTGGACACCAATGATCAACAAATTTCCAAACGTCAGAAAGAGACTGAATATTGCTTCACAACAACAGTGAATATAAAATGCGGGGGAAGGATAGAATTTACATGGATAATATTAATGCTGCTGACAGCATATTTATTCACCGACCTGCCTTCTCGTAGGTCTGAGCCAAATACTTAAACACAAACAAATTCCTTTTCTTATTACACAATTGAACACATCACTGATCACTTAACTCTTCTACACCTTTGGAGACCGTTTCATATTCTACCATCTTAATCTATGGGAAAGGGAGGGATTTGGTTTATAGGGAAAATTATGTTAGTGGGTGTGGCCACTTATCTCGACATCGGCATGGTCGCGGGAAGAGGTTCTCGTCTGCATGTCGATCGAGCTAGTCCAAGGGCTGGAGCGTCCGTTGACCGGTCTGCTCTCACTGTTTCCTTAAACAGTTCGTCACCATCGCCGTCCACGTTGTGGCAACCTTACAGGACGCTTCAACATCTCTGATGACACCAATTGACTATTTGGAGTTCGTTACACCCCAGCCTGGTGTAAACCAAAGTTCTGTCTTGTCGTGGTGTACAGTTTCTCAACTTGTCATGTCGTTGTTCACCAGTTAACTCGTTAACTCTTGGGCATTTCAACCAAGATCCTCGTCACATTCACAGCGTTGATAGAGTTTAGTTGGTTAATATGGAAGGGAGCATGATGTACAAGGAAAGGGGATCTCCTGACTCTAACTCTGTGGTCTCCAACTATTCTTGGCCCTCTCTATCTTCTGGTCTCTCTAATCACGTAGCTCCTCTGCTCGGATTTGGCACAGTTAATTTCAAGCATTAAGAGCGAATGTTATTATTGTACTATATAGTAGCGATTCTGAGTACATGGAGGATTTAAACAAGGCTAGTACTGATACAGAATCTCTCACTAATACATTATATCAAATATTTGTCAAGAGTATAGTGAAATTCCACTATGTCAAAGTTGACGCTGGTAAAGACTGTCAAAATCAAACAAATAATATTGCAATGAAGGTGTCATCAGAATTAGAATCCCTTCCAACCCACCTCCAAGTAGAATAAAGACTTTCGAAGATAACAATACATGCTCAGAAAATGGTGATAGCAATCAGAGCATACTAATATCTGACAATTTAGATCACTCTTTATGAGGTGATGGCGTGAGGACCATAAACCTTCACTGACTCTCCTTAAGTTAAATTGATTGATTTACCACTGCAATAAAAGAATTGTCTCATATCTTTTAGCTGAACTTCTTCCAACTATTGATCTGATGTGTTATAAAGTCATATATTAACAAGAAAATAAGATCCATAGAATTTTCACCCACCAACTAATTCAAAGATTCGTACCGTCACGAGAACATTACTCAAACTAATTTGCATTAAACATGTCTTTTTGATCTACATCTCTCTTTCGACAAGAAAAAAAAAGAGAGAAACTTTGAAAGGTCATAACTTATCAATGCTTGTCTGGTTTTATAGGAATATTCTTGAGTTTGAATTTACACTTTTTATGTGAAAAAGTTAACTCATCAATTCAAAGTGTGTGGGTTTTTTTTAAGAGTATGCCCTCAGACCCTCGTGCTATAAACTTGTGTTAAACAAATTTCTTCTTCACTCCTTGTGTGCTGTAGATTTGTTAAAGGCAAGAATTAAAAAGAATATCTGTCATCATGATCATGATATTATGAGATATGTATGTGCTGCTTGTGGATTATTGTATGTACGTACGTGTTACTCAAAGTCGCACGGAAGTTTGTTTGTTTGTTTTTTGCTTTTGCTTTTAACCTGATTAATTTCTGTCATTATTCTGTACTGTTTCATCGATACTCCATTTTCACCTCACTTTTAATTTCACTCAAGCACAAACACACCTACGAGCTTTAACACATAAACGCTAACACACACACATATGCCTCACGCACACACGGAAACACAGTGTAACTTATCATACATGTACACACATCCATGAACAAGAAACAAAATCATGCGATCACTCTACAAATGCCAATGGAATGAAACAGCTTGAAATGAATAAGATCTACATGTCAAAAGGCAATGTTTATTAATAGAGATCATGATAAACAACAATGTTGCTGAATTCAAGTCAGAAACATCGCGAGTGTCTCAGATAACAGAAACATAGTTCTGAAGTCGGAAGCATGCTGAAGGGTTTGTTTACAGCAAAGAGTCAAATAAATATCTCAACATGTGATATTACACATCACATCTCAGTCACTCTTATAAAAAGTGTGGCAGCATCACAGTGTTCAGTGCAGTACAACGAAGACGCAAGGATGACCAAACATGTAGAATGGCGACGCGCTGTGGTAGAGACTCCCTTCACGGTACGGCGATGGATACGAAGAAGTCGGTCGGCTGCTTCGGGAGAGAAAGTCTACAAACATCAAGGGATTGGTGGCGCCCTGCTGCTTTCGATGAGATGTCGTCTGCTGTAAACTCATGATGTCACGCTCGTCGCTAATACGGAAAGTCGACCAAGAATCCGGTGATCGGCTGCTACGAGACAGGAAATCGACTGACATCGGTGAAGCGTTGATGGCGAGCTTCTTGGGTGGCGGTGTGTTCTCCTGGTCGATGACGTCGCATTCGGTTGATCGCTTACGCTTTCCTTTGGATGAAGACTCCGCTCCCGTGATGTCGGTTAGCCTGTTGATCTGGTTGTCGCTGATGTTTGGTCGAGTACAGAGGGAGTGTAGTGAAGTTCGACGAAGGCGCGAACAGCGATTCTGAAACCAGACCTGAAGATAAAGAAAAGAAAGACATGACTTTATCATAACTATGTGCTTCGTGCAGAAACAGAACTTGTAATGGACATAAATCCTAGAATGAAACTGATACACAATGTATTTGAGGATATTTAGATAATAGTTGGAGGGCATGGCAAATTGTTTTTATGCAACGACGGATTAACCACAAATAAGTCACAGATTTCGAAAAAAATAATGAATTGCTAGCTCCGTCTGGCTGGTGCTGAAAATATTTGAGTTCTATATTTACGTAGGTAATATGATATTCATTCTAAATCAAAATGTTAAAAAAATCCAAAGTGTAAACTGCAGCTACATTTGACAACCGTCTTATCATTTTGTCGTTCAAAGTCATTCAAACAATTTATAACATATATAGACTTGATGATATATGTATACATCTCTATCATAAATGTATAGATATCTATGAGATCAAATGAAATCATTTACAGGATTCTTCTTCCGTGGTTGATTGCATTTATTCGTTCATACAAAGTAGGTGAAGAACATCTTTAGCTTAACAATTATTTTACAAAGCCCTGATTTTACATACTTGTATTCTGTCTTCGTCGAGGCCGATTGAGGCAGCCAGTTTCTCTCTGGAAACGACGTCGGGATATCGGTCGATGTCGAATTCAGCCTTCAGCCTTTCGAGCTGCCATTCGGTGAACATGGTCGGACGTCGACGACGAGGGCCTTTGGTAGGAACGGACGTCGAGACTTGAGGGAGAAGGGAGAGCGATGAATCAGCCATACTGATTGGATCGGTTTTGTAAAGATGCCGGTTTGTAGAAAATACCTCAGAGGTGCGACTTGACTTCAAGAAAATCTGAATGACGTGTGGTGATACTACCAAAGTAGCCTTGCAGTGATTAAGTGGGTTATGAATTGGAGAAGCCAAATATCACTCGCTCAAGCCATAAACAAGCAAAGTTGTTTGATTGGTCCAATAAACCGACCAATAGGCGTGACAGGATTAGCGAATGAGGTAAAGTTTTAGTTTCATGAATGCCCACAGACTTCAGCAATTCAAAGGGGAGTGTGAGTGTCCTAATCCATGTCGCAAATTACACATTGTTATAAGAGAGCTGTGACTTTTCCTTTGTTCATTGGCGGTTTGATTGTCGGTTCGCTGCCTGCAAGCCAAACAATACCCTTCAGTTTGCCCTTGTACCACCTTCCTAAGATCGACAAGGAACAAAAGGAGTAGAGGAACAATACAGTCGATTATTACAGAACCTGATTCTATTTTCAGATCCTGGATACTATCTCGATATGATCTCTTAATTAGCGCAGATTTTGATTTGATTCAGCATCACGTTGATTCATGCTTTAGGTTGAATTAAAATTGTCAGAAAATGGCAAATAGTTGTTGAAATTTGATGTATATCGTTTAAGTGTAACGGTAATTTTGCACGTATAAGTAAATCCGACTTCGGCATCGCTAGGAATTTATGACTAACAGTCAGATTCAATCACCAAATAATTCATCTCTGAAAACCTTTATGAAGTGCAAAACCAAATTCTCGCCCATGCTCAAGATGACTCTGGTGAGTGCAGTAAAAATCAAACCAAAAAAGACACAGTGAAATTGTCATTAAATACAACCTCATTCACGGTCATTTAAAAAAAAAACAACAGAGAAAATGAATATAGTCGAAGTTTGACTAATTTGCATGGGGTACTAACATCATCAACTCTTTTGCCCTAAAAACATAAACGAGAAACAATGTGTTGTCAAAACACATTTAATTCCTGTCCGATTCATTCAATGTTCTTGACTTTTTTTTCTTTTATTTTGGTGGTACAACATGTTTTTTGTTTTTGTTTTTGTTTTTGTTTTTGTTTTTTGTTTGTTTTGTTTTGTTTTGTTCTGTTCTGTTCTTTTTTTTTTTGGGGGGGGGGGGGTATTCTATGTTCCCGGGGCACCTGGTCACCGCAAATGTCGAGCAGAGTAAAGTAATTGGTCCACACTTTAACATCAATCTCAAGCTGTAATTTGCTGAATATAGTCAGGCGTCGATGTCGCTTGGTAGGAACGGACTTTAAAGTGTGACACTGATCTCTGTGTATACTATCAATAGTTTATACCGGGTGTCCCAAAAAAAGCGGAACGGTGGATTTTCAGTACCTTGCATTCTAAAAGTGATATATTTTTTGACATCATTAGAAAGAACATCTTCCGCAGAAGACCATGATACCAAAATCATTAAATTTGGTTGTTCTACGCCAATTTCTATAAATGCAGTCATTTTCAATTTTTTGCGACTTATGAGATAATAATTTGGGTGCGACACGCGTTCCATACGGTGAATTGTGTAAGCTCGTTGATCCATGTCAGCAAAAGATAACGCTTTCATATTGGGAGCGCGCACACACACACACACACACACACACACACTGTTTTTTCCTGGCCTGTGCCCAATGTGAAAGCTGTATCTTTTGTTGACATGGATCACCGAGCTTACACAATATTCACCGTATGGATCGCTTGTCGCACTCAAATTATTATCTAATAAGTCGCAAAAATCCGGCGAAATTTGACAATGACTGCATTTTCAGAATTGGCGTAGAATAAAAAGTACTGAACCAAATTTAATAATTTTGAATTAGCTATGTTGGAAAGTCGTTAGAGACTTTAGTATAAGGCATGTAAGGTGAGAACTTCTGATGTGTGCAGCCAAGTGAAATGTTTATATTTTTTGATTCCCCGTATGACCAGATGTCCTAGGTAAGTTCACCTGTTTCCATGCAGAAAAAGTCTGACAGGTCAAACCAAAAGACGAATGAGATTGGGTAATAACGGCACAGATTGGGACGCAGCTCCGTGTCATAACTGATCTATCTGTCACTTGGGTTCTTTCACTGACTGATGTAGTTCCACTTGTCAGGTATAGACTAAAAGGATGAGAAGCTTGCGGCAATTAAACTGACCCACGAAGCAATACACTGAGACAATGGTTTACTTCCAACGAGATTACACTAATCTCTTTGCTTTCTTTTCACTCGAAACGTGCGCCCTGGTTGTTATGATCCTATTATAATCCCTAATCACGCGTTTGCCTTTGTTTAAGACAGGATGCAAAAAAATCTAGGAGCAGATCGTATAGAATTAATTTCGCTCTTTGACCAACCCACACAGAAGAAAGTTCTATCCTATCAATGAGTTGAGATCAAAGTTTCGCCGAAGATTATTTTGGCGTAAAGTATCCCTGTCAATCCTGGCCTTAAGGGCTTTTTACACTTGTAAATTTTTGCTTAGCCCCGGACTATCGGTGGGGCTAAGGGGGGGCCTTAGCCCCACCGTTGGTACGGGACTATCCTTAGCCCACTTTCTGTTTACACTCGTTTTTGCCAAAGTGGGCTAGCCCCACCGATAGTACGGTACTATCTGGCCCTGCAAAATAGCAGGGGTTAGCACCGCAATTGCGGTGCCAAGCAAGTGAGTGTAAACAGAACGAAAAAATAATCCTGGGCTAAGCGACGGAGACGAAGTCCGACCCTCACTGACCAATCAGAAACGAGGCAATCAAGTGCTGCCGGTGCGTGCGTGTACGTGTACAGTACACAGCGTAATTATGAATATTCATGTGGTCTGGAAAGTCCGGGGCTAAGAAATACGAGTGTAAAAAGGTCAGTTTTCTCCTTAGCCCCGGACAAGAGATAGTACGGGACTAATTGGCGAGTGTAAAAAGCTGAAAAAATTGGTACGGGACTAACGATAGTCCTGGGTCAGAGAAAGTCCGGGGTTAAGAAACACAAGTGTAAAAAGCCCTATAGAGTGTCAATCGTGTTATCTTTCCATCAGTCAAGTTGAATAGTTCTGATAGTGCTAGACACAGGTTATGTTCAATTACTGTACAGAGAGGATGGGTCATCATCTCCTATACAATTGATGTTCATATAGGTCCCAAGTATCGGTGTGCGCATGTAAGCATATCATATATGCATTTGGCTATGTACGTAAAATTATATCAACGGATCATGTATGTAAGCTTGTATGTATAAACCTGCTTTTTGATAAGAGAGAAAATATAAATGGGATGAAGTGAAAACTTTTATATCTGACAGATGTCTGATAGATGGAAGGGTGAGATTCATGATTATGTAAAATTACATAAAAAATGAATCAAACATAGCCTCGTGATAAAAGTAATAAGACGTGTTTCACCCAGAGCACACACTAATGGGGTCCTCACGCACAAATGAATTGACAAACCAGCAACCCTTGAGAATAAGAAGGCGAAATGAAAACTTCACCTAGTACTACTGTGATTCAAGAAAAAAAGATTACAGCAACTCTTTGAAACTCTATGATCCGTATTCTGCGCTATCACTTAATTTATAACACATTAACAATTAAATAATATCTGTATAGCTTCTAACGGAAATGTATTTGTTTGTAATGATGCCATAACGACTTGACATCTGTTCAGGTTTTGCAAGAAAGCGTTGGGTCACTCTGATTTAGCCAGAAGGGAATGATCTTAGTTTGAAAAACCAGCTTTGGGGACAAGATTTGTGTCGTTATTCGTCGACCTGTATAAGTATGATTATTATCCGCAATATAAGTAGCTGGCATATTGCATTGAAATGATGCATTGCCTTGGCTGTGAACATGTAGAAAGAATTTTGTGAGTCCATTTCAGTGTGGAGATTGGTGTGTGTCCGAATGCAGTGAGCAGAGGTCTATTAACAACAGGAAAAACTTTAATATTTCATACGACCTTTCCAAGCATAAGAAGGCTAAACACTTCATTTGCTTTCTTTGATCTCTTCCGTCCTCCTTTAATGAATCTCTCTCTCTCATTCTCTCTCTCTCTCTCTCTCTCTCTCTCTCTCTCTCTATATATATATATATATATATATATATATATATATATATATATACATATTCATATGAAAGTGTGTATGGGCGATATGTTTGTGTGTATGCAACGGCGTAAATCCGATGGTCACCATCACCACGATTACAAGCCCATAACCGGACTGGCGCAGCCTTGGGGGGGAGCTTGGTGCCCCCCCCCCCCCACACGCACACTTTACAGGGATCGGATGTCCCACTCTTTTGCATGAAATATAAAGTGGGAGGAAAGTGGCAGCAAAAATATGAGGACTTTTTGTTCTTGTTGTTGCTTTTTTTTTTGCTTGTGAGATGACTTGCGGCGGAAAATCAGACCTTAAAGGGGAAGGCTAGTAACCGATCAGTGGGAATCAGTGGAAATGCTGGGAGATGATTGTTCCAATCCTTATGGGATTCATTCAAGAGTTCATTGTAAATCTGTTGTTGTGTGAAAATGATTTGCTTCAGAATGGTCTCATATTCAAGTAATGTGCAGTTTAATGCTTCCAGGTTAGCGTCCCTGGTCAGTGACGGAGCATTAATCTGCACATTACTTGAATATGAGACCGTTCAGAAGCAAATCATTTTCACACAACGATAGATATACAATGAACTCTAGAATGAATCCCATAAGGATTGGAACAATCATCTCCCAGCATTTCCACTGATTCCCACTGATCAGTTACTAGCCTTCCCCTTTAAAGTATGAAGGCATGTTTTGTTTTTGAAATATGAGAGGGAGCGGAGCGACCGAACGGGGGGAGGGTGTGTGTGTGTGGGGGGGTGTATCCCTTTCCCACACGAGGAAGATTTTGCATTTTCAGACCTGAAATTCAGCGATCTGGTGCACACTTTTGGTGAAATTTTTGTTTTTGTTTTCTTTAAAAAATCAATAGAAAATGAAATATTCACAATATATCATTGAATGACTAAATCGTGGTATTTCAGCTCTTGCTCCGATTGTGCGACATCACTGCGAAGGCCTATCACCGGCGTAGACAGGATTTGATCCTATAGGGGGAGCGGTTATGAGATCGTGAGGGAGTGAAGCAAGCGAGGGGGGGGGGTAGGGTATGGTAGGGGGTTTCCCCCTCCCACGGCGACATCTTTTTACATTGAAAATTTTGACATTTTACAGTCCAAAAACTGCCGTTTGTAGCTATATTCTTCGCTTTGGAAATTAAGGGGGGCCGCACCGGGCGCAACTGCTGTGAATCACTGGCAGCAACATCAGGAGAATGGTACAGCGATTAAATGCGAGCGAGCTTGAAAATTTTGACATTTTACAGTCCAAGAACTGCCGTTTTTGGCTGTATTTTTTCACTTTGGAAATTAAGGGGGGCGCACCGGGTGCAACTGCTGGCAGTTACTGGCAGCAACATCAGGGGGATGGCATAACGATTAAATGCGAGCGAGCAAAGCGAGTGAGCTTGAAAAATTTGACTTTTTACAGTCCTAAAACTGTCGTTTGTATATAGCTATATTTTTCGATTTGAAAATTAAGGGGGCGCACCGGGCACAACTGCTGGCACTTACTGGCAGCATGCAACATCAGGAGAATGGCATAACGATTGAATGCGAGCGAGCAAAGCGAGCGAGTTTGAAAATTTAGACATTTTACGGTCCCCAAAGTGCCGTTTGTGGCTGTATTTTTTCGCTTTAGAAATTAAGGGGGGAGCACACCGGGCGCAACTGCCGGCAATTACTGGCAGCAACATCAGGAGAATGGCATAACGATTAAATGCGAGCGAGCGAAGCGAGTGAGCTTGAAAATTTTGATATTTTATAGTCCCCCAAAGTGTTGTTTGTGGCTGTATTTTTTCACTTTGGAAATTAAAGGGGCGCACCGGGCGAAAACTGCTGGCAGTTACTGGCAGCAACATCAGGAGAATGGCATAATGATTAAATGCGAGCGAGCAAAGCGAGTGAGCTTGAAAATTTTGACATTTTACAGTCCCCCAAACTGTCGTTTGTGGCTGTATTTTTTCGCTTTGGAAATTAAGGAGGCGCACCGGGCGAAAACTACTGGCAATTACTAGCAGCAACATCAGGAGAATTGCATAATTATTAAATGCGAGCGAGCGAAGCGAGCGAGCTTCAAAATTTTGACATTTTACAGTCCCAAAACTACCTTTTGTAGCTATATTTTTCGCTTTGGAAATTAAGGGGAACGCATCGGGCGAAAACTGCTGGCAGTTACTGGCTGCAACATCAGGAGAATGGCGTAATGATTAAATGCGAGCGAGCGAAGCGAGCGAGCTTCAAAATTTTGACATTTTAGTCCCCAAACTGCCGTTTACATTTTTCCCTTTGGAAATTAAGGGGGCACACCGGGCGCAACTGCTGTCAGTCACTGGCAACAACATCAGGAGAATGGCATAGCGATTAAATGCGAGCGAGCGGAGCGAGCGAGCTTTAAAATTTTGATATTTTACACTCAAAAAACTGCCGTTTGTAGCTATATTTTTCGCTTTTGTTTGTCCCACTTTTATGGGAGAACCATCTCCCCCCCCCCCCCATCGATGCCTCTGTATATGAGGGTGCTTTTGTTAAGTGAAAGATCTGCTGCACACGCAGATTAGGAAAATATACGTCAATCTCAAAAGTGTACAAAGTCTATCGAAAGGAATCCTGTATAGCAGAGCTTTTGCATGTTTATGATTGCAATACAACGATCTGGTGCATAGTTCTGGCGATATTCGGACAATTTTCCATTAAGAAAGTTCGAGATTTATCCTCATCTCGGGAATTGCTTTGGGGATAAATGATTTGTCTGCCTAAACACTTCCGTAGGGGCGCCGGTCAAATGCCCCCCCCCCCCCCCCCCCCCGAGATAGATTCGACGCCCCTGATCTTCCCTGGGTATGCCCATAGATGTATCCTGACTGAGTCACCAGTCACTGTCGTTTCTCAGGAATGATTCAGGAAATGGAGGGGGTTCAATTACGGCGATATAGTTTTTGTTATTGTTTGTTTGTTTGTTTTCGTACATATTTTGCAGATGGTCCCCGGTTACTCGCGTCATAGCATGTTTACATGTAGGCCTATATTATTTGACGTTGTCAACGTCTGAGCTATACCTTACAGTGTATGTCGATGTTACTTTCTTCGCGAGCGAGCGAAGCGAGCGAGCGCTTGAGAAAATTATGTATACATTTTCCTACAAAATAGAATACTGTTCAGCTCTGTTAGCTGTTAGCCCATGTGTGTATGTGTGAATGCCGTTTCATTCTATCATCCTGTTGCATAGATTGCATAATATTTATTTGAAGGAAAACTATAAAAGCACTCAAAACACGCCAGATACACTGACATTCATAATACAGATGAAGTATATGATATGTATACACAAAACACGCACACACACACACACACACACACACACACATATATATATATATATATACATATATATATACAAGCAATACAAATGCATCAAGAAACACGTGCGTGCTAATTACACAACAAATACTCCTCAATGAAAAAGTATATTGTTCAAGAAGTTGATTTGGTAATAGACATTTATTTACAACCATAATTCAAAATTTTGCTTCACATCATAATGATAACGTCACAGAACAGGTTTCACAACGACTCGTCACGACGAATGTCCAGGATCAAGGTGGTATGACATTAGGATCGTTATGAAGAATATAAGCGATGGGCTGTGGTAATGAAGGGTGGTATGTCACTCCTATGAAAGTGTGGCAGCATCACAGCGTTCAGTGCGGTACAACGAAGACATGCGGAAGACCAACCATGTAGAATGGCGACGAGCTGTGGTAGAGACTCCCTTCACGGTATGGCGATGGATACGAAGAAGTCGGTCGGCTGCTTCGGGAGAGGAAGTCTACAGACATCAAGGGATTGGTGGCGCCCTGCTGCTTTCGATGAGATGTTGTCTGCTGCAAACTCATGATGTCACGCTCGTCGCTGATGTGGGAGATTGACCAGGAACTCGGTGATCGACTGCTACGAGACAGGAAATCGACTGACATCGGTGAGTCGTTGATGGCGAACTTCTTGGGCGGCGGTGTGTTCTCCTGGTCGAGGACGTCGCTTGTAGCAAAGTGTTTCCTCTTACGCAGGCAGTCGGGTTCACTTTCAGCAACGTCGAGACGGTTGTTGATGGAAGGTGAGGAGGACTTGAGGAAGGATGGACGATGACGTGAGCGACGGTTCTGAAACCAGACCTGGAAAGAAAATGAAGAAAACAAGACTAAACTTAGTTAAAAATCAACCTAACAAAAAAACAAAAACAGTGTATACTTCTATCCTAATATAAAGCCTGCTCAATTCGGCCTCTTGAAGCACTAGCTGTACAGCTTCGATTACAGTTTGTTTTGTATAAAAGCTGAATCAATATTCATTTGGTAATATATAAGCAAGAAGAATTGTTGATGATAAGAGGTTACTTTATTTGCTCCTATAATGTCCTGCTTATTATGCTATTATGCTGCTTCACATAATCAAATTGGATATTTCATACTAAGAAACTCAGACTATCAGTAATATCAATATAGCGTCATTTAAACGCCAATTGAAATGATTTCAATTAGTTGATAGGCCTAACTTAAATATTCGTCGACATATTTTCATGCCAGATAGTTATATGCCGTATGACAATGAAACCTACGTGTATTCTGTCTTCATTCAGGCCGAGTGTAGCTGCCAGTTTCTTCCTGGAAACGATGTCGGGATATTGGTCGATGTCGAACTCGGCCTTCAGTCTCTCGAGTTGCCATTCGGTGAACCTAGTCTTACGTCGAGGACGAGGTCGCTTGGAAGGAGCAGACATCGGGACGTGAGGCAGAAGTGAGAGCGACGAATCAGCCATGTCGGATAGCGAT
Source organism: Diadema antillarum (assembly GCF_040938485.1). Taxonomy (NCBI): domain Eukaryota; kingdom Metazoa; phylum Echinodermata; class Echinoidea; order Diadematoida; family Diadematidae; genus Diadema; species Diadema antillarum. Next base: position 213,683 of record NW_027270973.1, on the reverse strand, counting down.
TATAACCTTAGAGACGTTTGAGGGATCAGTGATGGATAATCTTGTTCGGACGTTCAGCCAAGTAAGAAGACAAATTGCTTATGAGTAGCTTCTATCCCACTGGATTCCGGTCCGTAGTTTTCATTTCATGGAAAGCTGTAATTCCTATCTGTGCTGCATGTATGATATGGGAATAGTTGATTGGTCAGACTATGTAACCAATGGGATTAACGGGATGTACGAGGCTGTCATTAGATCTATTTTACTCAAAACAAAAGCAACCACGTCTGACCACTCATGAATGGTCATTAATTTGCCGGCAAAGATCAAACTGCTTACTCCAACAATGAACTAACAATAGCCGAATAGCTCGCGCGCGGTGCGCACGTTGTAATCATTGCGCCTCTCATCCCTATTCATGGGTCACACTTTCCGCCTTTGTTCGTGCTATATCGAGGAATGTATGGACCTGTCCCCTTTCATCGGGATTGTTTAACGAGATGTGATTTAAATCAGTCGAAAGTTCTAAAGAAATGACCGGCGGAGTCTGTCGGTCAATGTCCGTCTGTCAATCACACACTGCGTTCACATTGTCCCCCGCGCCGCGGGGAAAGTCCCGAGCTGTGGGACTTTCTCCTCCAAAACCATAATGTGAACGCTCGTTGGGACTTGTCCCCTCGTCCCCGCGAATCAAGTCGGGTACGGGGACAAGATTTGGAGGGGAGAGTGACCTTGGGGCGAAATTGATAGCGTCCAGCCGTGGTCATCAAATGTGCGCATGCGCTATGCCTGGCAGAGCTCGCCCCAAGCCCCAATTGCCCCCACAGCTCGGGGACAGATGAGATACCAATGTGAACGGTCAGTCGTAAAAAAGATAAGATCTCTTGAGGCTGTCCCCGCGGCGCGGGGGACAATGTGAACGCGGGGATTATCTTATTCGAGTCGCATAGTGTCGTATAGACGATGAGGCAGCGAAGTTGATGTTCAAACAGGATGTAATTACAATAATTACCCTGTGTTGTGATTATTGCAAGTCGTTATTCTTACCCTCGATATCAAATTGATACCCGTTTCGGGTTCATAATGTATTACTGTAACTAAAAACTGATAACTACTGTTACTCACAGTCTACACCCAGACGTTTTACGTTTGTTTGTATTTCATGTAGCGTGTACCTATGAGTCGAATTATCTCTATGCAAATAACAATAATAACGAACAGCAATAGCGTCATAATGATAGCATCAGGGCAGAATTTGCTTTCATTTATCCAGAATAGCTAAGAGGTAATAAGACAGTCTAAATGTTAGCACTTCACTGCAGAGGATCTTATTATTGTTATTAAAAAACAACAACATTGTCAGTTATCCATTCATCACCAAGGTAACACATAATTCTTTGTTCACTGATGACCTGTCGGAATCGAAGTCAGGATCACAGAATATCTAGTTCACTCTCACAAAAGTAAGGCCAGTTGGTAAGAATAATCCCGTGTAACATACTATATTATTTTCTTACGTCACAAGACCGAAGTGATTATCTCATTGTAAGTTTTTGTTTTTGTTTTTTTGTTTTTTTAACGAGACCTACATGGTGATCAATATCTTAGCCCAAGAGATTTGCCAGTATATTGTTGTGGTCATTATGCTATCGTTCTTTGTGATGAATTCTCATTGTCTGTGATTAACTTTGATATATTTCGAGTTACTGTTACATCTGTTCATACGTGTCACATTTATTTTGTCCATGCTATACCTGAATACACAATGCAAAAACATCGATGTCCCTAACACCAACCAGTCAATAGAGGGCCACTCTGACAGGTGTACAAAGTATATTGTGATGGTGTTGAAAAGTGTTTATCTTGCACTGTGGTTATGATACTAGCCCTATATAGTAACGAGTCTGACTCGGTGGACGATTAAAACACGGTTAGTGCTGGTACAGAATCTCCCACTAATACATCATATTAGATATTTGTCAAGAGTAAAATGACGCTCCAGTCTGTGTCAAAGTTGACGCTATTGTTCTATTTTTGTTATGTAGTCAAATTATTAAGAAGAAAAATAAAATCCATATTATTGTCATGCACAAACTAATTAAAGATTTGAAATGTCATAGGATCATCACCGCAACTAGTTTGCATAAAAGGCGTCTTTGTGGCCTACTCTCTTTCGACAAGAAAACAATGTTCTGGAGATTGCAGGAATTTACACTTTTTCATGGAAAAGTTAAGTCATCAGTTCAAAAAGTGTTTTTTTTTTGTGTGTGTGTGTGTGTGTTTGTGTATTTTTTGAAGAGTATACTCTCCTGGTATAAACTTGTGTCAAATAAATTTCTTTCTCACTCCTCGTGTGCTATAGATTTAATAAAGGCAAGAATTAAAAAGAATATCTGTCATGATATTGTGCGATGTAAATGACGTGATGCGTGTGGATTACTGTGTGTACGTACGTGTCACTCAAAGTCGCACGTTTTTGTTTGTTTGGGTTTTTTTTTTTTTTTTTGCTTCTGCTTTTGCTTTTAACCAGATTAATTTCTGCCATTATTCTGTACTGTTTCATCAATACTGCATTTTCACCTCACTCTTAATTTCACTCAAGCACAAACACACGATAAACGTTAACACACACGCACACATACACGCACACACACATGCCTCACGCACACACGGAAACACAGTGTAACTTATCATACATGTTCACACATCCATGAACAAGAAACAAAATCATGCGATCACTCTACAAATGCCAATGGAATGAAACAGGTTGAAATGAAGAAGATCTACTTGTCAAAAGGCAATGTTTGTTAATAGAGATCATGATAAACAACAATGTTGCTGAATTCAATTCAGCCATCATCGCGAGTGTCTCAGATAACAGAAACAGAGTTCTGAAGTCGGAAGCTTGCTGTAGGGTCTGTTCCAGCAAAGAGTCAAATGTCTTAACATGTGATATCACACATCACATCTAAGTCCCTCCTTAAATGTGAGGCAGCATCACAGCGTTCAGTGCGGTACAACGAAGACATACGGATGACCAACCATGTAGAATGGCGACGGGCTGTGGTAGAGACTCCCTTCACGGTATGGCGATGGATACGAAGAAGTCGGTCGGCTGCTTCGGGAGAGGAAGTCTACAGACATCAAGGGATTGGTGGCGCCCTGCCGCTTTCGATGAGATGTCGTCTGCTGTAAACTCAGGATGTCACGTTCGTCGCTAATACGGAAAGTCGACCAGGAATCCGGTGATCGGCTGCTACGAGACAGGAAATCGATTGACATCGGTGAGTCGTTGATGGCGAGCTTCTTGGGCGGCGGTGTGTTCTCCTGGTCGATGACGTCGCATTCCGTTGATCGCTTACGCTTTCTTGTGGATGAAGACTCTGTTCCCTTGATGTCGGTTGGCCTGTCGATCTGGTTGTAGCTGACGTCTGGTCGAGCAGAGAGGGAGTTGAGTGAAGCTCGACAAAGGCGTGAACGGCGATTCTGGAACCAGACCTGAAGATAAACAAAGAACAAATCTGACGTTAGCATTTTGCTCCATGCATAAACATTTTTTTAACATGAAACGTAACATACTACTGCCAGAAAAAAAAAGTCATCAAATGTCGAGGAGAACATATAAAAGGACGTGCTTCTTAACCTCGGCCATTCATATTCTCGCTGCTGTTATTGGAGTGTTTGAGTCCCAAATTTTGATTTATATCAGGTATTCCATTGTAATAGCAGTCAATGAAGTGATAGCTGTAATTTGAACCATCAATCTACATTCAGTAATGTTAAAACAGCATTAAAAGATATAATCAACTTTACTTCATCATCTATTTTATACATCTTTGCTCTGACATACTTGTATTCTGTCTTCATCGAGGCCGAGTGAGGCAGCCAGTTTCTCTCTAGAAACGATGTCGGGATATCGGTCGATGTCGAATTCAACCTTCATCCTCTCGAGCTGCCATTCTGTGAACACGGTCGGACGTCGACGACGAAGGCCTTTGGTAGGAACAGACGTCGAGACTTGAGAGAGAATCGAGAGCGATGAATCAGCCATACTGAATTGAATTGGTTTTGCAAAGATGCCGGTTTGTAGGAAAAACCTCAGAGGTGCGACTTAACTTCAAGAAAATCTGAATGAGGTGTGGTGATAGTACCAAAGTAGCTGGTACCCTTGCAGTGATTAAGTGGGCTATGAATAGGAGAGGCCACGCTACCACTTTCACAAGCCCTTAACAAGCAAAGTTGTTTGATTGGTCCAATAAACCGACCAATAGGCATAACAGGATTAGCGAATGAGGTGAAGTTACAGTTTCGTGAATGACCACTGACTTCAGTTATTCAAAGAGGAGTGCGAGTACGCTAATGTCGCAAATAACAAGAGAGCTGTCACTTTTCCTTCGTTCATTAGTGGTCTGATTGTCGGTCCGCTGCCGGCAAACCAAACAATACTCTTGTACCAACTTCCTAAGATCGACAAGGAACAAAAAGAGTAGAGAAACAATAGACTAATCCCTGCGTTGTGGTACAGTCGATTATATTGCAGAACCTGGTTCTATTTGCAGATCCTGGATACTATCTCGGTATGGTTTCTGAATTAGTACCGAGTGTGATTTGATTCAGTGTCATGTTGCTTTTTGCTTTAGTTTGAACACCGTCACCTTTAAAAAGCAAAAATTAGAGGAAATGAACAGATTTGAAGTCTAAATATTCTCAGTAAATCATGTAGCACTGATAATTGAAAATTTGTATAATGTAGTGATGTTATCGACTCTTTTTCCCTTGAAAAAAATAGACGAGAAACGTTGAATTGTCATATATCATTTAACTCCTGTCCGATTCATTCAATGTACTTCTGTGTTTTTTGTTTGTTTGTTTCTGTGTGTTTTGTTTTGTTTTGTTCCTTTTAAGACAGGTTTAACTTGATGAAAGGACGGAGAATAAGACCCTCCAGCTATAAAATGTGTCAAACTAGCATCTTCTTCACTACTCGTCTCTTGTAAATCTGCATCATGCATATATTATGCAGGGTGCGAGACTAACGAGACTAATCGTTGCTTCAGGCAAGGTTTATATACCTTCTGTCGCTTGAAAACTAATGGAGTGCCTAATCCATTGAGAAAGAAGAAAGGTCATTTGTACCCATGTGCCCATGAGCTAACCCCGAACTGGCTTATTGAAATGTTGGTACTGAGTAACCCGAATAAAAAGGAAACATCAAAATTTCTGTTACATTTTAGCTATATTTCGACGGGTTTACCACGATCTGTCCTATCTCAATTTTTGGGGAATTTGAGTTTTTTGCATAATTGTTACATATAGACTCTTCTCTTTGTCGTGTTAAAGTTTCTAAGCAAAAAACGCATTTTTTACAAATATAGGGTGGTCTATCTCAAACCCTCTGATGAGAAATGTAACAAATCCTTTACCACGAATCGTCCTATGTCAGATAGGTCACTTTGTGGTAAAACTTGACGCGGTTGCGAATTGCACCCGCCGCGGACGCCACGTCCCCGCGTGCCGGCCCGTGCGCAAGAACTTACGTGCAGGTACGTGCGCATGTACAAATTCGGGCTTTCGTGCGTGTGCGTGCAGAAATCTGCGGGCCTGCGCCTAGCGCCTACGTGCTGTATACTAGTTGGGGATAAATCAATACGCGCTCCTTGGTGTTAGTAGTTGTACTGTCATCAAAGATCAGTCATGGACGGCTTTCCTCTCACCGGAAATCAGTTCCAAGGATTACAGGTGAATTTCTATTTTTTATAAGACTACTCTGGGTATAAGGACAAGAATCGTTAGATATTTGTGAAGACAATTCATGAATTCATGAAAAGCTTATAAAATAACAAACAGTAAAATGTTTTGAGTTAGTGCGTCAAGACTAACGTTACAGTGTCACTGTAGTGTAACTGCGACCAGCAGCCCCAACGTACAACGTACAGTGTTGGGGCTGCGCCGTTTTGGCATCGATATTTTAATGTTGTACCAAACGGGTGCCGTTCCGGCGCTGTATTTCCTTAATTTTTCAACAAAAACTACTGGGAATACTTACATGGGTCGACTAAACCTAAATGATTCACATCGGCGAATGTTTGATGCATTTCATTGCTTATGATGCAGAAAATGCTGTCTTATAAGGCAAATATCTTCAGCTCACCGATGCTCACTAAAACTCACATTCACTTGCACATGCGCACACAATGCATTCAGTGCAGTGCATTGACAGCTGTATTACTCGCTACATGATGCATATTCACCGTGCGATGATGCATTATTCATATCCTTTTGCGTCCGTAACGTTGACGTCATTGTTTACGCATGCGTAGATGAGTACTGATGGATATACACATTCAAAATAGCAGCAAAGCTCTCCACTAGGGCAGACCGCCTACTCCTAAAAAATGTGGAAAATTATGCAGTTTCCAGATAAATTGGTGAGAAGGACCAAGGCAATGGGGTAGTGTATATTTCATTTTATATTGTCACTGTGTTTATGATGGACATTTAGCCATGGTTTATTTGTGAAGTTGCCGTATATGTGGCAATAGGGAGTTGTTCGTGATTCTCACTTGAACGAAACTGCGGGGTAGCCGCCAGGACCCCGCCGCAGAGCGGCGGGTCTCCGGGGCTAACTGTAGTGTAACCCCTAGTGTATTAAACCTTAACTTCTAAGCCAGACCGTTAATACCTAGTCGCTGTAACGTTAACGTTGTCGATGATGGTTTGGGGTGATTGATATCATCTAACTTGGTTAGGCCTAACGTCAGAAAAAAAAAAATCCGAGTTGTTCTTAACATGTCAGAATTGTAAAAAGAGCCCATATTATCTGATTAGTTCTAACAGTAACATTAATGTTACTCATACAGGTTAGTTCGAACGTTACGACGTTAATACTACAATAGGGTAATACTATGGTAAGTTAGTATTTACATTGTAAGTTAACACTGATAACGTTAGACAGTCTAACTAGTTCAGTTTCTAGACCCTACAGTACTAACGAGCAGTAAACCGTAATAATAGAGGTAGGCTACTGACACTAACATTAAATTAACTGGTCAGTTCTAACGTTACGGGAGTAACAATGTTACTACTGTTAGGCCTAAAATGTTAACGTTAGAACTTGAAGATCTCAGTTGGACCCTAACTCAGTTGTTAAACGATCTCTTTGGTCTTAAACGTTAGACAACTTGTGTCTAGAATCTAGCTAACGTCCAGTTAGATACTTAGTAAGCCAAGCCTTTTAGATCTAGGCCTAACCATTACTAACGTTAGTGTAGAGTTTCTAGTAGAACTCAACAGTTTCTATATCCAGGGCTGCAAACATTGGAAACTAGTTGAGAGTGAGACTCCAGGCCAATGCTATAATTTAGGAGTCAAAATGAGTGAGATCAATAACAAATGCATGCAAATGAAATAAAGTTTTAGAAGTGAGAAAGGACCCAAATGAGTCATAGTGAATCTCACTCTCAATGAGTGAGAGGTGGCAGCCCTGTATATCACTAACCTTGCTTACGCTAGTGCTGTAACGTTAAATAGGGACACAGGATCTGACCTGTTATTAGAGTCTAGAACAAGTAATATAGACCAATTATCTTAGCGTTATAAAACTAACAGTTAGGGCGTATAATTTATAGACATTCTAGTACAAACGTTAGGCCTAATGTTCTACCGCCGTACCGGTACTTCCCTATTATAGTACTAGTATTAGAAAAAAAATCCAGATTGTAGTATGTCTATGTATATTTAACGTTACACATCAAACTTGAATACAACTGTACAGTCTAACGTTAGGGCCTAGCTGCTAAGTGGGATCTACATGAACTAACGTTAATGTTAGACTCGAGCCTATAAAAGTCAACTTGACCAAACTGTGGTCTAGATCTCTCTTCATCTAGACTCAGTGTCTATCAAGACTAGGCCCTGCTGGCGCTGCAAAAGGAGGTGCTTCAAACTAAAGTTTAATCTCATTTGTTTTTGTTAGACCCTTATCTGGATTTGGGCTAGCCCTTGGCCTAGATCGATTATGCCTAACATAGATAGATATTAATCTGTTTCTGTTTCGGTTTCCCCGTACTCGTAGGACGACTGGACTGCTCCAGACAACGTCACTTAACCGAGTTAGACATAGAAGTTGGAACTCAAGTCTAACAGTTACTGCTGATATAATGATTCTAGAATAGACCCTATCTAGGCGTAGTGTCAAACGTCAGAGTCTATTGAATTATCTGACTGATGTCTAACAAGGCTTTATGTAGCTCTACCTCTACTAGATCTCTATCACTAGTCTGGCAGATCATATGTACAACTAAATAGATGGGTCTATTTTCTACTTAAAAATTAAATGGGGTTTTCTGCAAAATGGAGTTAAAATGTTATCCCATGGTACTGTAAAACCTGAAGTAGCATGTAGATGGTTTAATCATATTGGGGGTTATCAGTGCGAAAATCCGATCTTTTTTTTTTTTCTTTTTTTTTTTTTTGGGGGGGGGATACTGTATAATGCACCGTATATATGGTATTTTCAAGTTCAGCAAAATGAAACGAGTAATTTGCATGAATCAGCCTCTACTATGTAAAACAAAATTGTGGTAATTATAGTAAGATGAATAATAATTGTGGTAAGTGGAATATTAAGGAATCTATTAATAGCAATGCTTACAAAATTTGGCATGTACCTTTCCTTCAATTTTTTCACGTTCCTTTATTTCTGATTTTCTTGTCTTTTGTGTACGTGTTTGGTGGATTGGCATTCAATACATACATAGAAGTCGAATAACTGCTGGTGAAACGTCGGCTTTAATACAGAATCTGCGAACATTTATTTCTTGAGAATTTATCCCTTGGGATTTGCTTATATACATGACAAAATTATAAAATTAAAAATGCAAGTATTTGAGTTGATATGAATTTTCAATCATATGAATATAAGTATTAGAAAAAAAATGAATTGAAGGACAGATCATTGAATGAATGGGTCAATGATGTTGATGTTCAAAATCGTCACAATGTGAGTATTGGCATTAACCTTGAAAAACTGTTTGTTTTCAGATGAAGACCAAAAATCAAGTTCACCACTGGAGATGGCAGAAATGTTGGACCCAGAGGATGACATCCCTTTAGTTGCACTTCAAAGAACTACGAAATCGGGGGCAGATGACAAAAAAAGCAGGTATTTTGTATTTTCACCTATTTATAACTTGACACAACACAATTTACACGTTATTTGTTTTTAAAGTAGAGAATAAATATTGCGTATGAGAAAACTTTGTAAGGGAAACAAGAGAAAAAAAATAGGAGAAATAGGGGCAGTATAGATAATAGACTTACTTGAATAATGTAAATTCAATTATAACAGAGTTAGGTTGAAGGAAATAACATTATATGAATGTTTCAATGGCGGTGATGTTCAAAATCTGTCACTACATTAATTGTGAGTATTGATATTGACTCTGGAAGGTTCTTCATTTTTAGATAAAGAGCAACAAATCAAGTTCATTGAGTATGAGAAAAAAAAAATTGAATTGAAGGACAGATCATTGAATGAATGGGTCAATGATGTTGATGTTCAAAATCGTCACAATGTGAGTATTGGCATTAACCTTGAAAAACTGTTCGTTTTCAGATGAAGACCAAAAATCAAGTTCACCACTGGAGATGGCAGAAATGTTGGATCCAGAGGATGACATCCCTTTAGCTGCACTTCAAAGAACTACGGAATCGGTGCAGAGAACAAAAAACAGCAGGTATTTCATATTTTTCACCTATGTATAACTTGACACAACACAATTGTACATTTTATTTCTTTTTAAAGTAGAGAATAAATAACGTGTACATGTATAAGAAAACTATAGTTGTGGAACAAGAGAAAGGAAAAAGTAGGAGAAATAGGGGCGCTATAGAAAATGGCTTACATGAATAAAGTAAATTCCCCTTTATGACAAAGAGTTAGGTTGAAGGAAAGAACCTGAAATGAATGGATCAATGATGACGATGTTAAAAATCTGTTGATGCATTGATTTGGAGTATTCATATTAGCACTGGGATCGTTCTTCGTTTTCAAATACAGATCAAAAATCAAGTTCAACAAACAACAATGGAGATGGCAGAAATGTTGGATCTAGAGGATGACATCACTTTAGCTGCACTTCAAAGAACTACGGAATCGGGGCGGAGGCGACACAGTGACACTCTCGACGACTAGCTAGTCTAGCCACGGACTGCAGGGTGCTGGAGTGGGGACTGGAAAGGAGGGCCGAAACAGGAGGGGGGGGGACGAATTCATGGATTTTCTTTCCAAATATTTGAAGATCATTGTCCTCAGACCTAGTCTAGTCTTATTATAAACTAAAAACCACCTGCATTCCTTGGAATTGATCTGCGGTGAAGTGTAAAGCCGTCCATGACTGATCTTTGATAACAGTAGGAGCAGCTACGTAGCGTAGACCGTAGGCCTACCAGATTTCTGCACGAAGTTCGATTCATCCCGAAGATTTTGATGTAGAAGGTATCCAGAGGATGGAAGGGGTAGCCGCTTGTATGTAAAGAGAATACGCCCAGGAACTCGGTATAAAGTTGTCAAGAGAAAAGAAATGTTGCACTAAAGCACCACATTGAAAAGACAAACAGGCTAATCCGTACGAGAAAGTTCATTCCGATAAATCTGTTTATCCACTTCATGTCGACGTGTCAGTCATGGTTGTCATAAATTCAGCACAGCAAACTGAAGAAATCCGGAAGACGTACCTCGACCTCGAGGACTTGGGAAGGAAAGGCAATGGATCGCTAATCACACGGAAACAAAAGTAAATGACATGGCGCTAAGGAAGAAACGCGCTATTCATTATCTTCTACCTCTAGCGGGCAGTAAGCTAAAAGCGTGCAAAAGATTATTCCTCAATACCTTAGGAAAAGCAACGTATTTGGGACATGAAGAATTTAGGAGCTTGTTATTGTTCAGCAATTTTGCAGCTACTGTGTAAACCATATACTTCAGGTTGATACATAAATTTTTAAGGCCAATGGTAATATGGCCTTGTTTATCATGCATTCACACTTAGAGTAAACCATGCAATATCGTTTTTCATTTGAGAAAAATAAAGCTTTGCACATTAGTGATTTCTAACGATGCTTCAGTAGGCGCAGTTGCAAAGTGTTTTTCATACATGTATGTTTGATAGCCTAAATATTACAGCCTAGGAGATCAACATGTCTGACTTGTACACCATTATTGACTGCTGAATTATGATCCCTTCGGTGAGGATTTGTAGTTTTTATCTTAAGCTGGAAATGTAAATGTGTTATCACCAGAACATGCACTGCATGCAGTTATTTCATTTCATTGCATTGCAGGACTTCATGGTTTCAATGTTTTGCTGACAGCGTAACCGCAACTTCTGTTCACTAATGTTTAACTAGTATTTCAATGGGATCACATTAAAAGGGGGAAATTGAATATACTGTCGAATTTCGATAATGATAAACCTGTTTCTTGATAAAAAGATAATGACAGTCTTGCAGTGCAACAATTTAATAATACCCTCTTTTGTCAATGCTTTTACACTAACTGTTCATGCCATGTTATGTGATTCTCTACGACAATGCAACTTAAACAGGAATCGAAATATTATTGTTTTAAAGAACATACAGTTCGTTAGATATGAATTCTGTTGTAAAAGTTTCCCATTTCATAATCTGCAATTATTTTCTCATTTCACGTTTAATGCATGGTAATTATTTTGTTTGATGACGTTATTGACTAATTACAATAAAATGTTGTGTGAGTCAGTAAACACATAAAAAAAGTTGTGCTTCAAATTATGTGTCATTCTCTGTCTCTCTGTACATCTCTCTATGCAAGATTAAAGATGTTTGTATGCGTATTTTGGTTAGGGGGGATTTTTCTTTCCCATTTAATATTTTTCGTCGTGCACTTTATGCACTTTGTGCGTTGTGTCTGTATGTGCGTTGCTTGTATGCATGTTGTTTGCTATCTAGATGTTATTGTGTATGTGTGTTTATTTTTGTTTGTGTGTGTATATATATATATATATATATATATATATATACATAATATATATATATATATATATATATATATATATATGTGTGTGTGTGTGTGTGTGTGTGTGAGTAAGCGTGTGAGGGGTGTGTGTGTGTATGTGTGAAATAAAGTGTGTGTGCGGTTGTGCCCGCATGTGTGTTTATTCATGATTATCCAAGTTTTTGGTTAAGGGTCGTTAAATTTCTGAAGGTTGGTATTCAGTGAAATTTATTACAGAAAATGCTACAAGCATTGCTTAGTTGACTACTACTCGATAAGGACATTATTATAAAATATGTTTGAAAGGACAAGTTGAGAAGCCTCCCACCCCTTCCTTCAAGATTCCTTTAATACGGTGAAAGAAACAATCAGCATGAACAGTGTAGTTAACGTAGATGAAAAATCATTGCTAACTACGAATTTTCCCTCCAATAGAGGCCTATCACAAACCGTGAGAACCTGGTTGGTATATTGGCCTATTTGATTATATTTGTATTTAAAAAGTGCGAGTCCATATCCTAAGTTATAATGGTCAAGTGGGGCATCAAGATTACAAATAAAAAAATGCATCTCTGGTTCCGCCCCATGCATATTATACGGTCCGTGAACATGGGACAGTTCGTGGTAAAGCATCGACACTCGATTCTCCGCTGATTTCGACATAGGTCACATCGTGGTAAAGTTCGAAGACTCGCTACTGCAGTGCGCGCAAGATAGGACAGATCGTGCAAAGAATCTGCGCATAAATACGGCTCAATACTGCTTTTCTATGAAACCGTAAACTAATATGTAAGTTTACAAGTTTCTTGCTAGAAACTTTGTCGGCACTGTGACATGTTCTTTGGCACAAACTATCCCTAGGTACTGTTCTCTCTTATGGCCTGCGTTTTATAGATAAGCAATAAGCCATTTCTGGAAAAGTAAGGCATAAAGAGAGATACAATGTTTAGAAGCGATTTTCTCAAAACGTCATTATTTGAGATAGGACAGTTCGTGGTAAACCCGTCGATTTGATACCCGATCGAATCAGCTTCAGATGACTGCTTCTCTCTCGCTGAAATTTGTGGTTGAAATTTATATCATATATATATTTTTTCTTCTTCTTTTTTGGCAGCTGTGGCCCCTGGCCACCTGGTCAACGCTGATGTCGAGCCCTGTATGATCATGTAAATATTATGTATTATATGAATATCATTTCAGGTCGGATTTGGTGCCCAGTTTAAGAATATCAAGTGCAATCTGTTGAACATAGCAAGTCGTCGATGTCGCTTGGTAGGAGCGAACTTTGAAGTGTGATCGAGAGGAGAGTGCGATGAGTCAGCCATGTTGGGAAGAGAAAAAAGCCTTAATGCAGTATAAGGTGAAAACTCCTGATGTGTGGAGCCAAATGAGAAAAAAAAACCCAAAAGTGCCCGTTTTCCCCTTCTTTATTAATTTGATTCACCTTAAGACCAATTATTGATGAGAAGTCCATTGGTTTCCATTCAGGAAAAGTCCGATTGGTCAACTTAAAGGGCCAATGAGATTAACTAACGGCACAGATTAGGACGTAGTTCTGTGTCATTCGTGGCTTTCTTCTCACTCGAAACGCGCGCATCATTGTTACGGTCCTAATCCCTAATCACGCGTTTGTCTTTGTTCATGACAAGATGCAAGAAATTTAGGAGCAGATCGTATAGAATTAAATTCGTTGTTTGACCAACCCACACAGAAGAAAGGTCTATCCTATCAAAGAGTTGAGATCAAAGTTTTGCCGAAGATTATTTTGGCGTAAAGTATCCCTGTCAATCATGGCCATAGTATGTCAATTGTGTTATCTTTCCATCAGTCAAGTTGAATAAAATTGTTCTGAGAGTGCTAGACACAGGTTACGGTCATTTGCTGTACTGAGAGGATGGGTCATCATCTCCTATAAAATTGATGTTCATTCAATCCTGTAGGTCCTAAGTATCGGTGTAGGTATGTGCGTATGTAAGCATATCATTATGCATTGATTGTGTACGTATATAATCATATTAACGTATCGTGTATGTAAGCTTGTATGTATAAACCTGCTTTTTTGTAAGAGAGAGAATATAAATTAGAGGAAGTGAAAACTTTTATATCTAATAAATGGAAGTGAAAGGTTCATAATTATGGAAATATACATGCATGTTGATAAAAGTGAAGAAAGACTATAGCCTCATGATGAAATCAATGAGACGTGCTTCACCCAGAGCACACTATGAACCCTTGAAAATAGGAGGCGAAATGACAACTTCACTTCGTAGTGCTGTAATTCAACAAATGAGATGTAAATCTTACGGCAACCCTTTTAAACTCTATGATACGTATTATGCGTGTGATATGAATTCAAAATCATTATTAAATGTTCGTGTAGCCTCTACTTAACGGAATATGTGATTGTTTGTAATGATGTCATAACGACTTGATATCTGTTCAAGTTTTGTAAGAAAGCGTCGAGTCATTCCGATTTAGCCACAGGGAAATGATTTCCGTCTGAAGGACACGAGCTTATTTGTGGAAAAGATCCGTGCCATTGTTCATAGACATATCATAGCGGCATACTAGTATTCTTGTATAGACATTCTACATTGCCTTGGCTGTGAACATTTAGAAAGAATTATGTTTGTCCATTTCCTTGTGGAGATTGGTGTTTGTTCGAATGTAGCAAGTAGAGGACAAACTTGTGTATTTCATGACCTTTCCAAGCATAAGAAGACTAAACACTTTCATTTGCTTTCTTTGATCTCTCTGTGTCCTCCCTCCCTCCCCCCCCTCTCTCTCTCTCTCTCTCTCTCTCTATATATATATATATATATATATATATATGTGTGTGTGTGTGTGTGTGTGTGTGTGTGTGTGTGTGTATGCGTGGAGCTAAAAGATAGAACCAAACTCAAGTTTATGCTGTCAATACCAACAGTTTATTTTGATACCAATTATCAATTTTATTGTATCAAAATAAACTGTGGTTTTGAGAGCATGTTCTGTTCTATTGTTGATATCATAGTAACAACACGTGGACTACTTTACTATGTCTATATAATATATGTACAGTATGGAATGTATATATGTGTATGTGTGTGTGTATGAGAAAAAACAGTAAAAACAGAATAAAAAAACACCAAAATGCAGACACTCACTATAGAGATAAAGCATTTATATGTACACACACACACACACACACACACACACACACACACGCACAACTATTCATACGAATTCATCCAGCCACACAACGGTCATACATGTTAATTTAATAAAATTACTCCTGAATGACAAATTTGTCCAAAGAAAATGATTTGGTAATAAACAGATGTATTTATTTGCAATCATAACTCAGAATTCTGTTCAAAGCTGAAAGTCATGGTGCATTATTATGATAACGAAAACAAAACCGTTGCTCCACGTCACAGAACAGGTTTCACTACGACTCGTTATACGACGAATGTCCAGGATCAAGATGGCATGATGATATATTATACTGAAATCGTTATGTAGAATGGCGATGGGCTGTGGTAATAGAGACTACAATTGCTTTGAAAGTGCGGCAGCATCACAGTGTTCAGTAAGGTACGACAAAGACATAAGGATAGCCAAACATGTAGAATGGCAACGGGTTGTGGTAGAGACTCCCTTCACGGTATGGCAATGGATACGAAGAAGTCGGTCGGCTGCTGCGGGAGGGAAACTCTACAGACATCAAGGGATTGGTGGCGCCCTGCTGCTTTCGATGAGATGTCGTCTGCTGCAAACTGATGACTTCACGCCCCTCGCTGATGCGGCAAGTCGACCCGGAATCCGACGATCGGCTGCTATGAGACAGGAAATCGACTGACATCGATGAATCGTTGATGGCGAACTTCTTGGGCGGCGGTGTGTTCTCTTGGTCGATGGCGTCGCTTGTAGCAAAGCATTTCCTCTTACGCAGATAGTGGGTCTCACTTTCCGCAACACCGAGACGGTTGTCGATGGGAGGTGAGAAGGACTTGAGGGAGGATGGACGATGACGTGAGCGACGGTTCTGAAACCAGACCTGGAAAGAAAATGATGAAATCAGGATTAAGCCAAGCCCCCAAAACCAACAGTCTGATGTCATCATCCTCATGCAAAGCCTAATCAATTCTGCCTCTTAAGACATTACACATCTTCGATTACTGCTTGATTTATATAAAAACTGAATCAGTATTCATTCAGTTAAAGCAAGTAGAATTTTAAATGAGAGGTTGTTTCGTTTGCCCCCATTGTTATGCTTACATTGGACATAATTAAACTGGATATTTCAAATTAAGAAACTCTGTGACTATCAGCAATATTAATATGTAGTGTCATTTAAAAGTCAATTGAAATTATTTGAATTAATTAATAACTTAGATATTGGTCGACTACATCTTTTCATGCCAGATACTATATTTAAGATGACAATGAAACCTACGTGTATTCTGTCTTCATTCAGGCCCAGTGTAGCTGCCAGTTTATTCCTGGAAACGATGTCGGGATATTGGTCAACTCGGCCTTCATTCTCTCGAGTTGCCATTCGGTGAACCTAGTCTTACGTCGAGGACGAGGTCGCTTGGAAGGAGCAGACATCGGGACGTGAGGCAGAAGTGAGAGCGACGAATCAGCTACGTTGGATAGCGATTTTAGCCTGGGAGATGTTTGAGGGATCAGTGACGGATAATCGTGTTTGGACGTTCAGCCAGGTAAGAAGATAAATAGCTTGTGATTAGCTTCTGTCCCAGTTGATTCCGTTCCGTAGTTTTCATTTCACGGAAAGCTATAAGTCCTATCTGTGCTGCATGTATGGTGGGGAATAGTTGATTGGTCAGACTATGTAACCAATGGCATTAACAGGATGGACGAGGCGGTAAATCTATTCTATTCAAAACAAAAGCAACCACTTCTGACCAGTCATGGATGGTCATTAATTCGCCGGCAAAAATCAATCTGCTTATTTCAACAATGCACTAACAATAGCCGAATAGCTCGCGCGCGGTGCGTACGCTTAATCATTGCGCCTATCATCCCTATTCACTTGTCACACTCCGCCTTTGTTCGTTCCAGTGCCGTATGTTAATATATACGGCACTGGTTTGTTCCATTGTTAGAGGAATGTATGGACGTGCCCCCTTTCCATGGAAATCTTTTACAAGATGTGATTCAAGGTAGCCGTTAGTCACGTTAGTTCTAAAGAGTGTCCGGCGGAGTCTGTCAGTCACAGTCTTCTTCGAGTCGCATAGTGTCGTATAGGCCTAGACGATGCGAAAGCGAAGCTGATGCTCAAACAAGATATGATTACAATTATTACCCTGTGTGCTGTGTGCAAACCGTTATCCTTACCCTCGATATCAAATTTATTCCCGATTCGGGTTCATAATGTATAACAGTAACTAAGAACTGATAACTACTGTTACTCATAGTCTACACCCAGACGTTTTGCGTTTGTTTGTATTTCATGTCGCGTGTGCCTATGAGTCGAATTATCTCTATGCAAATAACAATAATGACGAACAGCAATAGGGTCATAATGATAGCATCAGGGCAGAATTTGCTTTCATTTATCCAGAATAGTCAAGATGTCATAAGACAGTCTAAATGTTAGCACTTCACTGCAGAGGACCATATTATTGTTATAAAAAACAACAACATTGCCAGATATCCATTCATCACCCAGGTAACACATAATTCTTTGTCCACTAATGACCTGTCGGAATCGAAGTCAGGATCACAGAATATCAAGCTCACTCTCACAAAATTAAGGCCAGTTGGTAAGAATAATCCCGTGTAACATATTTTCATACGTCACAAGACCGAAGTGATTTTCTCGTTGTAAGTTTTTTTTTTTCTTTCTTAAAGACCTACATGGTGATCAATATCTTAGCCCAAGAGATTTGCCAGTATATTGTTGTGGTCATTATGCTATTGTTCTTTGTGATGAATTCTCAAGGTCTTTGATTAACTTTAATATATTTCGAGTTACTGTTACATCTGTTCCTACGTGTTACATTTATTTTGTCCATGCTATACCTGAATACACAATGCAAAAACATCGATGTCCCTAACACAAGCCAGTCAATAGAGGGCCACATGCACTGACAGGTGTAGAAAGTATATTGTCATGGTGTTGAAAAGTGTTTACCTGGCACTGTGGTTATGGTACTAGTCTGACTCGGTGAAGGATTAAAACGCGGTAAGTGCTGGTACAGAATCTCCCACTAATACATGATATTAAATATTTGTCAAGAGTAAAGTGAAGCTCCAGTCTGTGTCAAAGTTGACGCTATTGTTTTATTTTTGTTATGTAGTCAAATTATTAAGAAGAAAAATAAAATCCATATTATTGTCATGCACAAACTAATTAAAGATTTGTAATGTCATAAGAACATCACCGCAACTAATTTACATAAAAGGGCGTCTTTGTGACCTACTCTCTTTCGACAAGAAAAGAATGTTCTGGAGACTGCAGGAATTTACACTTTTTCATGGAAAAGTTAACTCATCAGTTCAAAAAGTGTTTCTTGTGTGTGTGTGTGCGTGTGGGTGTATTTTTTGAAGAGTATACTCTCCTGGTATAAACTTGTGTCAAATAAATTTCTTCCTCACTCCTCGTGTGCTATAGATTTAATAAAGGCAAGAATTAAAAAGAATATCTGTCATGATATTGTGCGATGTAAATGACGTGATGCGTGTGGATTACTGTGTGTACGTACGTGTAACTCAAAGTCGCACGTTTTTGTTTTTGTTTTTGTTTTTGCTTCTGCTTTTGCTTTTAACCAGAATAATTTCTGCCATTATTCTGTACTGTTTCATCAATACTGCATTTTCACCTCACTCTTAATTTCACTCAAGCACAAACACACGATAAACGTTAACACACACGCACACACACACGCACACACACACACATGCCTCACGCACACACGGAAACACAGTGTAACTTATCATACATGTTCACACATCCATGAATAAGAAACAAAATCATGCGATCACTCTACAAATGCCAATGGAATGAAACAGGTTGAAATGAAGAAGATCTACTTGTCAAAAGACAATGGTTATTAATAGACATCATAATAAACAACAATGTTGCTGAATTCAATTCAGCCATCATCGCGAGTGTCTCAGATAACAGAAACAAGTCGGAAGCTTGCTGAAGGGTTTGTTTCCAGCAAAGAATCAAATGTCTCAACATGTGATATTACACATCACATCTAAGTCCCTCCTATTAAATGTGTGGCAGCATCACAGCGTTCAGTGCGGTACAACGAAGACATACGGATGACCAACCATGTAGAATGGAGACGGGCTGTGGTAGAGACTCCCTTCACGGTATGGCGATGGATACGAAGAAGTCGGTCGGCTGCTTCGGGAGAGGAAGTCTACAGACATCAAGGGATTGGTGGCGCCCTGCCGCTTTTGATGAGATGTCGTCTGCTGTAAACTCAGGGTGTCACGTTCGTCGCTAATACGGAAAGTCGACCAGGAACCCGGTGATCGGCTGCTACGAGACAGGAAATTGACTGACATCGGTGAGTCGTTGATGGCGAGCTTCTTGGGCGGCGGTGTGTTCTCCTGGTCGATGACGTCGCATTCCGTTGATCGCTTACGGTTTCTTGTGGATGAAGACTCTGTTCCCTTGATGTCGGTTGACCTGTTGATCTGGTTGTCTCTGGTGTCTGGTCGAGCAGAGAGGGAGTTGAGTGAAGCTCGACGAAGGCGTGAACGACGATTCTGGAACCAGACCTGAAGATAAACAAAGAACAAATCTGACGTTAGCATTTTGCTTCATGCATAAACATTTTTTATTGTTTTTTTTTTTTGTCATCAAATGTCGAGGAGAACATATAAAAGGACGTGCTTCTTAACCTCGGCCATTCATATTCTCGCTGCTGTGCTAAGAGTGTTTGACTCCCAAATTTTGATTCATATCAGGTATTCCATTGCAATAGCAGTCAATAAAGTGATAGCTGTAATTTGAAACCATCAATCTACATTCAGTAATATCAAAACAGTATTACAAGAGATAATCAACTTTGCTTCATCACTTATTTTATACATCTTATACATCTACTTTACATACTTGTATTCTGTCTTCATCGAGGCCGAGTGAGGCAGCCAGTTTCTCTCTAGAAACGATGTCGGGATATCGGTCGATGTCGAATTCAGCCTTCAGCTTCTCCAGCTGCCATTCGGTGAACACGGTCGGACGTCTACGACGAAGACCTTTGATAGGAACGGACGTCGAGACTTGAGGGAGAAGGGAGAGCAGTGAATCAGCCATACCGGATTGGGATTGGGTTTGTAAAGATATCGGTTTGTAGGAAAAACCTCAGAGGTGCGACTTAACTGCAAGAAAATCTGAATGAGGTGTGGTGACAGTAGCAAAGTAGCTGGTAGCCTTGCAGTGATTAAGTGGGTTATGAATTGGAGAAGCCAATCACCACTTTCACAAGCCCTTTACAAGCAAAGTTGTTTGATTGGTCAAATAAACCGACCAATGGGTTTGACAGGATTAGGTATGAGGTAACTATTCATTAGTTTCATGAATGCCCACCGACTTCAGTTATTCAAAGAGGAGTGCGAGTGTCCTAATCCATGTCGCAGATTACACATTGTTACAGGAGAGCTATGACTTTTCCTTTGTTCACTAGCGGTCTGATTGTCGGTCCGCTGCCGACAAACCAAACAATACCCTTGTAGCAACTTCCTAAGATCGACAAGGAACAAAAGAAGTGGAGGAACAATACAGTCGACTGTTGCAGAACCTGGTTCTATTTGCAGATCCTGGATACTTTCTCGGTATGGTCTCTTAATCAGCGCAGATTGTGATTTGATTCCTTGTCACGTTGCTTTTTGCTACAGTTTGAATTAAGATTATCAATAAATGGCAAATATAACTGTTGAAGTTGGATGTATATCGTTTAAGAGTATCGGCAATTTTCGCACGTTAAGGTAAATCTGACTATGGCATATCAATAGGAATGACTAACAGTCAGTTTTAATCTCCAAATAATTCATCTCTGAAAATCTTTATGAAGAGCAAAACCAAATTCTCACCCATGCTCAAGATGACTCCAGTAAATGCAGTCAAATCAAACCAAAAAAGACACCGTGAAATTGTCACTATTGAAAAAGAAATAGAGAAAATGAATAGATTCGAAGTTTCAATAATTCATATGGGGTACTAACCTCATAAACTCTTTCGCCTTAAAAAGAAAAGAAATACGAGAAACATTGATGTCAAATCACATTTGACTCCTGTCCAATTCATTTAATGTTCTTGACTTTTTTGTTTGTTTTTCTTTAATTTTGGTGGCCCAAATGTGTGTGAGTGTGTGTGTGTGTGTGTGTGTGTGTGTGTGTGCGTGCGTGTGTGTGTGTGTGTGTGTGTGTGTGTGTGTGTGTGTGGTCCCGGTTCACCTGGTAATGGCTAATATCGAGCACTGTGTATTAATATAATACGCATGTATGAACATATATTCGAGGTTGGATTTAAGCTGCAATTTACTGAACTTATATAGTCAGGCGTCGATGTCGCTTGGTAGGAAAGGAGTTTGAAGTGTGATCGAGAACACTGATCTCTGTGTATGTTATCAATAGTTTACATAGAGTTTAGTGATCGAGAAGAGAGTGTAATCAATCAGCCATGTTGGAAAGTGTATACGACCTTAATTTAGTATAAGGCATGTTGGGTGAGAACGTTTGACGTGTGCAGCCAAGTGAAATATTTTTTTTTTCGATTCCCCGTATGGCCGGATATCGTTGGGAAGTTCATAAGTTTCCATTCAGAGAAAGTCTGACAGGTCAAATCAAAGGACCAAATGAGGTTTGGTAATAACGGCACAGACTGGGACGTAGTTCGTATCATAACTGATTTGTCACTCGAGTTCTTTCCCTGGCTGATGTAGTTCCATTCCTCAGGTATAGACTGAAAGCATGACAGCCGCGCTGCAATTGAACCGACGCACAAACAATACACTGAGACAGTAGCTTTCTTCCAACGAGATTACACTAATCTCTTTGCTTTCTTCTCACTCGAAACGCGTGCCCTTGTTGTTATGATCCTATTATAATCCCTACTCACGTGTTTGCCTTTGTTTATGACAGGATGCAAGAAATTTAGGAGCAGACCGTATATTAAGTTCGTCCTTTGAACAACCCTCACAGAAGAAAGGTCTATCCTATCAAAGAGTTGAGATCAAAGTTTCGCTGAAGATTATTTTGGCGTAAAGTATCCATGCCAATCATGGCCATAGTATGTCAATCGTGTTATCTTTCCACCAGTCAAGTTGAATTGTTCTGATAATGCTAGACACAGGTTATGTTCAATTACTGTACAGAGAGGATGGGTCATCATCTCCTATACAATTGATGTCAATTCAATCCTATGGTCCTAAGTATCGGTGTGGAGCATATCATTACGCATTTGGTTGTTTACGTATATAATCATATCAACGTATCGTGCATGTAAGCTTGTATGTATAAACCTACACTTTTTGATAAGAGAGAGAATCATATAAATGAGAGGATGTGAAAACCTTTATAACTGATAAATGGAAGTGAAAGATTCATAATGACGTAACTACATGCAAATAAAAGTGAATCAAATATAGCCTCATGATAAAAGTAATAAGACATGTTTCACCCAGAGCACACACTAATGGGGTTCTCACGCACAAATGAATTGACAAACCAGCAACCCTTGAGAATGAGAAGGCGAAATGACAACTTCACCTCATAATACTAAGATTCAAGAAAAAAAAAATTTGCAGCAACTCTATGATCCTTATCCTGCGCGTACCACTTAATATAACACTATCAACAATTATACAATATCTGTATAACTTCTAACGGAAAATGGGGTTGTTTGTAATGAGGTCACAACGACTTGACATAATGTTCAAGTTTTGCAAGAAAGAGTTGAGTCACTCTGATTTAGCCACAAGGGAATGATTTCAGTTTGAAAGACCAGCTTTGGGGACAAGATCTGTGTCGTTGTTCGCGGACATATGATTTGTAATGTATGATTATTATCCGCAATATAAGTAGCTGGCATATTGCATTGAAATGATGCATTTCTTTGGCTGTAAACATTTAAAAAGAATTGTGTGTGTCCATTTCCTTGTGGAGAGTGATGTTTGTTCGAATGTAGCGAGTAGAGGTCTATAACAGGACAAACTTATATATTTCATATGACCTTTCAAGCATAAGAAAACTAAACACTTCATTTGCTTTCTTTGATCTCTTCCGCCCTTCCTTTTTTTAATTCAATTCAATTCAAAGTTTATTTCATTTTTCGACAAAACATATATGTTACACTTCTTTTGACAACAGAGAACAAGGTAAACAGTACATTATGTATTGAAAAGAATGTACATATTTGAGGACCTTATTATACATTGTAGTAAAAAAGAAACAGAAGTGGTCGAAATGAAGTACATGTATAACCTTGCTTAAAGTGCGAAAAATGGAGAGACCCACTAAAAAGACAGAGCTTGTAGAATGTTTCCCCTCTGGAAAAATAACATCGATGGGAAGATTAATTAAAGCATCATAAATACAAAAGGAAAAAAAAAGAAAAAAGAAGAGGAAGTAGTCTGGAAGCCCACTGAGAATATATATTCCCAGATAAATACACTTACTTTCATAGACGCGAACAAACATAGAACAAAACTAGACAACAAAGCAACTGCTGAAGAAAAGGTTGTACGGGTCAAAACGGAATGGACAAGACTAACAAACGCGAACAAACATGAAACAAGACTAGACAACAAAACAACTACTGAAGAAAAGACTGTACGGGACAAAACGGAATGGACAAGACTAACAAACAGATGACAAAATAGCAAACGAAAATGCACAACAGAGACAGCGATCTTTGGCAGAAGCATGTCAAGAGAAACAGATGATAGTTGTGGAGAAAAAAAAAGTGATATTGTAACGCCTGAAAAGAGAAAAACAAGGAAATGAAGGGACGTATGAACAGGAGTAACAGACAGAAATTCAACTCTTTGACGCTTTGGGCAATAGCATAGATGACAACAAACATCCAAAAGATTACAATTTATTCTTCAAAGAGGAGAAAAGGTGAGTAAGTCAGTATGTGAGAAAGAAGGCCAAATGGCTGGTTCAGTGCTGTAGAGTCATACGATTGCAATAGAAAGGACTTCAGTCTCCTCTTGAAAGAATATATGGATACATGGCGTTTTTTATATCATGATTCAAAGAATTCCAATAATTTGGGCCTATATAAATAAGTGTGTTTTTAGCAAGGATCGTTCGTAAAAGGGGTAAATGAATTCATTGGAACGCGTAGTGGGATATTCATGAAATGATTGATTTTTGAGGAACAGCGGAATCAAAAATAGATGGAGGCAAATTGTTGCAATACTTGTACATAAATTGCCCTAAATTATACAAAAACAGATCTTTAATTTTTAAGAGCTTGTTAGAGGCAAACAAGGTATTTGTATGAGAACGTACAGGGGAATGGCAGATAACGCGAAGGGCTTTCTTTTGCAAGAGGGACACTCTTTCAAATAAACTCTGATGCGTGTTGCCCCAAACTAAAACTCCATAATTCAAATGAGGCAATATTAACGACGAATATAACATAAGTAATATTTTTAGTGGAATATGAAATTTCAATCTATTTATAACACCTATATTACGCGATATTATGTTGCAAACATTATGAACATTATCTCTCTCTCTCTCTCTCTCTCTCTCTCTATATATATATATATATATATATATATATATATATATAGACGATGAAGACAAACAAGTTGACATAATGCATTAGAATCCAACTTCATTTATTTGTAAATAAATGAAGTTGGATTCTAATGCATTATGTCAACTTGTTTGTCTTCATCGTCTTCATGCCCTTATTCCAACACGCGGATAATAATACCATTATATTGATATATATATATATATATATATATATATATATATATATATATGTATATATATGAATATATATATATATATATATATATATATATGAGTGTGTGTTGGATGGATATGTGTGTATGTGTGTTTATGTATTCACCTTTTCATACTATCATCCTTTTGCATAGTTTGCGCAATATTTATTTGAAAAAAAGCTGTAAAAGCACTCAAAACACGCCAAATGCATCGACACTCATAATACAGATTATGTATACACACGCACACACACACACACACACACACATATATATATATATATATATATATATATATACGTTCTTTTAGAGAGAGGAGAGAGAAGAACAGAGAGAGCAAAGAAGAAGACTGCCAATAATGGTATAATTATATACTTTGTAAGGCGGTAGATAGATGATGAGATTTCTTTTAAAAAAATACACAATTACACTGTAACTTTAAATCATTACCATTATTGATTTTCACTAGAAGTATCGGTAAACAGAAGTCTTGGATGGTGTAATGATCTTATCACCATACTATAGAGCGTGTTGTAAAGGATTGCTTAAGAATGTCAATCATAATGATAGAACAATATGAACGCTTCATACTACCAGCATTAACCGTTTAACTAATGTGTCATATTATACTAATGACAGTGTGTAATACAAAACTTAGATGACATTACCGAAACATCTTCAAAAATATACTTTTTAAGCCATTTACATGTTTAGCTATAGTATAACAACTCAATGAATGGGCGAAATCGGCCTTACAGTCCTACAATCCCGAATTATATGACATTAATCAAACATAATGCTATGCTACAAATAACCGTGATAACTATGAAGGCATTTCAGTTAACTTCATACGTGTTAGTGTTGGCTATAACTGCTTCTCGATCATTCCATTTGGAACTAAATGCACCACCTCCTCCGTTACAACAAGTGACGTCAGTAATTCAATACGTCACAAAAGGGGGATGATCTAATGTAGATATCTGACAGCAAGAAACATCATCAGATAGAAAATGAAGATGAGAGGACATCTCTAGCTAATCAAAACAATAGCAACTGCGAATGTATGATAATGGTGACAGCACCCTGACTGAATATAACTGACTCTCCCATTGCTGACGCAGAAATCAGCGTTCATTCTCATATCTCAGTTCTATGGGATGTAAATTTCTGGGTTCAAGATTGCGACTATGTAGGTTCTTACACTTCCAGTCATACAAAACAATACATCACTTGTAATCTCACTCAATGCATTATGGAGCAGACTTACACATGAACACGAACAGAACAAGACAAAAAAAGCACGAATCATCCGGTTTGCGTCATATTCCATCAAAACGAGGCATTGTATGTCAAAAGCAAACCAAGTGACTTGTACCAGTACTTGAAATATCATAATTATTGTGTTGAGCAGAGTTAGCAAGTCATATTTCAGGCAATTCGCTCAGGTGTGAAGGGGCCTTAAGGAATAAATTGACTACAGTGGACTCCCGTTACAACGAAGTCCTCGGGAGCTGCAGTTTTCTTTCGTTATATCGAAATTTCGTTATAACAGAACAAATACACAATAAAAACATAGAAAAAAAAATAATGTTAATTTTTATTTCGTTGTAACCGGAATTTCGTTATAACCGTGACGTGTTCGTTATAACGGGAGTAAACTGTACTAGTAATTCACACTAACAATAACGTGCGTTTCATCATAACTCATTTTCACTGCCCGGCCCTGTCGAGTTTTTTCGGCTTTAGTTGATCAGGCCTCCCCTTGAACCTGATACGCAGACAACGCAGTCATTCATTTCTCTTCGCTATCACTATATTATTTTCAAAGGGCTGCGTTTTAGGTTTACATGGAACTGAGTCTTTAGTAACAATTCATCCAAGGAACTCTTTTTCTTTACTGCATTGCATTTTAGTGACGTCATGTTTAAAGTAGATAGAGATACACGAAACCCAATACTGTGACTGGCTTTTGACTTCTCAATGATAGTCAGGCTTTATATCAAAGCAGAGTGAAATGTGATCAGACTATAATGCCAGGCTTACACTTGCACAACTTTTGGCCACGATTTTGTCGTGGCAAGTCGTGCCATTTTGGGGCATGAACAGGGAGGCTCCCGCACTGTTCACGACTAGTTCATGCATAGTTCACGACGAGTTCACGAATAGTTCACGAATGCGTGCCCATCAGTGTCCACATTGACACGAACTGGCATGACGAGTTCACGCATAGTTTTCGCATAGTTTGCGCATAGTTTACGCACTTCCCGCATTGGCACGACGAGTTTGCGCAATTCGGACGGTGTCGTGCCGACTTGGGCACGCCATATAAAAAGGGGAGCTCCTCAACCCCTGGTCATTTTTGGATTGGCTTTGGAAGAGACAACATGCTGAATACTTGTACATATTTGTTGTTTGCTGTTTTCATGTTAATAAATGGTTATCTTATTTCAAAACACTTGTTTTACTTTTTAATCTTAAAATAAAGTTAAAGAGAAACGAAAACCAAACGAAACGAAAAAATAAAGGACAACGAAAAAACAACAACAAAACCTGTGAAGCCCGACACGTTTGCACTTCAGCAAGGCACTTTGTCCACGTTGGTGCTCTCCACCCAAGAGTACAAATTGGTACCTAGTAGGATGAGAATTTGTATGTTGGTTGATCAGCATGTGCTCGCCTGTAAAATGGAGACTGGCTGGAATGGAATGATCCCTATGCAGGGAGTGGAGAGTACAATAATGTCATGGCCGGCGCCACGTTTTCAAAAGTGGGGGAGGGGGGCACTTCAGACTTTCTGGTGCCACTTCCGGGTTTCATCAGATAACAAGCAAAAAAAAAAAGTCTTCGGAGCAAAAACAAAGCCTTATAC
This sequence comes from Diadema antillarum, assembly GCF_040938485.1. Taxonomy (NCBI): domain Eukaryota; kingdom Metazoa; phylum Echinodermata; class Echinoidea; order Diadematoida; family Diadematidae; genus Diadema; species Diadema antillarum. The sequence continues at coordinate 185,866 of NW_027270973.1, read as the reverse complement.
CGCACTCACACTTCAAGTTTCTATCTATTTCATTCCAGTGCCTCTTACGCACTCCCGGGGTAAAAAAAAAAAAAAAAAAATAGTAGCAATAGTCTATAAAGTGCATTACAATTCTAAACAAGTCTGATCTGCTCTACATAAACACAAGGTGTAATTATTTTTTATTATTCAGGCATTTTTTTTTCTTATAAGGGAAATATTTTGAACGTCCACTGTTAAGTCCTTTATTGTAATGTTAACACATTTAAAAAAAAAAAATCTTGTTTCATTCGATGGCATGAAAATCAGTACTGAATGGTTTCACCTAAGGATACACTCATTAAACGTTAAATGGATGTTTGACTTGGAATGACCAGGAACTGTAGATGACCTGGGGGCAATAGATTTAGCGAGATAGAAAAAGCCAATACAGTCATAGGTAAGTAATGTACGAGATTTACAAGGTGTACGCGTTACTCGCCCGGAAGGAGGCGCTCTTCAGGTCAGTGTTCAATCTGGTGAATGGCACTCGAACTTAGTACTTGTCGTGTCACCACGGCTGTAAATAACACTTTCCGTTATTTGCATTTATTACTCATCACTGTATAGTAACGTAAAAACCACGCTAGACAGAACAACAAAAAATAGATACTTAATGTAAAAACCGATAACACCTACAAAATTCATGATTCATGGATCATAACTATTGGCATTGTCAATCAATTTATAACATTGGTCACTGGAAACTTATACACATACTAACACTAAGTAGACATTGGTACCCTTTCATAATGTAGGTCTATACCCCAGGGATTGTGTATCCGCGACATTACAATAATTTCCCAAAACCAATATGATATTTCCAGTAAATATTGGCTTTTTACTGATTTGATCTGAAGGCACCCCCCCAAAAAAAAATAATACTATATCATTTTGAGCACTGATATCGCAAGAAAAAAAATTATGACTGACTCTGTTTTACTTTTAAAATGGTCAATCATCCATAAGTTACTTTAACTTTTCGACATAGTTAAGATCATTACTGTGAGTAGGCGCGGCACATACATTTGCAGTCCGTTATCATACATGTAAACTTGATTCATTACGATATTCTACTTACGTAGAATATCCCACCAAAGAATCCACTTTTCTAACATACTACTGCATGACAAAATCGTCTATCACATTTCACATGTATATCTACTTATACATATATACATCAAATATGTAGAGTCTATCTGGGATGCAGAAAGCTATCTCACCACTCTCAAACTCTTGTAGATAGTACCAATTTCTTTCGGGTTTTTGTATTTTGAAATCAGTGATGATATTGTTTACGTGCTCCAAATCTCTCGTGTATCGATCGATACTGACGAGACCCTTCTCGTGCTTCACCCAGGCTACAATGACCGAATCATCTCGACAAACAGCTGGGTGGGCATACACACCCTCCTCCTCCTTCTTCAAGACATTCTCCTTCTTCCCCTTACCATCAAGGCAGACGACAGTTGATCCATCGGTCTGTATCAGTTTCCCCGTTGTATGAAAGGAGAATAATTGAATAGGTGTATATCCATCACACATTATTTCCCTGACTGCCTTACCACCCTGCGGGATAAATACCTGGATCTTTTTGGGTTCCCTATAACCCACGTAGATATTATCATCTCTATCCACAGTGAAACCACCAAACACTGGTTCTTTATCCTCATCACTATCAACAATGAGACCACCAAATACTCCTTCATCCTCACCACTATCCACAGCGAGACCACCAAGTACTCCTTCATCCTCAATCATCATCTCGAACGTGACGTCAAGCTTCTCCCACTGTGGAGTGTAGAGTGACATCTTGCTGTCCGTGTCAGATATAACACTTCGACCATCAGACAGGAATCCAATATTCCTGATACTGACATCCTTCAGCACGGTCTGCTGTAACTCGCCATCAGGGGAGTAGAGATGGATTCCTCCTTCATGCAATCCCACCGCCATCTTACCGTCTGGTGCACGAGTCATATAGTTCATGCTGTCTGTAATAGGGAGTTCTACGTCTGCTTTGACATCCCACGTGTAACCTTCCAGATCGCCAAGATAAAGTTCATTGACCTTTACGTGTCTACAGAATGAAATCTTCCGAGCTCGTTTTGCCACACCTCTCGGTGATTGGTCGTCAGGATCATCTCGTCCCAGAAAGCTCTTCAAGTTCTCACACAGCGTGTCGTGTGCAAACAAGGCGTCTTTCTCCAGCGGTACCTTCACACCATTAGTTACCAGCTCTTCCATTGCGTACATTTGATGAATTGTTTGGCGACTCTCTTCCTCCATGACTTGAAATTCCTTCTCGAATTTTTCAGACAATTGTTTCACTTGACATTTCAGGGTCTCTCTTCTGGCTGACAATAGTTGCATGTATTCCTCGTACGTCTTGTCGATGTCATCATTGAGTTTTCTCATCATGTTTGTTATTTCACTGCGCTGTGTTTCTATGAAATCGATGTGATTTTCAATGGTTGTTTTCTTTGATTTTGCCCTTTCTTGTAACTCCTTGATATTTTCCATCAATTTCTCCTCATGGATAGCTGCCTCTTCGATCTGGTGCCCTCCTTGTAAGTGCTTTAACACGACGCATTTATGGCAGACGTACTCTCGACAATTGGTGCAGAAACACTCTTCATCATCGTTAGGGTGTTTCTTACACTTCCGTCGCCTCTTTAGCGAAATTTTTCCCGAGAGCACCTCGCTCACGAGCACTACTTCATGGTTGGAGACCGGTTTCCAGATAGAGTGTGCTTTCTCACAGGATTTACACATATATTTCCCACAGTCCTGACAGTAGGATACAGCTTGCGGCATTTCGTCCATCTCACAAACTGTGCATGTTGGATTTTGGGTTTTCACTTCGTCCACGAGAGAATTCAGGGGTACGATTGTTTGTAACTTACTCACATCTCCACTTGGTATGGGTGTTTCTTTCCTGCATACAGGGCACGTTATAGTTTGTCGGTTTGTCTGAGTTTGAGAGATACGTTCCAAACAGCCTCTGCAGAAGGTGTGAGAACACGTCAGTGATTTCGGTTGGTTGAACAGTGTCAAACAAATGGGACACTCCAGATTCTGGCTGCTGATTTGATGAAACGTTGCCATGGTGTCTGTCTGTCTGTCTGTCTGTCTGCCTGTCTCTCTGCCTGATAGCAAAGGAAACAAACAGCGCTAAACACATTGACGAGTAGGAGCAGAAATATAAAATTAGCATCCCCCCCAAAAAAAATAAATAAATGGAAAGTTCATGCGAAGCGTTGCCTTAAAATTCATGCATTCTCTAATTGTAAACGAATTAATGAAGCACAATTTAACAGATATATGTGAGTAATGTTTATCATGCACTAAGTATGCTTTATGTCCGGGCTCAATAAAGCTGATTCAATGGTGGTTCATTCGAGTTGAGGATATCATATTAACTAGTTGTCCTGTACGCCCGTCAAAGGATGGTGCAACTTAGAATAAACTCAGATGTTCCTTCTTAATTCTATAAAGGAGCATATTGTATTAGTCAAACAACACAGAGTTGCATTATGCTACACTCGCAAATATATGATTAGGTGATTCGAGTAATGGATGGATGACTCTTTCAGTCGTGACCTTGTATATTTACAGTAGCTAGAATATCTTCAGCGATATCGTAAACTAAAAAAGTGTCACGTTAAAGTGAATATCATTCATTTGTAAAAGAAAATGTGAGCGAAATGATAGAGATTATCATTCAGAAACGTATGTCCGTTTGGCTGTTTTTTATGTCATCTAACAAGGTGTCCTTCAAGAAAAAATGCCTAAATCCTTGAGATATATTGTTGATTTTCCCCATTTGCATAAAACGCTGGTTTCGTTTGTCTTGGAAGACATGTGTAAATTTTATTTATTTACCTCATATGTCAAGCGCAGACATAGGCACATATTTCTGCCTGGGATTAAATCACATTTTACCCACTCTCAATAGGCAAAAACAAACAAACAAACAAATCGTTAGCAGTGCGTCTTGTAAAGAAAGCTTCATAATATTTGATCAACATGTCCTTTCTAGGTTTATGTACCTGAAATGAATCTGACCCCACAAAACTGATTCTTTAGGCTGTCATGATTGGCTTCCCATATCCCTCTCCAGCTACTGTCTGTAAAGAACTCCATCTTCATTTGGACATTCAGTGTCATTCTGTGAAAACTTTGAAGGAATGCTTTCAATATGAACGCCCAGGAGAGCATCCTTTAATTGTGGAGACGGACATCGCCATAAAGTTTTACGGATATAAATCTGCCGAGGTATATCTTTGTCCGTTACGATCATAAATTACACGCTTTTTAACTGTGGCCATGTAGTCTGAAAACATTAACAGCTTTGCTAATGTTCCTACAATTTTGGTTGTAATATTAACGACTGTGGCAGGACTCAAATACATCGAAATGCATTTAAGGGAAGAACATAATTACTAAGAGCCACCTCTCTCTTGTGTTTCAGTTGTTCGTCATGAAAAGGAAGTGATTTAGCAGGCCACTGGTGATACAGTAAAGAGGGAAGTCCTTCAGACGTTTGACTTTCTTCTCATGTCTCCTACTTCCAAAACTATCTCTGCATTGATTAGTGATAAGTTCCTCAGGCGTTGATTTATTTCCAAATTAATGTTTTTAATCAAACGACATGACAGAAAGAGATGACTAAAGCAGAGGGGTGAAGATATACTCTGATTTATATTACCGGTAATTTTTTTCCCCTCTAAAAAAAACTTTATGTGTAAAGAGTGTTTAACATAACACTGTCGGGATTTTAGAGCCCGAGTATTTGTTTTAAGTTTTATCGTGATACTATCGGCAACCAGGGATAGCCAGCATGGTGGTATGGAGCATAACTGCCTGGACAGAAATAGATGATATATAGGTTCGATTCACAAGTTCCTTACACGACATGACCATCGTTAGTTAAGATGTAGATCAGAAGAATAGCGATGTAATCTCACAAATAGGGCCTATATTTGTACAAAAAGAAACAACTGATAAAACCAATAGCACAGCATTAGGCCTATTAAGGATGAATACCAGTTTGTTTGTTTTTTTGTGTTTTTTTTGGGGGGGTTAGAAAAGTATTATGTCTATTACACACTTTAACATATAGGTTGTTAAGCTAAACACGTTGAACAAATGCAGCAAAATCACTACGAACAGAAGTGTTGACCGAACAAACAAGGGAGAATCAATTCTAAGCTTATTTAATAAACATGCATTGTTTGTAAAGCTACCTGACGCAGACACAAGTAACATGCACGCATTTATATCGTTATTTCAAGTATGCTCACCAAGGATGCTGTACTTCCGGGTTCAGTATTTCTGATTTGTGTCTGGCTCCGAATAAAGCCTCCATTTAGGCATGGGATCGCAAGCTGCTGTCTGTTCAGCGAAGGCAGATACCTATATTGAACATAAACATGATGCGACGAATCAGTTTTTGGAAAGAGATATGCATTACGAAGCAGCACTGACAAAGTGGTCGGGGATTCAGGGGAATGACTGTACAGTACATGTATTTACCGTGACCTTTACTCTACGAGCCTCTTATAGAAGCGGGTTTTCCCCACATCTCAAACACTACATTGTGTCTATCTGAAAATCACAGCTCATAACGGAATGTCGCCTTGTCAAGGGAGCTGTTCATGCGACATTGAGCTGAGATGATTTTTTTTAAAGAAAAATGTAAACAAAAGTCATGTTAAAGCATCAGTTCGAAGAGAATCTGAGCAAAATAAGACAATTTAGTTATTTAGAAATTTCTGTCATTATTCTTCTGTTGTGATTTTTTTTGATACATGAGACCAACCACTGTCAAAAGGCCAAAATTGTGTGCTCGTGTAGATGTTGTTTGATGTTCAGATCCTTTTTTTTAACATACTTGTATTCTGTCTATATCGAGGCCGAGAGTAGCAACCAATTTCTCTCTTGAAACGATGTCGGGATATCGGTCGATGTCGAGATCAGCCTTCAGTCTCTTGACTTGCCATTCGGAAACTTTAGTTGAGCGTTGTCGACGACGAAGGCAATTGTAAATTTAAACAAATGACGCCGAGATCTCAGAGAAAAGCGAGAGTGAAGAATCAGCCATCAGTTGGATTGCTTTTTGTAAAGATTCCGGTTTGTGCAAAGATATGATTTAAATTCGGAACAATGGATTGTTCCTCTCTGAAAGGTCGATTATTTCAGAGTTGAGTAGAAACCAAGGGAAACTATATTTCGGAATGATCATCGCGTCAATGCAAAATGTGGATGAACTAAGCTCTAACAGTAATGCAATATGTGATATTTCAAAATTTTGATGAGGTGGTGATATGAGGCATGCCATAAACCTCCATTGACTTTCCTTTGGCTATTATACATGAACTGATTGGTTTTTTTGCAACAAAAGAATGGTCTAATGTCAGTTGGCTAAACTTATTAGCAATCGTACTTATTTAACTATTTCTCTTTTTTTCTATTCGACGTGTTGTACAGCAAAAACATTAACAAAAATTTCACAGTATTAATGTAACAACTAATGGAAATTTTGAAATACATGTATATGATATCACCTCATCTAATTTGAATTCAATGTGTCTTTGTGATCCATATCTCGGTTTCGAAAAAAAAAGAGAAACTTTGAAAGGACATAATTTATTTAATTCTTGTTTGGTTACATTGAAATATCTAGTGTTTGTTCGTATAAGTTGACTCAGTAAGGTTTGAAATTGATTTTTTTTTTAAATGTCAGAGCAAGAGACCCTTGCTGTAAAAAGGGGTCTTTTTTCACTATCGATTTGGTGTTAAGGAAAACGAAGACGTTATTTCTATCTTTGTTCTTTATGCATATGGATTGTGTGTCATCAATATCGCTTGGCTGTTTTGTCTTCTTGTTCATTTTGATAAACTAACGTATTTCCACCATGTGTATATCAAAGGCTTGCTTCGAAAGGCGTTAAATCCATTGGAAAATGATGGATTTAGCGCCTTTTAGAAGCAAACTCTTCATAAACCGTTTATATCCACCATGTGTGTATGTGTCATAGATTATCTTTAACTTACTTTTTTGTTACATTTTCAAATTTCCCTTTACATCTTGCCATTGTTGCCTCACAAGTTCACCAAAAATTCCAGCCCAACTCTCCAAGAAATATTATCTGTGAAGATTACTAAATCCACTCATAATTTCACTCAAGCATCAAGCAATAACACACCAACGAACATTAACCCTTACGCATACACTGGAGCTCGCTTTTACACATGAATACACACACAAACACACTCACACACGGAGACATGAACACAAAGTTCTCAAAACGTAAAGTGATTTAATGAATTTTTGCCAAGACACATCCTAATCAAACACAGGAAAGTAGAAAATTGTCAAATGAATGAAGCATACAACAGCAAACAAACATACAAATTGTATATCCAGAAGAACCAAAGAGTAGTATGAACAGACCAATATTACAAATTATTTGGGTACGCATGCTTCTTATCATTTGATTAAAGGGGTTGTATAGTTTTGGTTGAGACCCAAATTAAGGATCCTAACATTTTTGGGTGATATAATGAGAAACCTCTTATGAGATGTGAAAGAGCATGTAATTCCAAGAGAGATTCAACGTTTACTTGATGACGATATGGTTTTGAAATGGCTGAGATATCCAAAAGAGATTAAACCTTATTAAAAGGTGGGACCCACCTTTTATTAGGATTGCCTTGTTTTACTTTGTTTATGTACTTTGTACTTTGTACTTCGTTCCAAAACCAATTTTCTTCTATTAAACTTTGAATTCCTCTTAAAATGGCATGCTCTGTATTATTTCATAAGTAGATTCTTGGTATCTCATAAAAAGCTAAAAGCCCAATCCTCATTTCCACCAATATACTATACCATCCCTTTAAAGTTACATTGGGTGAATTACTGAACCCTCGACTGTTTCAGTTCTTGTAGAGATGGGAGGAGAGAGAGATGCACTGTACCGAGAGTGCAAAGAAGGAGATTACAAAATGGTACATAATGTAACGCGGTAGATGGATGGTCAAATTTCTCAATGTTACAATGAGGAGGAATTAACTATAACGAAACACTGAAATTTCGGTCAAAAACTGTCAATAGAAGATGATGTAAGTGCACTGTAAATGAATGTGAATCATGTCAACATTCATTTTCAATCGGAGCACTGGTGTACAGACGTTTGTCTTAACATATAGTGTAATGATCTTATCATCATGTACGAGCGTAAAGCGTGATGTACAGGACTGTACAAGGATGTCAATTGTAATAAAGAATATGAAAGCTTTATACTATGTCAACATTACCTGTAGTGCTATATTTTGATGACTACTTAGATAATATTTTGTGTAGTAATAGCTTGAAAACATGACCGAAACATCCTCAAAGATATGTAGTTTTGAAGACAATCATATTTTTTAGCTATGACAGCTCAATGAATGGGCGAAATTAACCTTACATTCCTACCACGCCGACTTTCATTCATTCATTCATTCATCTTTTTTCCACCTCTAACAAAACTTGTAAATACATGTGTTTGTTTTTTTCACAGAAGATATAAGTACATACATATGTCAACATCACAAAATATGATAAATGCAATTTATGGATATACAATTTATAGGATGAAAAAGAAAAAAAAATTCTGAAGTTGAGAAAATACAGAAGATGGGGAGGAATGCTGAAGAAGCAATGCTCGTAGGGTGCATCCGCCGAACATATTAAAACAATCATACATTCATCTTGGTTATAAAGTCAATTATAAATCAAACTTGGTTATACAGTGATTATAAATCAAATATACTTTGATGCTATGCTATAACTATCAAGGCATTTCAGTTAACTTCAAATTTCTAACATGTCTAAGTGTCCGTTAAAATATACTTCTTCTCGATCATTCCATTTGGAACTAAATGCATCACCTCAAAGTCCTCCGATACAATAAGTGACGTCAGTAATTCAATACGTCACAGCAAGAAGCATCATCAGATAGAAGATAATGAGGATGAAATAGAAAATGAAGGTGAGAGAGGGAGGGGAATTGAAAAGACAAAGAGAAAGGTGAGACACAAAGTCATTTTGTTTCTAACGTCACCTGTTCGATCATTTATATCAAATCTGATACAATTCTCCAAATATCTCTCTTCTACCCAAGCAGTGCCTTCTTGCACAAAATAACAGTAATAAATTTCACATCTCTGAGCTAATCAAAACAATAGCAACTGTGTATTGAAAATGGAGAATAATGGCCAAAGTGTCCTGGCTGATAACCACAGCGTGTTTCCACGCATTTTAATGTTCGAATACAACATAAATTACTCTCTTAAAGTTGAAGCAGGAAATTACTGTTCATCCTCATATCTTAGTCCTGTGGGATGTGAATTACAGAATAACACGTAAATTATAATCTAAGCCAATACATCATTGAGCAGACTTTCGCCTGAATACGAATAGAACAAAATAATCGAATTCAATAACAGAATTGATTGTCATGTTTGTTTTCCATTCGATCAAACTGAGTAATGTATGCCAAAAGCAAAACAAGCAACTGGATTATTTTAGTTTGCCTGCATCCGGCCTGCATGGCAACGTGTACCAGACTTGAAAAATTCTTATAACTTGTGTAGAGCATTGGTAAATGCAGGAACAAATTGGTTAATGTAAGAATAATCTAAACGAAATGCGCTTTTGGTCATACTCATTTTTATGGCCCTACCCTGCTAACTTTTCTCGGTTTCACTTTGTTTAACTCCTTGAACCTGATACACTTCCCTTCCTTATCACAGATTTAGCTTGAGATGATATCATTTTTTTTTAAGGGCGGCATTTTAGGTTTACTTGAAACTGAGACTCATGTAGCAATTCATAAAACGTGTTTTGGGTTTTTTTGAACTGCATAACATTTCAATAATGTCAGGTATAAGTGGAGCTACAAAGTCTTTGTCATGTTTGTGACTAGTTCTCCTTGACGGTCATATACTAAAAGAAGAGTAAACTGTGGTCAGATTTACAGTTACATGCTGTTTGTCTAGAGCTCACTGTAGGACGCTCATACCCAAACATAATATTTTCAAATGCCAGAATATTCAGCACCTCCACTATAAGGTCCAATGATGTCATGTTAACACATTAAAAAAAAAAAACATATTGTTTCATTCGAAGGCATGTAAATCAGTAATGAATGATTTTGCTCAAGCATATACACACTAAACGTTTGTGGATGTTTTGCTTGAAATGACCAGGGACTATAGATGAACTGAAGGGCAATAGATTTAGCTAGATACAAAGAACCCATGCATTATCAATACAGTCTGTATAGGGCGTATCATTGCAATAACCCCAAGGGCAATTACCTCCTCCCCCCCCCCCCCCCCCCCCCGGCTAAATACTAGTTAGTAATAAGGTTATAGTAAAAAAATAGGGTTAGGTTTAGGGTTAGAGTTCGGGTTTCAAGTTAGGAATAGGGTTACGGTCAGGGCCAGGTACGGGGTAATTGCTCAGGCCACCTGGGGGTAATTGCCCTAGACCCCTGTAGGCCGGGAAATAAACGCTGGAGATTTACAATGTGCACGCATTCCTCCCCAGGAAGAGGGCGCTATTCAGCTCATAGTTCAATCCGGGTGAACGGCACTCCAAGTCTTGATTATGTAACCGGTTTTCATTATTCGCATTTATTACTCATCACGGTCTCATAACGTACGTGCCACTTAAGAACAAAAGAAAAGTACCAAAGCCAGCATACTTTGATAAACAGACAAAATCCATGACTCATGGATGATGAGTATCGGCATTGTCATGCAATATATAAAATGAGTTTTATAAATGGAAAATTATAAACATGCAGTAAAAGTAAGTTTTAATATCCATTCATAGACCTCCTCTGCAGGGGTTGTGTACCTGCGTCATTACAATCCCCCTAACTAATTTGGTGTATTTAGTAAATATCAGCTTTGTACTAATTTGATCTAAAGCGCATATTTCTTCAAATAATGTTGTGTTATTTGGAGCACTAATATCGCAAAACAAATGTTGTAACTGACCCTGTTTTACTTTTGGAAAGGTCAATCATCCATAATTGACTTTAACTTTTCGATAAGCTTAAGGTCATTACAAGTGTATGAATATTCATGTGAGTAGGCGCGGCACATGCATGTGCAGTCCGTTATCACACATGTAAACTTAATTCATTACGACATTGTACTCACTTAGAGTATCCCACCAAAGAATCCATTCTTCTAAAATGCTGCTGCATGACAAACTCGTCTATCACATTTCACATTATATCGTATCAAATATGTAGAGTCTGTCTGGAGTGCAGAAAGCTATCTCACCACTGTTAAACTCTTGTAAATAATACCAACCTCTTTTCTCTGGTTTTTGTATTTTGAAATCAGTGGTGATATTCTGAAAGTACTCGAAATTTCTGGTGTATCGATCGATATTGACAAGACCCTCCTCGCGCTTCACCCAGGCTACAATGACCGAATCATCTCGACAAACAGCTGAGTAACGATAGGCATACACACCCTCTTCCTTCTTCAAGACGTTCTCCTTCTTCCCATTACCATCAAAGCACACGACAGCTGATGCATCGTTCAGTATCAGTTTCCCCATGGTGTGACAGGAGAAGAGTTGCATAGGTACATATCCATCACACATCATTTTCCTGACTGCCTTACCGCCCTGTGAGATAAAAACATGGATCTTTTTGGGCTTCCTATAACCCACGTAGATATTATCATCTCTATCCACAGTGAGACCACCAAGACCTCCTTCATCATTATTCATCGTCTCGAACGTGACGTCAAGCTTCTCCCACTGTGGAGTGTATAGTGACATCTTGTTGTGCATATCACGTACAACACTCCGACCATCAGACAGGAATCTCATTTCTTGAATATTTTCATCCTTCAGCACTGTCTGCTTTAGCTCGCCATCAGGGGAGTAGAGATGGATTCCGCCTAAATGCGAACCCACCGCCATCTCACCGTCCGGTGCATGAGTGATACAGTTCATGCTGTTTTTGACTGGGAGTTCTACGTCCGCTATGACATCCCACGTGTAACCTTCCAGCTCGCCAAGATGAAGTTCATTGACCTTCACGTATCTGCAAAATGAAATCTTCTTAGCTCGTTCTGCAAAACCTCTCGGTGATTGGTCGTCAGGATCAGCTCGTCCCAGGAAGCTCTTCAAGTTCTCGCATAGCGTGTCATGCGCAAACAATGAGTCTTTCTCTAGCGGTACCTTCACACCGTTAGATACCAGCTCTTCCATTGCGTTCATTTGATAAATTGTGTGGTGACTCTCTTCTTCCATGACTTGTAATTTCTTCTCGAATTTTTCAGACAATCGCTTCACTTCACACTTTAGAGCATCTCTTCTGGCTGACAATAGTTGCATGTATTCATCGTAGGTCTTGTCAATATCATTAGTGAGTTTTCTCATCACGTTTGCTATTTCATCGCGTTGTGTCTCTACGAAATCGATATGATTTTCAATGGTTGTTTTCTTTGATTTTGCCCTTTCTTGTAACTCCTTGATATTTTCTATCAATCTCTCCTCATGGATAGCTGCCTCTTCGATCTGATGTCCTGCTTGTAAATGTCTTAACATCCCGCACTTACAGCAGACGTACTCCCGACATCCGATACAGAAACATTCCTCATCATCGTTAGGATGTTTCTTACACTTCCTCCTCCTCTTAAGCGAAACTTTTCCCGAAAGTATCTCACTCATGGCTACCACTGTGTGAGTTGAGAATGGCGTCCAGCTTGAATGTTTTGAGTCACATGACTTACACATATATTTCCCACAGTCCTGACAGTAGGACACAGCTGGCGGCTTTTCGTCCGTCTCACAAACTGTGCATGTTGGATTTTGGGTCTTCACTTCGTCCACGAGAGAACTCAGTGGTACAATTGTTTGTAACTTCCTCACATCTCTACTTGGTAGGGGTGTTCCTTTCCTGCATACAGGACATGATATCGTTTGTTGGTTTGGCTGAGTTTGAGAGATACGTTCCAAACAGTCTTTGCAGAAGGTATGAGAACATGCCAGTGATTTGGGGTGGTTGAATAGTGTCAGACAGATAGGACACTCTAGATTCTCGCTGCTGATTTGATGAAACGTTGCCATGGTGTCTGTCTGTCTGTCTGTCTGTCTGTCTGATAGCAAAAGAATGAAACGCATTGACGAGTATAGGCCTATAATAAGCGGAATAACATTTACAAACGTAAAAAGGGGGAAAGTTCACGGGGCATTTGTTTAAAATGTTTGTACTCTGAAATTGGACGAAGTCATGAAGCACAATTAACAGACGTACTGTGTGAATGAAATTCATCATGTTCTAAATATGCTTTATATCAGGGCCAAATAATCTGACTTATGGTGGTTCATCTGAATGGCAGAGATTACATGAATCACTTGTCCGGTGAGCCGGTCATAGGATGGTGCAAATTAGGATAAATTAATTCCCTAAAGGAGTTTTAGTAGAACAACAAAGAGTCACATTTATACGATGCGCTCAGAAATATGAAGTGGTGATTGGAGCATCTGATGGATGGACGACTCTTTTATTCGTGACCTTGCATATTTAGAGTAGAGAGAATATCCTCAGCGATATTGTAAAAAAAAAAAAAAAATGCCATGTTAAAGTGAATATCAATCATTTGTCAATGCAAATGTGAGCGAAATAATAGAGATTATTATTTAGAGACGAATGTCCGTTTGGCTGTTTTTTGTATGTCATTTAACAACGTGTCCTTCAAGACAAAATGCCCATATCCTTGAGATATAGTATTGAATTTACCTCATTTGCATGTAACGCTGGTTTCGTTTGTCTTGGAAGACATGTGTGTAAAGTTATTCATTTACCCCATACACTGCCATACGCCAGGGTCAGAGATATAGACATAAAGAAAATATTTTTGTCTGGCATTAAATTACGTTTTACCCACCCTCAATAGGAAAAAAAAAATCTTAAGCAGTGTGTCCTGTAAGGCTCCATAATATTCGATCAACATGTCCTTTCTAGGTTTATGTACCTGAAATAAATCTGGCCCCCAGCAAAATGATCCTGTAGACTGCCATGATTTGTTTCCTATATCCCTCACTAGATATTGTCTGTAAAGAACTCCATCTTCATTTGAAAATTCAGTGTCATTTGTTAAAACTTTGATGGAATGCTTTCTTGATGAACACCCGGAAAGCATTATTGATTAAACTACACATGTACCTACCTTAATATAGTATGAGGATACGGACATGGCCATAACATTTTGCGGATATATATTTGTCTGTTACTAGCATATTTACACGCTATTTTACTGTGGCCATGTAGTCTGAAAGCATTACCAGCGTTGCTAATCTTCCTACAATTTAGGTTGTCATGTTAACGACTTTGGAGGGACTCAAATGCGTCTAAATGTATTCTAGGGAAGGACATCATTACTAATAGCCACCTCTCTCTTGTGTTTCAGTTGTTCAAGTCATGAAATGGAGTGATTTAGCAGGCAACTGTTAATGCAGTAAAAAGGGAAGTCCTTAAGACGTTTGACTTGTATCAAATTCTACTCATGTCTCCTAATCCCAATCTCTGCATTTGATAAATTCCTCAGGCGTTGATTCATTTCCAAATTAATGCTTTTAATCAAACAACATATGACAACAAAAGATGGCTAAAGCAGAGGGGTGAAGATTTAGATGTGCTCTGATTTATACCACTTAATTGTTTCCCTCTGTACAGCTTTATTTGTAAAGAGTGTTTAAGATAACACTGTGGGAATTTTAGATCCTCTATGAGTATTTGTTTGAAGTTTTATCGTGTCACTGCCGGCAACCACGTGTCACTGCCCGGAAAGAAGTAGATGACAGGTTCGAGTTCCTTACACGACATGACCATCGTTTGCTATGATGTAGATCAGCAATTGTTATCTCACAAATATATTTGTACAGAGGGAGACAGCTGATGAAAAGCATAGCACAGCATTAAGCCTATTAAGGATGTAGCCTACCAGTTTTTTGGTTGTTTTTTTAGTACTATTAGGCCCTAAGTATATTACACACTTTAACATATAGGTTGTTGGGTTAAATATGTTGAACAAATGCAGCAAAATCATAACAGAAATGTTGACTGAACAAACAAGTGAGAATTAATTCTAAGCTTATTTGATAAACATGCATTGTTAGTAAAGCTATGTGTCGCAGACACAAGAAACATGCATGCATTCATATCGTTATAGCATGTACTGTATGCTCACCAAGTTTGCTGTACTTCCGGGTTCAATATTTCTGATTTGTGTTTGGCTCCGAAGAAGGCCTACATTTTAGGCATGGAATCACAACCTGTTGTCTGTTCAGCGAATGCGAACACCTATATTGAATATGCTTTTACTTTTAAGACACAAACAAAATGCCTAGAATCATTTTTTTTTTTTTTTTTTTTTGGAAAGAGATATGCAATACGAAGCACTGACAAAATGGCGATTCAGGGGAATGAGTGTATTTACTGTGACCTTTACACCGCGAACTGTTATATTTTGTAGAAGCGGGTTTTCCCCACATCTCAAACACTCTGTGTCTATCTGAAAATCACAGCTTATAACGGAATGTCGTCTTGTACAGGGAGCTGATTCTCGCGACTTCGAGCTGAGATGATTTTTTTCTTTTTAAATAAAGAGAAAGATTTAAACAGAAATCGTCATGTTAAAGGATCACTTGAACGAGAATTAATTGAGTTATGTCAGACAATTTGGTTATTTAGATAATTCTGTAATTTACCCTTCTGTTATGATTTTTTTTTTATACTTGAGACAAACCACTGTCAAAAAGCTAAGAATGTGTGCTCAAGCAGAAATTGATTGATATTCTGATCTTATGAGTTGCTGGGTTTTTTCATACGTGTATTCTGTCTATATCGAGGCCGAAAGTAGCAACCAATTTCTCTCCTAAAACGATGTCGGGACATCGGTCGATGTCGAGATCAGCCTTTAGTCTCTCGAGCTACTATTCGGTAAATTTGGTTGAACGTCGACGACAAAGGCAATTGTAATACAAATGTAATAGTAATAGTAGTAGTAGTAGTAGTAGTAGTAGTAGTAGTAGTAATAATAATAATAATAATAATGATAATGATAATAATAATAATAATAATAATAATAACAATGATAATAATAATAATAATAATAATAAATTCAGAGAGTGGAGAATCAACCAGGCCGGAGATAGATTGCTTTTTTAAAGATTCCAGTGTGTGCAAAGGTATGATTTAACTTCGGAACAATGGATTATTCCTCTCTGAAAGGTCAATTATTGAAGAGTTGACTATAAACCCAGGGAAACTTTATTTCGAAATGATCATCGCTTCAATGCAAAATGTGAATGAACTAAGCTCTACAGTAATACAATATTAAATAATATTATTTCAAAATTTTGATGAGGTGGTGATATGAGGCACATATACCTCCACTGACCTTCCTTTGGCTATTATACATGAATTGATTGGTTTTTGCAACGAAAGAATTCTCTAATGTCAGTCAGCTAAACTTATTCCAGAGGTGCAATCAAACTTATTAAACTTATTGCTTTTCTATTCGATTTATTGTACAGCAAAAACATTAACAAAAAATCCATAGTATCAATGTACCAACTAATGGGAAATTTGTAATATTCTGACATCACCTCATCTAATTTGAATTCAACGTCTCTTTATGATGCATATCTCGGCTCCGAAAAAAGAGAAACTTTTTTGAAATGACTTTTTTTTAAAATGTCAGAGTAAGAGACTCTTGCTGTAAAATATGTCAAACAGTTTTTTTCACTATCGATTTGGTGTGAAGGAAAGCGAAGACGTTGTTTCTATCTTTCTTCTTTATGCAAATGGGATTGTGTGTCATCAATATCGTTTGGCAATTTTGTCTTCTTGTTCATTTTAATAAAATAAATTATTTCCACCATGTGTAGGCCCTATATGTATCATCAATTTTATTTTTTCTTTGTTATTTTTAACTTCCCCTTACATCATTCCATTGTTGCCTCACAAGTTCATCAAAAATTCCAGCCCATCTCCCCAAGAAATTTTCAGTGAAGATTACTAAATTCACTCATAATTTCACTCGAGCATCAAGCACAAACACACCTATACAAACATTAACCCTTAGCATACACGGGAACGGGCTTTTACACATGAATACACACACAACTACACACACAAACACACACCCACACACACACACACACACACACACACACACACACTTACACACACTCACACACACACGGAGACATGGACACAAAGTTCTCAAAATAGTAGAGGCTACTATGTAATCCCGTGAGATTTTTGTGCCAAAATTGATTTTATTAGCTAACTTTGTCAATTTTGGGGTGCTGAATACAAAAAACTTTGGTTCCATTTTTTCCAACCACGTCTTCAGCCGCCATTTTGAATTTCAAAATGGCCGCCTTAGCAAACTGTATTTTTTACCCATATTTCATATAGTGAGCATTGTAGAAGCTTCAAATTTGGTACAAAATGCATGAGTGTGATGTCAGACATTCTGATATATCTTTTTCTGATATTGTGGATTGTTTTGATACAATTTGTAGTCTGCCATCTTGAATTTCAAAATGGCCGCCAAAGCAAACTGTAATTTGACCCATATCTCATAAAGTGAGCATTGCAGAAGCTTCAAATTTGGTGCAAAATGCATCGTTGTGATATCAGACACTCTGATATATCTTTTTCTGATATTGTGGATTGTTTTGTACAGTTTGTAGGCTGCCATCTTAAAATTCAAAATGGCCGCCACAACGTTTTTTACCCATATCTCAGGTTGCAATTATTGTAGAAGCATCAAATTTTCAAGAATGCACATGCTTGTTGTGTCCGACATTCCAGTACAGCTGTTTCCTAATTGTGGATCATTAGACAGGCCACCATATTGAAATTCAAGATGGCTGCCATAGAAAACATATTATACTGTTGTAAGCGCCTCAGATGAATTTGCCAAAATTGTTCTAGATAGACCGAATTCATTTCCAAGTCAAGCAGAATGGCAGCCATCTCTCAGTTCAAAATGGTCGCCGTAAATTCAAAATGTAAGGACGAGGTGCCAATGACGTCATCAAGCCATGCTGAGGGGCAAAAACTGCGTATGGGGGCGGGGGGAGGGGGCATACCACTGTCCCATACATGTGGGCAAGCGTGTAAGCGTTACATCCCTCCCATAAAGCCAGGCGGGTATATGTGGTTCGGGAACTGCACGCTAAAGCGGTTTGTTTTTACCTCTCAGGGAACACATTATACTTATTTTGCATCGTGGAACCTCGTTAATGATTATATTTAAGCCCAGTCAGTAAAATATTTGTACAAAAGCAAGCATTGATACAACTGAAGGTGATCTTCAAAAACTTGATGCTGCCTCGAGAGAATGAAGACAAACAAGGAAAAGTCTCGCAATGGCCAATGGCAAGAAATCGCCATGGTCACCCTGCCAGGCATCCCATACACAAGCTTGTTTGTTGGCCACAAACTGAAACAAGATTTGCTGGACACTAGATATATTTCTGGAATAATACAGAATGAATAAGGAATGAGTAGGCTTTTTCCTGATTGCCCTTGAGTGGGTCATCTTCAGTTATTAAGACTTCGAAAATGCTTACTGCTGTACAGCCAATGATTCTAAAACAACATGTTAAGGAGCAATAATAGCTCAGTTCTGTGGCGCTTTGCATGCATCAGAATTCCTCCACAATTTAGAAGACCATCACATGAGGGTAATCTCAAAAATTGTCACTGCCTTGAAGCTGATGAATGTGTTTGGCAATCAGCTATCGGAAACATTCAAGTTGAATATTTCTAGAAAGAGATGAAAAGGGAAGTTTTCATGTTCTGTACTAAGAATTTGTATCTAGGAGAATTAAAATATATTAATCTCTAGGATAGTATGAAAAAGGGCAGACATTCAACTCGTGCGATTAAAATACACCATGTAAGATTGGATCCAAAGTCATTAAGCTTAAGAGGATCACCAACTTCTCATAACATTTCTACTGGCTCTACAGTCTGATAGACCTGTCATTATCCAGTCATTGCTGAACGATACAATTATCGGAAGGTATAAGTTCTAAGTAATTCCACAATCACTCTTCATCTCATAATTTCATGGCCTTCTCCTCATTCTCACTATCAAAGGTTCATTTTTCATACCCATGCCTTGGAAACTCACAAAACTGAGCCATATAATCTGCCTGAAAGTTGAAATACTGAGCAGTCAGTTCCATGTGACACAGAGACCACATCACGGAAAGAAAAGAAACAAAGGGTTCATCAAAGATGCCATGGGAGCTATCACCCGTCACTCACAACGAGGAAACAGATAGCCTCATTCCATTGTATGTAGATGCTACTTCAAGAGCAACGGGAAAATCAGTGATATTGATGATTATTACGTAGACACTGACATCTCAATTCTCCTCATGGATCTTGTAAGTTTGCTTTACTTACTGCATTGCATGATATTTGCTCCATCACTGGAAAAGGAAATGATAAAAGTACAATTAACATTACTGAGAGATTATCTTCTGCAGTTCGTTGCTGCTTTTTCATGCCTTTTATGGTGCTGGCTGAAGTTGAAAATTTGAGGTTGTCTCAAAGAGCAGATGGACCAAGAAGTATCTAAACCTGGAATCATGCAGAATGTGCAATGGCACAGTCCATGCCTCCCAGAAGTTTGGCGTGGATGACTTCAACCAGGACAATCTCCCGCTTTACCCTCGTAGAGTCTTGATACAACAAATCCAGAGAGCAAAGCTTGTAAACTCTCACAACCTAATTTGTGCCTCTACTACAGGGAAATGTGAATTATGTGACCCTGCACCTCAAAACAAACAAAAAGTCGCCAGACATGAATTTTTAGTTAAAACCATATTCTGAAAGAGCAGACTTTAAGCTTTAAAAATCAATGATGTATAACTCAAATCAAATGGACTCTCCTAACCTATCTAAATATTGGAAAGAAAGCACAAACTCAGGAAAAGTGCGAACTGAGAAAAGAGGCTCTGAAGTACAGTGTCTATTCAAGCGCTTAATCTTTACCAAACCGTGCTGGCTGTGCGATGAATGGGACAAAAAACAGGAAGTAAACCACCAGAGTAACAACAATGAAAGGATTATCAAATTAAACTGAAATTAGGGTGCCTCATTAACACATTCTGTCCATAATCAATGCCAACTTTCAAAGCAGTAGCATTATCCTTTCAAAATTTATTAGAGTTGAAAGTGAAGAGTGTGGACAAGGTTTTTCAGAAATGAAAAAGGGATTCTAAAGACACACCTAATCACACTATTCTACCAAAAATGTTTGAGATAAACTGCTAAAAAAACACACTTTCCTGCCCGTTTTATGATACCAAATTTTAGCATAATGTAAAAGAAGACCCGCTCTTTCAGAAAATATGAAAAAGTCAAGTTCGGCTAGGTTGACCCATTTCACTTATTTCCAGTCCTCACGCAAAATCAGTGTGTGCGACTTTATGTTCGTTTTGAGGTGCACGGTCACATATTACATTGTATATAGTTATTTCCAGAGGTTATGCATAAAATGTTCAATTAAATGCTTTGAGCTTCCTACACCAACGGTGGCCACAGAATTCATTATCATGCTCATATAGCAAGAAATGCAAAAGTCACTGTTTCTGGAAGAATTTTATAGAACCAATTCTCCCATGTGTACAGTCTTAAAGTGCTGTGACTTCAAAAACATTCGCAGGGAATGAGCCTAGAAGACATTATCTATTACAGTGACTATCCCATGAATTTTTAGAATGTAGGGCTAATGTTGTAAACTCTACAAGCAAATCGTCTAAATGGGGCATTTAGTCACTCAGACACAGTTATTAAGAGGTTCTTTTGAAATTCATTTGTTTTGACGTCAGAATCACATGATTTCCCATTCACAATTTTTACCCAAACGCAATGCTTTTAAAGGAATGTTTCCCATGGCAGCCATTTTGCATTTCAACATGGCAGTGTACCTACAGGACAGGAAGCAGTCCCGCCTACGCAGTTCACTGAAGTGATTGACTTACACATGAGTGTTCCAGCATGTTTGGGTTTGCAGTTTAAAGATCTTGAATTTCAAGAGTGGCGGCCAATGCGAATAATCCATTATAATTACAGAATGTATAGGCTCTATGTGTGTTTTTTAAAAGAATGTATACTGTACGCCACCATAAACATTCATATGTCTAAACGTTGCTTGTAACCAGAGATATTAGCTGAAAAGCAGCCATTTTGAATGTTAAGATGGCCGCCTCGAAAGTGATCTGCAATTTAAGGGAGGGGAAAAGTGCATCTGAATGTTCAACATCATGAGCCCGGTTTATGCCCGAAATGTGAACTTTCTTTATTGCTTACAACATGAGATATGGGTTTAAAAAAATACGTTCTGGTATGGCGGCCATTTTGAATTTCAAGATGGCCACCTTCAATATCAAAATGAATCATCTTTTCAGAAAAAGATGTTTCAGAATGTGTGATAGCATACGCATGCTCTTTGCTCCAAATTAGAACCTTACACAATGTATACGATATGAGATACAGGCCCAATTACATTTGTTATTGTGGCCATTTTGAATTTCAAGATGGCCTTTGATAAAAATGATCCATCATTTTTAAAAAAAAATTTATATATTAGCATGTCTGACTTCACAAGCATGCTTTTTGCCCCAAATTTATACTTTCCATAATGTTTACAACCTTAGATATGGGTAAAATATATTTAGCAATGGCGGCCATTTTGAATTTGAAGATGGCTGCCAAAAAACTGTATCAAACCTATCTACGGTATCAGAAAATGGTGCATCAGAATGACCGACATCATAAACATGCTTTTTGCATCAAATTTGAACCTTCTATGATGCTCACATTATGAGAATTGGGTCAAAATACTGTTTGGTATGGCGGCCATTTTGAAATTCAAAATGGCGGCTGAAGACGTGGTCGGAAAAAATGGAACCAAAGTTTTTTGGATTCAGCACCCCCAAATTGACCAAGTGAGCTAAAAAAATCAATTTTGGCACGAAAATCTCACGGGACCCAATATGTCGACATAGCAGACCGTACTAAAACGTAAAGTGATTTAATGAACTTTTGCCAAGACACATCAAAGACAAACACCGGAAAGTAGAAAATTGTCAAATGATTGAAGCATACAACAGCAACAAACATACAAATTATTATTCGGGTACAAATCAATGTTTCTTAATATCATTTGATTGAAGTGAAATGCTGAACCTTCGACTGTTTCACTTCTTGTAGAGATGGGAGGGGAGACAGATACACTGTACCGAGAGTACAAAGGAGGAGATTACAAAATGGTATATAATGTAACGCGGTATATATAGATGAATGGTCAGATTTCACAACGTCACAACAAGGGGGAATTAATTATAAAGATATACTGAAGTTTCGGTTATACAAAAACGGTCAAAAGAAGAATGCAAATGCGCTGTATGGATGTAAATTATGACAGCATGCATTTTCAATCGGAGTGCTGGTGTACAGACGTTTTGTCTTAGCTCCAGTGTAATGATTTTATCATTATGTACGAGCGTAAAGCGTGTTATACAGGACTGTACAAGGATGCTAATTACAATAAAGAATATGAATGCTTTACTATGGCAAAATAAACTAACGTTCTATACTCTAATGACTAGATGATATTTTGTTTTATAATAGTTGGTTAACATGACCGGAACATACTCAAAGATACATACATTTTAAGACATTTACATTTTTTTAGCTATGACAGCTCAATAACTTGGCGAAATATTACAGTCTTACAGTCCTATGGTAAATGCGAACTTTCATTCATTCATTCATTTATTTTTCCATCTTCAACAAAACTTGAAAATATGATTTTTTTTTAACAGAACATATTTGTCAACATTACAAACTATGATAAATGAAATTCATGGATATAAAATTGATATGGTGAAAAAGAAAAAAGCACAAAAACATTCTGAAGTTTAGAAAAATATACAGGAGGTGGTTGGGAATGCTGAAGAAGCAGTGCTTGTAGGGTCTGACCCCCAAACATAGTAAAACAATTATACATAACATCTTGGTTATAGTTTTACAATGACTGTTAATCAAATACATGTCAATCAAATATATTTTGATTCCTACTACGAATAAATATCAAGACATATCAGTTACTTCAAATTTCTAAGTGTAGATTATGATATACTACTACTCGATCATTCCATTTGAAACTAAATGTATCACCTCAAGCTCTCCCGTTACAAGTGACGTAATTCAATACGTCACAAGAGGGGATGATCTAATGCAGACATCGGACAGCAAAAAAAAAATCATCAGATAAAGATAATGTGGATGAAATAGAAAAATGAAGATGAGAAAAAGAGATCGATTGAGAAGAGAAAAAAAGAAGGTGAGACACAAATTCATTTTGCTTGTATATAGCGTTACCTGTTCGATCATTTATCCCAAATCTGATAGAATTCTTTAAATATCTCTCTTCTACCCAAGCAGTGACTTCTGGCTCAAAACAACAATCAGATCTCACATCTCTTATAGCTAATAAAAGCAACAGCAACTCCGTATAAGAATGGGGAATAATGCTGAAATTTCCCTAGCTGATAATTACAGCTTGTTTCCACGCATTTTAATGTTCGAATACAACATAAATTACTCTTTTAAAGTTGAAGCAGGGATCACTGTTCATCCTCATATCTTAGTCCTGTGGGATGTGAATTACCCCCCCCCCCAAAAAAAAAGATTGTAAATTAAAGTCTCACCCATTAAATCATTGAGCAAACTTTCGCATGAATACGAACAGAATAAGATAATCGAATTCAATAACAAAAAGAATTGTCCTGTTTGTTTCCCATTCGATCAAACCTAGTAATGTATGTCAAAAGCAAAACAAGCAACTGGAGTATTTCAGTTATAGCCTGCATCCGGCCTGCATGGTAACGTGTACCAGACTATTCTTATAGCTTGTGTTGAGCATAGGTAAATGCAGGAACAAATTGGCTAATGAAACAATAAACTTAAAAAGAAAATGTGCATTTTGGTCATATTCATTTTTATGGCCCTGCATGCCCTGCTAAGTTTTGTCAGTTTCACTTTGTGTAACTCCTTGAACCTGATACCAAGTTATTCACTTCCCTTCCTTATCACAGATTTAGCTTGAGATTATATCAATTTTTAAGGGGTGCAATTTAGGTTTACATGACAGGGGCGGATCCAGGAATTCCGAAAAGAGGGGGCGCGTTTACAAAATTAAAGGGGGGCGCAGGCACCCCTCCCCCATTTTTTTCTTTTTATTTCTTTTGTTTCAACAAAAAAATAAAGGGGGGGGGGGCGTGCGCCGGTTGCCTTCCTCCCAGGATCCGGCCCTGCATGAAACAGAGACTTATGGAGTAACGAGGGTTTTTTTTTTCTAACTGCATAGAATTTGAATGTCAGGTATAAGTGGAGCAACAAAATCTTTGTAACTTGTTTGTGACTTGTCAGTGAAGGTCAGACTTGTGATACTGAAAGAAGAGTAAATTGTAGTCAGACTTTATACAGTTATATGCTGTTTGTCTAGAGCTCACTGTAGGACGCTCATAATCAAACACATTTTCTTATGCCAGAATATTCAGCACCTCAACGTTAAATGTTAAAACATTCAAAGAATACTATTTCATTCGAAGACATGTAAATCAGTATTGGATGATTTTGCACAAGCATACATAAACTCATTAAACGTTTATGGATGTTTTACTTGAAATGATCAGGGACTATCATTGACTATAGACGAACTGAAGGGCAATAGATTTAGCGAGATAAAAAGAACCCATGCATTATTAATACAGTCTATAGCGCGTATCAGGGCAATAACCCCCCTCTCCCCGCCCCGGTTAAATACTGGGTGAGGTAAAATTAGGGTAAAAATTAGGGTTAGGGTTAAGTTTAGGGTTAGAGTTTGGGTTAAAGTTAGGATTAAGTTCAGGATTAGGGCTAGGGGAAGGGTACGGGTTAATTTCTCAGGGGGTAATTGCCCTAGACACCTGTAGGGAAATAAACCTTGGAGGATGCAGTGTGCACGCATTCCTCCCCGAAAGAGGGCGCTCTTCAGTTCATACATGTTCAATCTGGTAAAGGGCACTCCACGTCTTGTGTCACAGCTGTGAATTACCCCATTTCATTATTCGCATTTATTACTCATCATGGTATAGTAAAGTTCATTTCATTTTATTTCTTTATTGTTCAAATTATGTATAAAACATGACATGGCAAATTAGTTTTGTCACACATTCATAAACACATATTGACAACAGGAACCCGTTTCATAAAACTTGTCATTAGAGACAACTGGCAAATTTCTATGACAAATTTGCTCTCAGCCAATCAGATGCAAGGATTTCAGTAGCTTGTCACATCTATGACAACTTGTCACTGATGACAAGTTTTATGAAACGGGCCCCAGATAAATAACAAATTACATACAAAACATCAAATGAATACTCAAGAAATAAAGGGAACTAAGCATACATCACAACACAGACTAGCGTCATGTGTTGAACGTGCAAAGAGGACAAAAACAAAACAAATGTTGTAACTGGCCGTGCTTTACCTTTGAAATGGTCGATCATCCATAAATTACTTCAACGTTTCGACATGATTAAGGTCATTACAAGTGTATGAATATTCATGTTAGTATGCGCAGCACATGCATGTGCAGTCCGTTAACACACATGTAAACTTGATTCATTACGATATTGTACTCACTTAGAGTATCCCACAGAAGAATCCATTCTTCTAAAATGCTGCTGCACGACAAAATCGTCTATCACATTTGACATTATATCGCATCAAATATGTAAAGTCTATAAGGAGTGCAGAAAGCAATCTCACCACTCTCAAACTCTTGAAGATAGTACCACCATCTTCCTGGTTTTTGTATTTTGAAATCAGTGATGAGATTGTGCACGTGCTCCAAATCTCTAGTGTATCGATTGATATTGACGAGACCCTCCTCGCGTTTCACCCAGGCTACAATGACCGAATCATCACGACAAACAGCTGGGTAGCCAAACATACCCTCATTCATCAAGACATTTTCCCTCCTTCCCATACCATCGCCATCAAGGCAGACGACAGCAACTACTGTATCTCTCAGTATTAGTTTCCTCGTGGTGTGAAAGGAGAATAATTGCCAAGGTGTAAATCCATCACATATTATTTCCCTGACTGCCTTACCACCCTGTGGGGTAAATACTTGGATCTTTTCGGACGTCCATTGACCCACGTAGATATTATCATCTCTATGCACAGTGAGATAACCATATCGTGCTTCATTGAAGCTCATCGTCTCGAACCTTACGTCGAACTTCTCCCACTGTGGAGTGTAGAGTGATATCTTATTTTCGTGGTCACGTACAGCACTTCGACCATCAGACAGAAATCCAATGCTAGTCACACGGACATTCAACAGCACGGCCTGCTGTAACTTGCCATCAGGGGAGTAGAGATAGATTCCACCTTTATACGATCCCACCGCCATCTTACCGTCTGGTGCACGAGTCATACAGTCCATGCTGTCTGTCATAGAGAGCTCAATGTCTGCTTTGATATCCCATGTGCAACCTTCCAGCTCTCCCAAATAAAGTTCATTGACCTTCACGTGTCTACTAAATGAAATCTTCTTAGCTCGTTCTGCCACACTTCTCGGTGATTGGTCGTAAGGATCATCTCGTCCCAGAACGCTCTTCAAGTTCTCGCACAGCGTGTCGTGTGCAAGCAAGGCGTCTTTCTCTAGCGGTACCTTCACACCGTCAGTTACCAACTCTTCCATAGCGTTCATTTGACGAATTATTTGCCGATTTTCTTCCTCCATGACTTTTAAGTCCTTCTCGAATTTTTCAGACCATCGTTTCACTTGACATTTCAGGGCCTCTCTTCTGGCTGACAATAGTTGCATGTATTCCTCGTACGTCTTGTCGATGTCATCATTGAGCTTTCTCATCATGTTTGTTATTTCATTTCGTTGTATTTCTATGAAATCGATATGATTTTCAATGGTTTTTTTCTTTGATTTTGCCCTTTCTTGTAACTTCTTGATATTTTCTATCAATCTCTCCTCATGGATAGCTGCCTCTTCGATCTGATGCCCTGCTTGTAAATGTCTTAACATCCCGCACTTACAGCAGACGTACTCCCGACATCCGATACAGAAACACTCCTCATCATCGTTAGGATGTTTCTTACACTTCCGTCGTCTCTTAAGCGGAACTTTTCCCGAGAGCACCTCGCTCATGGCTACCACTGTGTGAGTGGAGAATGGTGTCCAGCCGGAATGTTTTGAGTCACATAACTTACACATATATTTCCCACAGTCCTGACAGTAGGACACAGCTGGTGGCTTTTCATCCTTCTCACAAACTGTGCATGTTGGATTCTTCGTTTTAACTTCGTCCACGAGAGAATTCAGGGGTACGACTGTTTGTAATTTACTCACATCTCCACTGGGTAGGGGCGTTCCTTTCCTGCATACAGGACATGTTATAGTTCGTTGGTTTGGCTGAGTTTGAGAGATACGTTCCAGACAGTCTTCGCAGAAGGTATGAGAACATGCCAGTGATTTCGGTTGGTTAAACAGTGTCAGACAAATGGGACACTCCAGATTCTGGCTGCTGATTTGATGAAACGTTGCCATGGTGTCTGTTTGTCTAATAGCAAGAGATTCAAACAAAACAAAACAAAAAACACATAGCGGTAAACGCACCAACGAGTACAAAGAGAAATTAGATACTAATATTAATTTATCAAAATAAAAAGAGAGGTTAATGGGAAGCATGGTGCAAAAATGTTTGGATTCGTAATAAAGGACGAAGTAACGAAGCGCAATGTAACAGAATTTTGTAACTTTGTTCACTATACCTGTTTTCAATATGAATACTTTAAAACCGGGCTCAATAAATCTGATTTGGTGGTTCATTTGAATGGAGGAGATCACAATTTGTGTAAACTTCGATGGGATGCTTTCATTATTTTCGTCTAGTAACATCCTTCATTGTTGATTTGAATACATACATCATACTTACCGCAATTCTGGATGACTCCCCCCCCCCCCCCCCCCCATCATCCCAATAACACACCCACAAATCAAGCAAATGAAAATTATTCAAACAATAAACAAAAAGAGAAAGAATAGTGACGGAGTTTTTTCAACATAGGCCCACTTCTTGCTTCTGCTAACTAAGGCGAATGCAAAATGTTTGCTTCCAAGTTATTAGATATCAACAATTCAGTTCATTTCAATTCATTTCAATTCCATTCAATTCAATTCAATTCAATTTATTCGGAATTTTCTGCATTGAGCATAATGTTACAAATGATATACAGTCATTTTTTCTAACACAATAAGGAATACAGTCTACGTACATCCAAACATTATTGAAGTTTATGCGTACAATGGGCCGTTAACAGCTTGAAGAATAGAAAAAGAAAACACGTCGGTTGGGAGCTACTCAGGATAGTGAAACAGATGGTCTGACTGAATTATGGTACATGTATTGTGGGATGCAATTCTTTAATTGGTATATGTGGGAATGAGTAAACTTTGTGGGAATTGTTTCTTTAATGAGTGATTAAGCAATGTTTTATATCATTTGTCGCATGTTTGAGCACAAATCCACGACGAATGTCTTTATTATGTGGAAGAGCTGTCTTTTATCGTTGCTTTGTTCCCCCCCCGTAAAACAAATCAAAGTCAAAGGGGCTAAACCAAAATTAACACATTTCTTTTCTCTTTCTTAAAGAGGTCTTCGTGGATTTACACCCACCACATCATTCCATTTGGATTTAATGAAATATAATTTTATTATTGTCATATTACTACTTAGAATGCATGAACTTTGCACAAAGTTTCTCTCCGCTAGTGCACAGTCGTTGGCAGGGGTTAAGCAGCATGACTCAGTAATAGCAACTGAGATATTCTTTTTTTATCTTGTTATGACCCTTTCGTCCGAATGCCGGGCCCTGCCGGCGCCGCTGCATTACCGGAAAGACTTTTTATTTACGTGCATATCTGATTATACCTAAACTGCACTTACCTTTCAACCTTGATATTGACAATGACATCAGTTGGCCGCATCTTGGTTTGTTTGTTTGTTTTTGTTTTGTTTTGTTTTGTTTTTGTTTTTTGTTTTTGTTTAAACTGAACTTCTTCCCCATAGAGCACTATTGATCAGCAGAGTATCATTTATTTCCGCTTCTGACGAATCAAACAACATACCAGCTTACATTTAAATCAGATTCTAAAAATTTTGTATAAGATAAACAAACGGCTGATGTTTTTGACGATCGGGACAAATTCAATTGGTCTGGATTTTCCTAAGCTACCCGTAGATAATGTATACAGAATGAATTTTTTTATTTTTGTCAAGACAGTGTCCGTGCACAGTTATAAATCACTCAAGAATGTCCCGTTTGCACTCTTGTAAACTTGTGAACCCTTTCATTGTAGTTTGACACAAGAATTTTCCTCCAGATGTACATTCCTCCTTCATGTCTCACCTTCACAAACTATCTCTACGTAAATGCATAGACGTTCGAAGGGGCTTGTCAGCATGACTCTGTTAAACAACCAATCAATTTTTTTTACCTTAACTGTTAGAACACCTCGTTCGTATGCTATTATTGGAGTAATTATATTTCTGTTATTACCATATAAGCGCCTTGTCTTCTTTTATAATCATTGTTATTTCATATTACGCATACGAATTTACCTCACCAACGTTAAGTGTAGGAGGATTCCATTTACTTTTGTAGACATAAATTTAGCGAGACTATATGATGTAAAATTTATTCTATTGTATAACATAAAATTTTTTTATTTTTGTCAAGACTGTGTCCGTGCACAGTTATAAATCACTCAAGAATGTTCCGTTTGCACTCTTGTAAACTTGTGAACCCTTTCATTGTAGTTTGACACAAGAATTTTTCTCCAGATGTACATTCCTCTTTCATGTCTCACCTTCACAAACTATCTCTACGTAAATG
This sequence comes from Diadema antillarum, assembly GCF_040938485.1. NCBI lineage: Eukaryota > Metazoa > Echinodermata > Echinoidea > Diadematoida > Diadematidae > Diadema > Diadema antillarum. The sequence goes on along the minus strand of NW_027270973.1, from coordinate 155,759 downwards.
CATAGACGTTCGAAGGGGCTTGTCAGCATGACTCTGTAAAACAACCAATCTAATTTTTTTACCTTAACTGTTAGAACACCTCGTTCGTATGCTATTATTGGAGTTATTATATTTCTGTTATTACCATAGAAGCGCCTTGTCTTCTTTTATAATCATTGTTATTTCATATTACGCATACGAATTTACCTCACCAACGTTAAGTGTAGGAGGATTCCATTTACTTTTGTAGACATAAATTTAGCGAGACTATATGATGTAACATTTGTTCTATTGTATAACGTAAAAATGTATCAGTATCATTATTGTTATTATCAACGCACATGCACTGCACACCCCCACACATGCACACACTCACATTTACATTCACGCACAGACATTGCAACGTACTACACAAAATACATGGCCCCAGAACAACCATTCTCAACTTTGCACTCAAATCCTCATGACTCATAACAACGATCATCCTGACCAGGGTATCATAAGTAATCACAGTAAATACTACACTATTTCGGATTTCAATAATATGTTCAAATCTTCACTTGATTCCACTGCAAGTCATGTTAATAATTCCCGTAGTAATTCCACAAATAGGAATGATGACACTAATTATAACCCCATTAAAGATTTTAGCTTATTCCACTGGAATGCTAGAAGCTTAAACAAAAATTTTGATTCATTTGAACTACTTCTTCTTTCTTTACAAAATTTTCCCTTTTCCGCAATCGGTATAACTGAAACTTGGCTAGGGCACACGTCTCCAAATTTGTTTAGTCTTGATAGATATAAAATATTTCGCTCTGATCGTAAGAGAGGTAGAGGGGGAGGGGTAGCCCTATATATATATAACGAATTGCGAGTAAAAATAAGAACTGATATTGATATTGAAGGTTGTGAAAGCCTGTTTGTGGAAATCATTAATGATAAAATGAAAAATAAGATAATTGGTGTTATATACAGGCCACCAAATCATAAAACCGAAATGCTTTTAGAAAATTTTGATGAATGCCTCAACACGATTACACAAGAAAATAAGGAAATTTATATTATGGGCGACTATAATATTGACATGACGAAAATAGATACTTTAGCGGTAAAATTAAAAACTATTCTTTTTTCATATGCTTTCCATTCCCATATTGATAACCCAACAAGAATATCCCAAACATCTAAAACCTTGTTGGATAATATTTTTTCTAATAACTTTTCTGTAAATAAATTCTATTAATGGTATTTTATATTATGATATATCTGATCATTTACCGATATTCATTATTCTTCGTTATTCTGAAAACGTCAAAAGTATTTCAAAACCCAGGCCGATAATGTACAGAAAAGAATCAGACGAGAATATTGAATTACTTAATCTTGATTTAGTGAAGGAAGAATGGCAAGAAGTGTATCTTCAAAATAACGCCGATAAAGCTTATGATATTTTCCTAGATAAACTTTTATATTATTATCGAAAAAACATTCCTTTAGTTAAGAAAACACACGCAGAATGAACAAACATCCCTGGATTACAAAGGGAATCATCAATTCAATAAAAAACCGGTAATAAATTGTATAAAACTGGCGATTACTACCCACAATACAAAACATTTTACAGATTACAAAAAGTATAGAAATATACTCAGTAATTTGATTCGTATTTCTCGTAAAATGTATTATTCTGATAAGTTTTGATAATCAAAAGGATAACGTAAATGGTTTATGGGAAAACTATATATGAAATAACAGGTAAAAATAATAAGGAAACATTGTCCGTTTTTTATAATGACAACAAAGAACTCATAAACCCTGATGAAATATCTGACGCTTTTAACTCATACTTCGTAAATATTGGGCCCCCACATTAGCTTCAAAAATAAAAAACAAACATGTTCATTCAAACTTTACTGAATTTCTTCCACCAAACTGCGACAAATCCCTTTTCTTTACCCCAACAGATGAGGACAGAAATACTGGAGATTGTTAACAGATTAAAACCAAGTAGATCTAGTGGCCATGATGAAAATAAGTGTTTACTATACTGAAAGAAAAATCATCAAACAAATAACCACACCTTTATCTTACATTTTCAATCTTTTCACTGTCTTCTGGAATATGCCCAAACTCATTAAAAAATTGCGACAAAGCAGTTCCAATTTTCAAACAGAAAAGACGACCCTTCTCTTTTAACAAATTATAGACCAATATCGTTATTACCTAGTATTTCTAAAATTCTGAAAAAATTATTCATAAACGCCTGTACATTTTTCTTCATGTAAATGACCTACTTATACCTAATCAGTTTGGATTTAGAAAGGGCCATTCCACTGATTTAGCTATAATTCAATTGTTAGATAAGATACTGAATCTTTTGCAATAAAAAACATTTTATAGGAATTTTCATGGATTTATCAAAGGCTTTTGATACCATAGATCATGATATATTAATTTACAATTAAAAAGATATGGTATTCGTGGTTTAGCACTTTCTTAGATTACTTGATTATTTATCCAACAGAAAGCAATATGTACTATTTAAGTCATCTAAATCTCCGAATTCTAATTATTGTATGTGGTGTTCCCCAGGGATCAATTCTTGGCCCCCTACTGTTCCTTGTATATATTAATGATATAATAAATACATCTAAAACTCTTAAATTTATACTTTTTGCGGATGATACTAATATTTTTTACTCCCATGAGAACCTTGAAACACTGTTTAATACTCTGAACACGGAAATAGACAAAGTCTCCCGATGGTTTATATGTAATAATTATCCCTTAATGTCTCTAAAACAAATTTTATACGTTTCAAACCTACTGCTTCACAGAACATTAACAGCAGTTATAATATCAATATTGATGGATTATCTTTAACTGAAGTAAGATTTACTAAATTCTTAGGAATCACAATTGACTCGAGTTTAACTTGGAACGATCACATTCATAATATCCACACGTCTGTCTCAAGAAACTGTAGGAGTTTTATATCGACTGAAAAACTTCATTTCTCAAAATGTCCCTGACTATTCTATACAAATGCATTGATCTTACCACATATCACATACTGCAATATCGCTTGGGGAAACTGTGGCTCAACTAAAATTAATCCAATTTTTACTCTCCAAAAACGTGCTGTACGTTTGATTACCAATTCCCGTTACTTATCCCCATCCAATCCCCTATTTCGTCAACTAAAAACATTGAAAATTGAGGATCTTCACACCTTTCAAACTGCTGTTTTTATGTATAGATATACATTTAATTGTCTTCCAAAATTTTTTGATGGCTTCTTCACTCCAAATTTCACCGTTCATTCATATCCAACACGTCAGTCGTCCGATTACCATCTCGAAAACCCCAGAATCATTTTAGCTCAAAAATCATTAAAGCACAATGGACCAGATATTTGGAATTCTTTACCCCCTAATTTAAAACAACGTACGTCGTTGAACATTTTCAAACGAGAACTAAAAAACACCCTCATAATCCAGTATACTTCTGACACATAAATATTCATACCACCTGGTCAACAAACACCCTAAACAATGAGTTCACGGCCATAACTGAAGTAACATTCACCTCATCACACTGATACACAAAATAACACTCAACGTACAAACCAAGATTCATCCCAACACAATGCACACCGCACTGCACCGCACGCCCTTCGCACAATTACTTCCCACTCAGTGAGTGGCAAGATTTTCTTTATGTATCTCTTCGTTGAGCCCATTGCACAATTACCCCCCACTCAGTGAGTGGCAAGATTTTCTTTATGTATCTCTTTACCTGGGGCCATCATCCTCGTCAAGCTTAGCTTATGATGATGGTCCCCTGCATTTCATTTTTATCATTTCCTGTTGCTTCCTTTCATATATGATATTCGTTCTTGAAAAAAAAGAAAATGTATGTAAGATCCAAACGTTACGAATATTAGCTGTGTAAATGACTATGTAAGTATTTTGTTGATTTGTTGATTTGTATTGATTTTGAAATGCAGAAATAAAAACTGAACTGAACTGAACTGAACTGAACTGAAATATTTGACACCAGGGGGAAAGTAACTCGTGCAACAAAAGAAAGAGAACAAGGAAGAGGACGAGGACATCGTCATAAAAATTTACGGATACAAACATCCCGAGGTGTTAATACTCTCATTTATCTCTGCCCATTACAAGCTTATTCACGCGCTAGTATAACTGTGTCTATATAGTTTACAAAGTATTACCAATTTTAACTCTGCTGATGTTTCTAAAATTTTGTTGTCATGTTAACAACTTTCGGGGACTCAAATTTGTTGAAATGCATCTTAAGGAAGGGAGTATGTCTAACATCATTATTTCATGAACCAATTAGCTGCACATGACAACAAACGCTCTTTTAGTAAATTTGTCACTTATCTGCATACACTATAAAAGAGTTCAAAAATAACCATGAATAGCATGCACCTCTCTCTTGTGTTTCAGTCGTTTAAGTTATGAGGAGGACGTGATTGAGCAAGCCACTGTTAATACAGTAAAAAGGGAAGTTCTAAGGAGGTCTGACCTGTACCAAGTTCTACTCATGTCTCCCAATTCCTCAAACGTCGATCGTTCTACACTAATTTCGGATAAGTCCTAAGGCGATGGTCTATATTCAATTCAATTCAATTTTTATTTCATTTTTCGACAAGAAAATATAGACATCAATTTTTGGGGAGATAATGATAAATACATTTTAAACAAAAGCAGCAAAATCGTAACAGAAATGTTGACCTAACAAACAAGGGAGAATCAATCGTATAAGCTTATTTGATAAACATGCGACAAATTTTGTAACACTTAGTGTCACGCACGAGTAACATGCATGTGTGTATATCGTTTCCTATGCTTACCAAGTATGCCGCACTTCCCGGTTCAAAATTGCTGATTTATGTCTGGTTCCGAAGTCCCGCTCGGAAGTATGGGATCAAAACCTGTTGGTCTGTTCAGCGAAGGCGAACACATTCATATATATATTGAATGTGGTCTTACTTTTTAGACTAAGACCCAAACAAAATATGAAAAGTTAGTTTTTGGACAGAGAGGTGCACTATGTTCGCACTGACAAAATGGCAGCGATTAAAGCAGCTTTCAGAACAATGTTTGCATATTCTTCGTGACCTTACCCTCTGAACGCTTCTATTAATAGAACTGATAAGTGGGTTTTCCCCCATATCTCAAACATTATGTGTTTATCTGAAAATCACAGCGCATTGTGCCATAATTATACGCTTGAATGAATAAACAGCGCATAATGAAATTTCGCTTTGTATAGTGAGCTATTCATCTGACATTGATGAACATTTTCTGAAAAGAGAAATATATCAACAAAAGTCGTCTTTTTAAGGGATCACTTCAACGAGTATCTTAGTAAAATGAGACAATTGGTCTGTTGGTTATTCAAAAATGTCCGTCTTTTATCCTTTTGGTACATAATCATCAAATTTTCTTTTTTTTTAATTCCTGAGACTTATCAAACCACGAGAATTTAAAGAGTCTAGATTGTGTGCTGATGTATTCATCATTTGATGTTCTGATACATATCATGTAGAAAACTAAACTTTATTACTGATATATCTGGAAGCATATGATTATTGCATTCCACTTGATGCTGCATGGTGTTAACGAGGATACCGCAACCTTCTGAAGTTGGGGAGGGATGGTTTAGGATTAGGGTTTGGTGGTGGTCCTGGGTAAATTCACACAAGAAGTAAACGTTTATTTTGAGACAAGTATGCATGTCACAGTCTGCAAAAGACTTTGATAAAGTTATAGGAGGGGGAGAATATCATGTTTGATCAACAACCTCCGAAACATTCATATCGAACTGTAAAACATAGCAGGATTTTTTTTCTATTTGTTTGTTTGTTTTACTTTTAACTTAATTTAACTCCGGTTAGTTTTGTGAGACATTCTGCCGAAGATATATTTTTAATTAATCTGAAACGATGCCCTTTATCAACAACCATGAACAGGGAAAATAAAAAAAAAACAATAATTATTTTCAATCTGTTGGATTATAGAGTATAGCCATATTATTTAGAATACATGTCCTTCATGTTTTCGCATCACTAAACTGGAAACACATTTGTCATCCCTGCCATGTCATAAGCCAAAACTTCGAATTTAATGAACTGATCCTTACCAGTCATATACTTTTGTTGTTGTTGTTCTTTGGTAGCGGGTTTTTAGTTAACACCGTAGCTGACAGTTAATGCCAACGGAGACATTGGGCTGAATCATTAATCTTTATTGGGAGTTCTAAGCATCAAAAGCAAATGTGATTATGGTACTATATAGTAACGAGTCTGACTCGGTGGAGGATTAAAACATGGTTAGTACTGATACAGAATCTCCCTATGATACATCATATTAAATATTTGTCAAGAGTGAAGTGAAACTCCAGTCTGTGTCAAAGTTGACGCTGTTTTTTTGGTTGTTTGTTTGTCGTTTGTTTTGTTTTTGTTTCTTGCATGTCAGCTAAAGAAACCCGGAATTGGATAAGCTGATGAAACCCGGAAGTGCTCCCTCCCCCACACACACACACTTTTGAAAACGTGGCGCCGGCGATGAAGTGTCATCAAAATCAGAATCCCTTCCACCACCACCCTAAAAAAGAAAATAAATAGATAAAAAGTAGAATGAAACAAATTTCGAAGTTTAACATATTAAGCTCATGAAATGATGATAGCAATCAGACTGATATCGGACAACTTATATTATCATGAGGTGATAATATTAGACACATAAACCTCCACTGACTTTCCTTTATTTCATTTATTGATTTAGCATTGTTATAGAAATGAATGGTCTCATCTCCTCCAACTAAACTTGCACCTACTTCTTACAAGTACATGTACATATGTATATGTATATGTATATATATATATATATATATATATATATATATATGTGTGTGTGTGTGTGTGTGTGTGTGTGTGTATTCATTTGCTGTGTTATATAGTCAAATTATTGACAAGAAAAATAAAATCTATATTATTTTCATGCACAAACTTATAGATTTGTATTGTCATGGGAACATCACGGCGACTATATTTGCATAAAACGTGTCTTTGTGGCCTATCTCTCTTTCGACAAGGAAGGAACAACAACAACAGGAGAATATTTCAAATGCCATAACTTATCAATGCTTGTCTGGTTTTGCAGGAATATTTTTGAGATTGCCGGAATTTACACTTTTTATTGAAAAATAAAGTGAACTCATCCATTCGAGAAGTGTTGTTTTTTTTTTTAAAGAGAGGGAGAGAGAATAAGACCCTTCTGCTATAAGCTTATGTCAAACAAATATCTTCTTCACTCCTCGTTTGCTGTAGATTTGTTAAAGGCAAGAAATAAAAAAAATACCTGTCATGATATTATGAGATGTGTAACACTGTGCTGCGTGTCACTGTGGGTTTGTGTGTGTACTTACGTGTTAGTCACGCAGAAGTTTTTGCTTTTGCTTTTAACCTGATCAATTTCTACCATTATTCTCTACTGTTTCATCATTACGCCATTTCCACCTCATTCTCAATTTCACTCAAGCACAAACACACCTACGAGTTTTAACACATAAATGTTTACACACACACACACACACACACACACACACTCACACATGCATCACGTACACAAAGAAACACAGTGTAACTTATCATGCACGCACACATCCATGAATACAAATAAAACCATGTAATACTCTCAAAATGCCAACACAATGAAACAGGCTGAAATGAAGAAGATCTACATGTCAAAAGACAATGTTTATTAACAAACATCATGATAAACAACAATGTTGCTGAATTTAAGTCAGAATCATCGCGAATGTCTCAGATAACAAAACAGAGTTCTGGAGCCGGAAGCATACTGAAGGGTTTGTTTCCAGCAAAGAGTCAAATAAATATCTCAACATGTGATATTACACATCACATCTCAGTCACTTCTATAAAAGTGAGGCAGCATCTCAGCGTTCAGTGCGGTACGAAGAAGGCGCAAGGATGACCAAACATGTAGAATGGCGACGGGCTGTGGTAGAGACTCCCTTCATGGTATGGCGATGGATACGAAGAAGTTGGTCGGCTGCTTCGGGAGAGGAAGTCTACAGACATCAAGGGATTGGTGGCGCCCTGCCGCTTTCGATGAGATGTCGTCTGCTGTAAACTCAGGATGTCACGCTCGTCGCTAATACGGAAAGTCGACCAGGAATCCGGTGATCGGCTGCTACGAGACAGGAAATCGACTGACATCGCTGAGTCGTTGATGGCGACCTTCTTGGGTGGCGGTGTGTTCTGATGGTCGATGACGTCGCATTCCGTTGATCGCTTACGCTTTCCTGTGGATGAAGACTCCGGTCCCTCGATGTCGGATGGTCTGTTGATCTGGTTGTTGGTGTCTAGTCGAGTAGAGAGGGAGTTGAGTGAAGCTCGACGAAGCCGCGAACGGCGATTCTGAAACCAGACCTGAAGATTAAAAAAAAGAAAGACATGACTTTACCCTATGTGCTTCATGCAGAAACAGAACTTGTAATGGACATAAATCCTAGAATAAAGCTGATACACAATGTATTTGAGGATATTGTAGATAGTAGTTGGAGGGTATGGCAAATTGTTTTTATGCAACAACTGATTAACCACAAAGAAGTCACACATTTTGAGAAAATAATGAATTTTTAGCTCCGGGCAATGATTTTCTGGCTGGTACTGAAAATGTTTGAGTTCTATATTTACGTAGGTAACATCATGATATTCATTCTAAATAAAGAAATCCAATGTGTAAACTGCATTTAACAACAATCATATCATTTTGTCGTTCAAAGTCATTAAAACAATTTATGACATAAAATATAGACTTGATGATATATGTATACATCTCTATCATGATCATAAATGTTTAGATATCTATGAGATCAAATTAAATCATTTACAGGATTCTTCTTCCGTGGTTGATTGCATTTATTCATTCATACAAACGTAGGTGTAGAACATCTTAAGCCTTACAATCACTTTACACAGCCCTGATTTTACATACTTGTATTCTGTCTTCATCGAGGCCGAGTGAGGCAGCCAGTTTCTCTCTCGAAATGATGTCGGGATATCGGTCGATGTCGAATTCAGCCTTCAGCCTCTCGAGCTGCCATCCGGTGAACACGGTCGGACGTCGACGACGGAGGCCTTGGGTAGGAACGGACGTCGAGACTTGAGAGAGAATCGAGAGCGGTGAATCAGCCATGCTGAATTGGATTGGTTTTGTACAGATGCTGGTTTGTAGGAAAAACCTCAGAGGTGCGACTTAACTTCAAGAAAATCTGAATGAGGTGTGGTGATAGAATATATCAAAGTAGCTGGTAGCCTTGCAGTGATTAAGTGGGTTATGAATTGGAGAAGCCACGCACCACTTTCACAAGCCTTAACAAGCAAAGTTGTTTGATTGGTCTAATAAACCGACCAATAGGCGTGACAGGATTAGCGATTGAGGTAAAGTTGTAGTTTCATGAATGCCCACAGACTTCCACTATTCAAAGGGGAGTGCGAGTGTCCTAATCTATGTCGCAAATACAAGAGAGCTATCACTTTTCCTTTGTTCATCAGCGATCTGATTGTCGGTCCGCTGCCAACAAACCAAACAATACCCTTGTAGCAACTTCCTGAGAAAAGGAACAAAAGGAGTAGAGGAACAATAGACTATTTCTTGGGCTCGTCGTACAGTCGATTTTTACATCGACTGTACATCATTTTACAGAACATAGTTCTATTTACAGATCTTTGAAAACTCTGAAACCCATCTCTGAAAACTGTCTTGATGAAGAGCAAAACCAAATTTTTGCCCATGCTCAAGATGACATTATTAAATACAACTTCACTAACAGTCACCTTTGGAAAAAAGGGAAAATGAATAGATTCGAAGTTTAAATAATTTATATGGGGTACTAACGTCATCGACTCTTTCGCCTTAAAAAAGAAATACGAGGAACATAAGTCACATTAAACTCCAGTCCGACTCATTTAATGTTCTTGACTTTTTTTGTTTGTTTTTCTTTAACTTGGTGGCCCAACATTTTTTTTTTTTCTGTGGTCCCGGGCCACCTGTTCACAGCTTATGTCGATCACTGTGTAATAATAATACGCAAATATGGACATCTATTGGAGGTTGAATTTGATGCTTACTTTAACAATAATCTCAAGCTGCAATTTGCTGAACATAGTCAGGAGTCGATGTCGCTTGATAGGATCGGACTTTGAAGTGTGATCGAGAACACTAATCTCCGTGTAACTATCGATAGTTTACATAGAGTTTAGTGATCGAGAAGAGAGTGTAATAAATCAGCCATGTTGGAAAGTGGATACGACCTTAATTTAGTATAAGGCATGTAGGGTGAGAACGTTTGACGTGTGCAGCTAAGTGAAATACATGTATATATATATATATATAAGTTTGGGTGTGTGTGCAAACGAGAGAGTGAGTGAGAATGGGGGGAGAGACCTCTTTTCTGGTTTCCGAAAAAAGACACCTAATATTCAGGTTTGACTGAGATACTGTAGCGAGGGCCTTTAACAGATTCACTCTAAAGATTTGGGGTTGCAGTTGTTGACCATTTCATTGCCAGTTCACCATCTGGCTACCCCCTAATTACACCCTGCAAATGAGACTTTTACCACCAACCGAGATTCTCATATGTAATGTAATGAAAAAAAAGGACAACAGAGAAACAGGTTGTGCTTTTTTTTTTGCGACGCACCTAGCACTTAGACGATTTTCTCACGTTCCACTCGGGGTGTGTTCGATTGCTACAAACAATGACAAACAAAGCGAGATTTAGGGTCAAAACTTGTGCGCAGCTGTGACTTCTGTTTCACTGCATTCCGACATTCCGTCACGTAATGAGTAACAAAGAAATTTATCCATGCCAATGGAATGCCTCCAAAATGTTAATCTAATCTTTCTCTTCTCCAACCCTTGACACACACACACACACACACACACACACACACACACGCAAACAAACACGCACACAAACAGTCTAAGGTATCTTCAAAACAATCAATTAATGTATCCCATCATTTTATTTGATTTTGCTTCATTCGATTCAATGTCTTCACATGTACACCTCTCATACTCAGCAATGTCGTGAGTCAGTGATCTCTTGAATCATACACTTCTACGTAAATTAAAATCAGATCAAGTTGATCTAATTACACTATACTAAGGAGAAAGAAGAAAGAGAACAAATACATGCACACAAAAGGCTGTCAAAGACCAAGTTCTTGCAGAAATGTAAATAATTGTTTGATACAGATTTGCACGGTTAATTAACTTTTGTTGTTGAGAGGAACCTTAAAACTAGTCAATCTATATGGGCGTGAAATCTCTTCGTACATTTAGAGTGTACAAGTATTTTAACATTTGTGTTCATAGTGCTGTATTGTGGTGATAAATTCTTACGGTATTCTCACCATTTTGTTTTTACACGTACTATTCATGTCGGCTTCAAACCGCCACGTTTTCCCCCTTTTAATAAATAAAGCTTTCCGGACTGGCAGTATTTGGGGATGTTTTTCAAAATTTTGTTGTTTTTTTTACATCCTCACTTAATGACATACAAATAATCAATTGAATTCATATGAAGTCTAAAAGAAAAGGGTATCGTTCTCCTATTTTGAGCGTAGCTTTAACAAGTCGAGATGAAATGGTTCTTTGCTGTCAAGGGTAAGATTGGTTATCATGTTGGTCCGTATACAGGAAAAACAGGAGTTTTCGCAGATGTTCCATTCGTTATATACTACCAACTTACTATGGCGGATGACCGATCGGCGTTCAAAATGGTCACAATGTGAGCTGTCGGATTTCGCTGTGATGCCCACTTTTAATTTCTTCCTTCATATCACTGCCCTTATAAGGTAATGTGTTTGCTTTTTCTTTTCTTCAATCAAATTTTCTATTCATTTTCATCCTCCTATGTTCGGTCATTAAGATCCACTTCATTAATGTCCCTGGACTGTTGTATGTATATCAGTGAAAGAGTTAAAACAAAAAGCAAATCAATGAATTCAATTCAATTCAATTCAATTCAATTCAATTCAATTCAATTCAATTTAATTTAATTTAATTTAATTTAATTTAATTTAATTTAATTCAATTCAATTCAATTCAGTTCAGCTCAAAAGAAACCAATAGAGTTCTAATTGTTAACTCGCCTCAGCGATATTTTCGGAGAAAGTGCTTGAACTCTACAACGTTTGAACAGAACTCAAGGGTTCCGTGCATCTACACCCAAAAAAAATGATTCTTTCATATCAGTTATTACCCATTGCACGATAGGTTAACGGCCTTTACCCTGTGCAATCACCCCTGCCCTATACGAGAAGTAATACATAATAGGAAATTACTTGTTATGAGTAGCTATGAATACGCTTACGCCTAAATGGGCTTATCGAAGTTGATGTATTTCATTTATGGTAATCTCTGGCACGCTGTTCTACGCCTTGTTGCCAGTAATGCCGATCGTTCGTCATGATGAGTGCATATAGCGCCGGTATGACTGAGACAGACTCAAAATTGCTAAACGATGACATTGATTTTCATATCATGAGCATGAGTATAATAATATCAGGCCATCATCTGGAGTCAATGTCTGCATGAAACAACATGTAAATTCAGATATCATAGTACGAATTATAGGAAGGGCGTCTGATACGAAGATTGAGGGCGAAAAAGTACTTCTGAAGTTTCAAACTTCAAATCATAACGATTAGCCCTGAATCATTCGACGTCTACTTGGCAAAGGATAAGAATAAACAGGATATAAAAAAAGAAGTTATCAATATAAAGACACTGCTTGAGAGATAGGACTGTACAATATTATGAGTAAGACAAGAAGTACGATTACAACTGCAGCAAAAACAAAAACAAAAAACAACTCAACCTAAGATTTCATTAATTGTAAATATACGATGTCAAGTTTGATGTATTATTGTGAAATGTGAAGTGAAACAAAAGAAAAGTCATTTAGGCAAAACGTTCGACCAATTGTTTGATCCAAACTATGATGAAATTAATGATAATGATAAAGATGATAAAAATGATAATGATAATGATGCTAGTACTCCTAATAAGGACCATGCTAATGACAATGTCAATGATAATGATAGCAGTGACAGTTATGATATGAAGTTATAAATGGCAGTCAAGCAACATGCGTTCAAAATGAACTTTAACTATCTTCGTGCACGGGGTGTGTGTTTTCTAAGAACCATAACCAAATTTAGTTATATCATGCTATGTCATAATTCTTTTTCCATAGGCATTTTCTCTTTTACCACACTTTATACTGAGAATATTAGCAGACACATGTTTGTTTTCATAATTTTCTCCAGTTGATATGTGGGTAGGTAGCGGTGGCTCTTGATGATTAAATTCAATTAAATTAGATTCAATTCAATTTATTTCAATTCAATTCAAATTTATTTATACATTTTTTAAAGGGAATACAGCATGAACAAAAAAACAGTTCAACATGTAAATCACGTATTTGAACGTCAAAACCATAACTAAAATACAATGCGAAGTGTCAGGCAAAATGCATGGAAAATAAGGTCAGATGACATCATTATTGTCTGACACATACACGCACACACACACACACACACTCACACACACGCACACACACACACACACACACACACACACACACACACATGTGCAGCAGATGGGGGGGGGTAGCAAAAGCCACTGTCCTATAAAGCCTAATCCTTTTTTTTACTGCTCGTTATATGTTGTTACAACATAAACAAATACAAACAATAACAATAAAAACAATAACTCCCATCAAACATGGCTATAAAGCAGGGGGTTTAGCACTTCACTTTAATAGACTAACAATACGATATATTTCAACGACTTGAACTATCACGTCGGAGATATTGTCCGCCTATTTTGCAACGGTGTCGTCTTACGCAGAGGGATGTATGCCATTATTTGTCGAGATATATTCATCAGGAAAGAGAGCAACCCCCCCCCCTCCTCCTAAAAAGAAAAAAAAAGAAAGGAAAAGACATCTGGTGGAAATTGCGCTGTTTTACGGCTACTTCGTTATATCCAGATAGCGTCGATGAAAACAATGAGATCCGACACTGATCTATGGCTGCCCTGCCATTGCAACAAATCTATTATCGTTGCTGTCGACATTTGAAACTTGCATGTGAACCCGGTTTCCTTGGAACAGTGTGTTCTGTGTTCAGCACATATTTCTGTCTAGACATTTTTTTTTTTTTTTTTGGGGGGGGGGGGGTGATCATGATAAGCGATGGAAGATGACCGGGAAGGGGGAAAGGTGGGGTAAGATAAGACCCCGAATGGATGTAGAAAAAAAAACCGTAGTCGACATTACTCAGAAATACATAGACACAATTATGTCCATGTGGGGGTTGGAGAAAAAAACAGGGTCATTAAAAGAACAGTTGTTACTATTTTGTCTAATAAGTAAAGTTTAGTTCATCCATTTATCTTTTTTCTGTTTATATTGACAGAAAATACCCAAGCCGCGCGCGAACAAGACAAAAGGGCACAAAACGAAATAAATCAGGAGTAAATAAAAAATGGATCATCGAAACAATGATTTTTTTTTTTTCGATCGGCAGATTGGGCAAATTATATTCTGTACTCACACCGAAACACTTTTGCGATATGAGGGTCTTAGTGACGCACTAAAGCAGCGAGCATTGTTTAACACACATTTAACATAATGCAGCGTCTACAAGGCTATAGTTACACTGATCGCAGGAAGTACTAACTTTTACATTAAATGGGTGCAAAAAGTCATAACTGCAATGAAAGCTCAGAACTTCTCAAAAAGAGAGGATGATTTCTGAAGAAGATAAAGGATCTCCACTTTCAAATAAAAGGAGTTACATGTCCTTGATTACAAAGTAAAAGTATGAGAAATAAACCGGAATTGAAGAAAAAGATGCTCAGTTTGAAACCACAGCTAGAACTGAAGGACCTACATGTATATAGATGCCTACAATAGTCCTTTCTCCGCTTAAGACAAATGCATCGCGTCTGGAGAGTGCGCGGATGAAATTTCATATCCGCGGTGTTACATGGTAATCGCCGATGGTGAAACCAAGACGAGTTGCCACAATTCCCTGTTTCGTCACTCCAAAAAAACGAAAACGATAATAACATCGACAGCTACAACAACACAAACCAAATGTCATTCCAACCCAACCCCTCCCCCACCATTCCCTTGGTATAGGGGTCGGCATTTCCAAACTGTCGCATCGAGTGGTAGCATATGGTAGCCTCGCAATAAACAGTTCTTATACTTCTCGTGTCTTCTCCTCTTTTTGCTTTTTCATCCGTGAAATCCAAAATGATGGTGAAGGAACTGACTTGAATCGAAAGTGAACTGAATTGAAAGTGAATTGAATTGAATTGAAATTGAATTGACTGGACGGTTGATAATGTGATGAAGAGTATCGATGCCGACACTCAACCGTATTCGCAGCCTCCGTCAGTGCGCCAGTAAAATGTCACCTTCCCTTCGTGTCTGTAGTGGACTGGCAAAAAGTTTGGTTAAACATACACATTTCAATACGTGTTGCTTCATGGTTCGTTGCCACTTGCAACAGTTCCTTTTGATGTCGTCTCGCAGTTACAAACTATTCCCTTGAAACTATGACTTTCAAACATACTTATAATAATTACATAAGTTCCGTGTCATTGACAAGGTGCATTTATTCAACCGTTTACTTCCAGAGTTAGATTACTCTCATTATACATGTATTCAATTTAGTACGTCTGTACATTCTGTTGTATGTAGCTTTCACTTTGCTATCTTAAATTCCATTTTGAAAGGTCCTTTTAAACCCTTTTGTCCACTCATGTTACTACCTGACATGTCTACTAAACCATATATGATCTTTCCCTATCCATCTGTCTATCTCTGTATCTCTATCTGTCTCTATCTCTATCTATCTATCTATCTATCTATCTGTATCTCTTTCTATCTATATCTATCTAATGTATCTATCCCTATTTCTATCTATCTATATCTCTATCTATCTCTGCCTATCTATCTCTCTCTCTATCTATCTATCTTTATCCTATCTATCTATCTATCTATATCTCTATATCTCTATCTATCTTTATCTATCTATGTATTCCTCCGTCTGTGTATCTATCAATCTGTATGTATATTTCTCTGTCTGTCTATCTATCTCGGTAGCTATTATTCTTCTGAGCACCTTTGGATATCTATGCCTATGCATCACCAAAAGTAATCCCTCCTCACTCTGTCTTATCTTCCTTTGATTGGTTTCGTTTCGTTTTTGTTCTAAACCTAACTTCTGCTTCTTTCCAACAACACGAAAGAAAGCATACACAAGCGCACACACACATGCAGACACGCGCAAAGTCAACAATAGCGTGCCTAATTAGGAGCACTTCTTTTTTTTCTGTTGTGTCTCTGACTTTGTCCTCGTTATTCGATCGACCTTCAGCTTCACCTGTAGATATCACATGGACGGTATCTCGCGGGAAGAGCAGCGGGCCTGGGAAGATGGCCGGTAGCGATGAAGCTGAAAGACAAGGGGGTAGAATAGGGAGACAGAAGAAAAGAGATATAAACCGCTATCAAATTGGCGGACATTACACCGGCATTTGCCTCTGAGCTCTCCGTTAGAGACAATTACTCATCAATTATCTTCGTTAAATCACAGGGGCTCCTGACTTTTTTCTTCTTTGAAGCAACCAAGTGCTGCAAATTTCCGAGGGTTTTCTTTTTTTTTCCGAAAATACCCTGTTGCCAGGGGTGAATGAAAAAGAAAGAAGAAAAAATCCCTGGAAGGGCAGAAAGCTAAAAAGAACAATAAGATAGAAGGGAAAGCTAAACTAGATTGTATTCGTTATTTCGGGGATGTTCATGCGTTTTCCGTTGTGTTGTGTTTGTATTCTTCCGGGAAAGTGTTGTGGCGATGTTTTCGCGAGTTTTCTCCTAAAAAGTATGCTATACAAAAAGATACGGCTATAATTAGCCAAAGAGTTAGAAGAGGGCGCTATAACGATTTGAATGGAATGGGACAATTTGGCCCCATTAGACATATTGTCCACTCGGACCAATGCGGACGTTATTGTTTATAGAAATCTGTAGGAAATGGTGAGGAAACCTATAAAGAAAAAGAAAACGAACACAAAATGAACACGAACAAGTGAAATTCTTCTCTGCAGTAGGTCTTGCAGTAGAAATTATTCATTATACGTGAGATGCGTTTAATAGTTTCACCCAATTGCTTCTCCGCAAAGGTGCACCGTGCCTCTCATTCTACCCTGCCCGCATCGATTACGATGAAGCTTTACTAAAGTTCATACTCTGTACTCTAAAATACCACTTATTCCTTGTTGATAACAGAAATACAAAAAGCAGAAGAAGCACAAACACACACGCATGCACACACACACACACACACACACACACACACACACACACACACACACACACGCACACAAATAGCATATTGGTGTGACAATGTGGTTGTAATCATGAATACATGAGGTAAACTTACAACCGTATTTGGGATTCCAATATATCAGAACTGTTATGGACGTGAAAGATGCTGCTATGCTGTTGTTACTTGAAGCAAATTCTGATCGTGCGATTTCAATCAATACTCCGGTGTCGATTTACAGCTTGTTAGAACTCTTGACGCTGAGATTAGATATACAAGACGATAACCTAGAAATCACCAATAAGGAACCCATTGACAGGGACATACACTGCATTGGTCTGATGTCAGTTTCATGATATCGCCATGATCAAACTTGATGATTGTAAAGTAATTATGCTTGACTTATGTCGAAGTTCACTTTTTAATTGTTTCAGTGCATTCAAAGCGAAGACACTGATATCCAGTGGCATGGTAGCTTTGCCTGCAAACAACACAACATTACATACCAGAACGAAAATAAGCCCAACACAGCTATAATGCAGTAATGACCGGTACTTGTTTGACGCTCCCTCAAAAAAAAATATTCCCGCCATAATATTAAGTTATCTCTGATCATATAAACTTACATTAGCACGTGATTGGCGATAGAGCACGTAATCCCGCATTGAAAATCACTATTCCGGTTCACGCGTGTGGCTTGCCATGAAAAAAAAAAATGCTACTTTTTCACTGCCAGGTGTTTTCGTACGGCGATCAATACACGCAAGGCTCTATATACACAGAAACACCTGTGTTCCCCAGTCAACAAAATTCCGATAGTTGTTTTTTTTTTACGTATGTAAATTAATCTGGCCCAGCTGAAAAAGGTGGAACCACCTTGCTGTACACGTCTTTGCGAATTTTGCAGTCCGAATCATTCGATAGCCGACAGTTGGATCGATAACTCTGACACAAAATCATTCACTTACCGTTCAAAAAGAGATTATGAGTAATTATGGCAAAAAGGAGAAATTTTGGTAACAGAGCACAGCAGATGCGATTTTTTTTTTGTTAGGTATGTTCTTCAAATGCTATTTTCGGCTACCTTTAGCACACATGCTCATACGCGAGAAAAGGAGAAAACCTTCAAATTGGCGTTTAGCTCACTTCTTCCAATGCAGACTCAAACAGCCCGCCATGGATTGAAAGTAAAGACCGATCCGGTCTACAAAATCTAGAAACACACCTGCCATAAACTGCGGTGTCCCATGCACGTACGCGCATTGCGAATGCATAATTGAGCTTTTAGTTTAGTTTCGTCATATTTCACACTTTTACTCGTAACGGACCAAAGCTATGATTCCGTATTTACTCACAGATTGCCTTGTGTTGTCGATTCGCCCAAATATTGCATATAAGTTTTGTAGCGTTACGTTTATTCGTGTTATGAATTTTAATCTGACAGTTTTTATGTGTTTTGTCTAGTGATATAGACTGTATTTGGTTTTGCCTTGAACAATGACAAATACAGTCAATTCAATTCAATTCAATTCAATTCATATATTGCGGCCGCCGAAATGAAAGGGTGGCGACACCTCTGCCCATAGTTGAAACTCTCTAGGCAAACTTGTATGACAGTGTTATATAACACATGTATAGATCCTTGCCATCTGATTGGCTGAATACGGGTCACATGACATTCAGAAGAAACAACTACCCCTAATGCTCACTCTCAATGGTAGTGCAATAGTCGACTATTGAACGGTAAATCAAGCGAGCCAGCAGTGCGATAGATCCTAGGACACACTGAACTTGGGTATTGTAAAGCATTGATGCATACGCGAGTAATTACGCGCACCCGTTTGCGCTGCCAGCAAGACCGAGGTTAGAGCCAGATCTAGATCTAGACCTAACTGTAAGTCTTCCTCTTAAACAGGCTTAATGTTAGACCTAGTTTGGTCTAGACCAAGCCTGTATCATGTGTTGTATAAAACAAATATTCAATATTTTATCATTCGTACGACGGTTTGAATATTACATTCGGTGCAAGCTTACCGTTCTATTCAAGCTCGAGTTGCGTCTTTGAATAGAATGGTTAAACTTGCACGCTCAAGTAGTATTCGGAACCATCGCACTCACAAACATTGAATATTTGTATACGATTACTATTAAACAGCCCCGAAAGTTATTGGAATGCGAGTCACTTCGCATTACTACTTTATAGTGTCGTTAAAGCAGAACAAAACAACAATTACAGAACAATTTTAGTAGCGGTTTGTTAACACGCTGGCAATACAACGTCACCTGGTCACGCGTCCAATGCTTGGCATGACCATGGATATTCTTTTTTTTTTCATTAAGGTAAATCTTGGCTTTTTGTAGCACACGCAAACGCACACGGACTCACACTTACATATCAAACGTACAACTGCAGTAAGCGGAGATACAGGCGATGATAATCAATATCAATGTCGTATAGACTACGGTGTACAGATTGTTTGTGTGTTGACATTACATATTGAACCAACGGTTATACCCAAAGTATAGGCCCTACTTTGGATAACAAAGTGACCAAAGGAGCAAAAGGTTACTTTTCCATATTGTCAGCCCAAATGTTTGACGTCACACCCAGTTTAAACTTGAAGAATCAGCAAGAAAGTAGTTTTTATGTGTCTTAAACTTAGCGAACACACATTCTAGGCTTCAAATCATTCCTTCCAACTTGACCTATCAATGTACACGAATAAAGCGGCAAAATGTCAAGAATGATTTGAGATTATTATTTTTCTTTCTAGATTTAGCCGTGAAATGTCAAGAAGAACATGTTCGTGGCAGGAATAACACAAGGTGGTGCTATATAGATGAACTACAGTTGCAATTTTCCACTTCAAATTACTTGGAGCATTTCCTTTTTCCCCTCCGCGTCCTATTTGCCAGCGGGAAAAAAAATCAAGATATATATGAAGATGACAAGTGTCAATAGCAAGAGATATTGGCAATGAATTTCAGGGCGTTTTTTTCTTAAAGCTCTTTTACCTCCTTTCCAGTGATCATGAAGACGCGCCTTGGGTTTTCTCATCACGGACGGATCACGAGTTTAACATGTGATCACCACTTTGCTTCCTCGAGATAAGAGGGTGGTTTATACATGTATAAAAAAGTGACAAGATAAAAATTGATGTTACTTGTATCACTGCACATATCGAAATGCCTGACATAACTTTGTTCTGAAAGGACATAAGGATACCTACTTGAACAGCTACCAAGTACAAACTTTTGTATAACGCGTTCACACACTCACTCACAGTTAGCAACTGAATCATAAATAATATTATGTTTGTAAATATATATTCTATGTTTATAGACATACATTATCATGCGAATCTTATGTTTAAAGATATACATGATTAATGCAGAAAGATAAAAACAGAAAGCAAAGAAAACTGTAGATTTAACTTTCTGCTCTCATTCTGTATTTCTCTTTCTCAAACTTTCTGAATAATTTACCTTATTGCGATCCGAGTTTTTTTTTCACAATATTCATGGCTCATGTTCCCTCTCTATGTATCAGTTGTTGTTTATGTTGTCGTTCTCTTTCTATCTCTCTCTCTCTCTCTCTCTCTCTCTGTACAATTTTCAAACGGACTTGGTATGTTTAAGCTTATGAATATTTCATTCTTCTGTTTAGGCTGTATGATAGAATTTGTTTGTTTGTCTCATATTCAGAGTCACCCATAATCTTTATGACGAAGTAAGTTCAATCAGTCGGTCTATACCCGTTATTCACACAGGTTAAGACAAAAGTGGGAACACACAACCAGCTTTAGAGGTGAATTTGTGGTAGACCCTAGTAAAAAAAGACAACAAAATAGCAGACGACATTCTCAAGTTTGTTTCATCTTTTTTTCCGACTACTTCAAAAGAATCAGAAAGAGAGAGGGAGAGAACTTGTTTTTCAAAGATTTTGATCAAATTATCTCTTGGGAGGTCGAATGCTACGAGTCTTCCCCTGGCATATCTACGAGACAGAAAAAAAAAGAAAGGAAGAAACCGTTAGAGGATGTTTAAGATACAACTAGAGAAATTTTGCTGTAAACTGATTAAAATATTAGGTCGTTTGTTCTGCGGGCGGCTGGTAACGGACGGCACGATTTTTATATTTCACTTTGAGCTCCGAGAAGTGACAGATATCTGATTGTTAGACACCTCGAGGTTATCAACTCCTATACGTCGGGAAGGGGGGCGGGGCGGAGAAAATAAAGAAAAAAAAAGAAAAAAAGAAAAATAATAATGAAATGAGACCGTGAAGGAAACAAAGCCAGGAAACTGATTGTTATCTGTCATCGCCAATGCAAAAAACATCATAAAGGAGAGTTGTGTTATGTTTAGCATAATATCCACAGATCTACCATCCAAAGACATCTATAGAAAGGCTTATCATTGCGTATAACACCATCTGCAAGCGAAAAGGATACCCATGGATAACCTGTAAAGTATAAAGAATAAAGAGTATTCAACAAAATATAGCACGTTTTTAATGAATTCCAGAGATCTTGTTTGCCCTATTATCGCTGGTCCACATTCTACGTTGCACTTAATCTTTGGCAGTTTATTGATGGCGGGCTATTTTTTAGTGACTTATTACCGCTGGCAAACCATGTCATTATTTTGAGCCTGGATCAAAATGAGTATCGCGTGGAGGCATTATACAGTCATGTTATGTTCCTTTGATTTTGCATTTTTTTTATGTTTGTTTGTTCTTTCTGTCCTGTCTGTCCTGTCATGTCTGTCTTGTACAGAATGACTTAATATTTTTTTTGGTAAGTTTTTGAGTCGATTGGATGAGTTGTCCAAAATGTACAAGCTCTGCTTTTTTAGTGGAATCCTCATTTTTTTTCTCTCATCAGAGCATAGTAAGAAGAATGATTTAGAACTATGTTTAATGAAGTGAATTCACAATTACATTTAATATCATGGTACAGTGAACTTGTATGTACTAATGAAGATCATTTGTGGTTGTTTTTTTTTTCTTTTGAGTTCTGTGGAAGGAGAAAATTAAATAAACTTAATTGAATTGATTGAGGAATAACAACTTGTCCGGGGGCTTGGAATCGAATCCTGGATCTTCTGTGCAATTTTCTGAGTCAAGGGAACTAATCATATACCGCAGAGCTCCGAGGTTCCTAATGTTTGTGTGTTTGTTTGTTTGTTTATTTGTTTGTTTGTTTGTTTTAAATAATATCCTATGCACTTCGACCTAAATATAGGAATGAAAAGATAAACAATTTGGCGTTGTGATATACATAAAGCAACGCGTATACATTCAAGGTTCATAAACTTAATCAGATAAATTTGTTATATTATGTACATAATCATATTGAATATATGTCCAGACTCACAAAAAAGAAGACTAGCATCATGTAACCCACGTATAGAGCTCTGTGTCTTCTCTGTCACAGGGCTGTTTTAAATGCCAGTCAAGACTAACGATGAAGACTAAGATAGTCATAATAGTGATGATGACGATGACAATGATGATAAAGATGATGACAGTAAAAGTTATGATAACCAACATCATAATCGTGGTAATGATAATAACAATAAAAAGAAGGAGACTAAAAAGTAACGTTCCGCGTTCAAAGAGAGACAGAAAAAAAAAACAGGTTTTGACATTGAGAAACTCAGTTGATGTTTACCCGTCTAGAGTCACGTGGCGTCAATACCTGCGAGAGGGATATTATTGCGATAAAGATTATGATAGTAAAAGTTATGATGATAGTAAAAGTAGGTCGTTGGAACGTTGCTGAAAATCATTTATCTGGTTGATTATGACAAAATGCGTAGAGTACATAAACTAGAAAAATAACAACATTGCTGACACATGAGGTATAGGAATGACAGACAATAAAAAGTTGAATGGCAATACACTTCCAACAAGACAAGAAAAAGGTACTTCCGATAAGACTATACAAACAACATCCTGTAGTCGTAGCTCTATAGACTGATTACATTTTCCACATAGTTTTTATGTGCACGGTCTCCTATGAACTGGAAGAACTGACTGAAATTTATTTTTGTCTGCTGATGTCTTACAAGAATGACAGAATACAATAGATTGAAAAAACCCGACAGATCTGACAATTTGTACAGCATGATTCGATCGAGTGTACAGTGTGATAGATAGTGAGACCCCATTTGAGTGGTAAGAACGAGTCTTTATACGGAAGAAACAAAGTGGTTTTGTAATGATTGTTCGCTGTTTTCATTTTTTTTTCTAGCTTAAACCGGAAAGAGTGATCAGACACCCTAAATCTTGTTAATGACAAAGCAGACATAAAGTTACTATGTCTCATTGAAACTATTTCTGCATTCTTTGTATATATAGCTGGAACATTTCAGGCGTTCAGAATTAATTTGACAAAATTTTCACGGCAAGGGAAATTTTGCTTAAGGAAGCAACAATGCTTTGCCTTTATTCGTCTGCTTG
This sequence comes from Diadema antillarum, assembly GCF_040938485.1. NCBI lineage: Eukaryota > Metazoa > Echinodermata > Echinoidea > Diadematoida > Diadematidae > Diadema > Diadema antillarum. The sequence continues at coordinate 131,841 of NW_027270973.1, read as the reverse complement.
TGGAAATTTCCTGAGACCACAATGAGTTTAGAACTACCTCGAGCATACAAGGCGGTATCCTGGCTGGCGTAATAATTCGTTTCAAGTGACGAAAAGTGAATTACAAGAAAGAGTAACTCTGAAACAAGCAAATCTGTCATATTTTTTTTATTACTGCGTGCAATGTTTAAGCGACTGTTTAGTAATGTCTTGATTGTAGAAATGTTGTAGGCCTATACGTCTGACCTCAAGTTAACATTGGTATTATCAGATGAAGTACTTCAGTGCGTTTGAGCAGTGAAAGTTATTATTGCCACGATCAACAATCAGATTCGGATTTTATGGTACTGGCAAACCACGGATATACATATGCTTTCCGTTGAGAAGAATTCCTTTATCAAGATTTTGGACAAGCTTTACCCCAACCTTACACACACACACACACACCACCCAAAATCAGCGTCCAAACACCTTCCTAAATCATCATTTACGACTCCTAAATTCATACCACCACTTTGTTTGTATAGTGTGTAGGACTTTTCACATTGCTCGTTCCTCTCTAAATATACTTCGTGGGTTTAAAAACAAACAAACGAACTGAACTTCCCAAAACAGGAAACGTTTTCTTTTTTCCGCCTTATCACTTCTCTGTTCTCTATAGGTGGGACCGAGGACAGGAAGGAGTCAGAGTAATTCTTGTTAAATAATATTTCGTATCAGGGCTTGACGTCAGTGGTACTTGCTTAAAGTGTACCCTACATCGAGATGAACCCACCATGATTCAGGCGCAGATAAGTTGATACTTCATTTGGTTTGGTTTGTTTGAGGTATTTTGTCACTGTAGTTGCCTTGAGGATTGAGGCAAGTTATGCTCGAAGGCATTACATAGTCTGCACCTTATGAAAGATTTTCATCACGAATGATATGATAGAGGAGGCATTTATTTTGTTAGCTTTTCCCTTATGTTTGCGTTCTCAGACTGCTTTCGCATCTTCCCTTATGATACTCAAATGATATTGAAGATTTTTTTTTACAGACAATCACTTCAAATTCAATAAGGGAACTTTACTTTTACGAAGTAGATTGGTTATGCTGGTTGAGTTAGAAAAGAACAATCGATGAATTTCTTCTTCGCTCTATAGAGTGTGGGCGTGGGCACTGTGTCAGAATGCTTGCTGGATGAAATAATTGATTTCGTCAACTTTCCACCTTTATAACAAGGTAATGACAATTACGGTGGCATGCTGTCGACAGAAACGTAAACATTTTGGAAAATCTTGATATTTGTTTTTCCAAGAAAGGGGGTGACTGGAGGAGGTGATGGCAGATGAAAGAACACAGAAAAGAAAAGGAAGAGCTAAAGACGAGCAAAGACAGGTGCCATATCACATCACACACACTTTTTAAAAACTTTTCCTTGATATTTACTTATTTCATTCAAATCATTCATTAATTAACCCATTCTGGGGGTAACATGAACAAAAACAATATAAACACAAATAAAAAACACCAAAAAAAATCCATTTTCAATTTATACTGCAAATAAACTCTGTCTTCAACATGGACAATAACTCAGTTATAAATCAATCCCAATGGTAAATTTTTCAAGAGAAAATATAAACAAATGCCAATAAATGTCCCTTAAATATATGTTGTATCATATAAATCGTACTCCACTTTATAAGAGCATCTACATAAAAACAAAAAGAAATACATTATACAAATCTAGAATGAAATCATTCATAAAACCCAACCACCCTCCCCTCCCAACCAAAACAAATTTTCATCTATCGAGATATTCAATCTTACCAAATACTATCCTAGATATTTAATCTTAACACACCCGCGCGCGCACGCACACACACACACACACACACACATAAACATAATCCTAGTGCGGATAAGAGGCCTTGGCCAATCTGGAGAGTCTGGAAAAATGAAGAACCAATGACAATAGAGAAGGTCGGTGATGAAAAAGAGATAAAGAGAAATAAAGAGATAGAGAAGAGAGATGGAAGAGTATAATGATCGGTTTCTTCGGCACACCTGCAGGATGAGAGAGACTATCACAGAAAACAAGCAGGTGTAGAGGAGAGTAAAAGATCAAACGATCAGCAGCAATGATTTTTTGTGCAAATCAGATTATATCGAAGTTTATGGGATATGATGCTCTTCGTAAGCCAGATAGATATCATCCTACCCTAATTTGAGAAGAATGCAGAAATCTAGTAGCATTAAAGGGCTCGTACAGTTTTGGTTGAGACCTATTTTCAGGATTTTAGCATTTTTGGGTGAGATAATGAGAAACCTCTTATGAAATATGAAAGAGCATGTAATTCCAAGAGGAATTCAACGTTTATTTGTTGAAAATTGGTTATGAAATGGATGAGATATCCAAAAAGAGCGATTCTGATAAAGTGTGGGACCCACACTTTTTTACGATCGCTTTGTTTTACTTTGTTTTTGGATGTCTCGGCCATTCCAAAATCAATTTTCATCAAATATACTTTGAATTGCTCTTAGAATGGCATGCTCTGTACTATTTCATAAGTGGTTTCTTGGTATCTCGCAAAAAGTTAAAAGCCAAATCCTCAGGTCTACCAATACTGTACTATCCCTTTAATTTCAATCAAATGAACATGCAAAACAAGTGTAAACGTATTTTGTATTCTATTTTGTGTAATATATACATATGAATACATTACATGTATTGCTATAACATATTGATTTTTACATCTATTTATCTATCTATCCAGCTTTATATATTACATAGATATACATACACAGATCATATACAGATGAATAGAAAGGTATGCATTTAGGCAGATAGGTAGGTTAAAGTAACGAGATAGAGATACAGAAACGCATGTTAATAACCTATCCCGTCCTGTGGTACACCATAAGTTTGATTGTTTGTTTGTGAATTAATCATTGTGGGTACATATTACGCACTACTCCTGTCATTCTTGTGCAGTTAGTCAGTTCATCTTACAATAAGTTTAAATGGCTGAACATTTCTGATAGTTGCGCAGATAATTATACCGACAGCGATATGTTAGCTATATAAACACAATGTAAAAACGATTTACACGATAAGCGTTATAATTATTATCAGTATGGTAGCAGTAGAAATACTAAGAGTTATAATCTACACCACCATCATCATATACGTGCACAAGACCCTTTCTACATAACTTCTTTTTTGGCATCCACGGCAATGTCCATGAATAACACCTTAACTCTGAGACTTACATCCTGTTTGATGTGCATTTTAAAATTTGTTTGTTTGGTGGGTGGTTTTTTTTTTTCATTTTCCTCACTGCGAACACCACTCTATGACAGACACGTGAAATGCTGCTTATTGTTTAAGATATATTGTAGATACTATGAATTAGTGGCCACCTTCTACTTCTTATCTATATGACCAACATCCATAGATATGGCATTCATTATATATTGACATATAACCATAGAATTGAATCAGAAGAGGCCAGATGTATCACATTGGATTTTTCCGATCACATCTATTGATTGTGTCACAAAAATATTCACAGTTGTAATAATCTTGACTCACCGTGTTTACTTTTATTTTATCTCTGCACAAGCTCGGTAGAGGGACATCAGACATTGAAAGGTATCATGAAATTCTCTTAATGGAAGATGTGCTTTACTTCCTGGACTAGCTTATCATAACTATCTCCTCGTGTCCTTTGAAGATGCAGAAGATTTGATTTTGATTTTTCGACGGTACCCTTCTCGACAGCCCATGTAGCTTGAAACAAAATAATTTAGGCGGCTATACTTTGAAGTTTGTCAGAGATTTCGCTTGTTGAAGGCAGAGAAGACAAATATCAGATATTTATCGCGAAGGAATCCATGTAATTAGATGCGAGATTCCAAAAGGGAGAAATGTTTATGACAATAAAAACAAAAATCGAAGCAAATGAAACAAATTCTGTTAACGTTGCTCGCTTTGAAGGTTCTTGGCTGCGGACTGCTGCTAATGAGACTCGACATAAATTTCATCTCGGAGAACGTCTTTCCACTTAGATCATATCGATCTGCCGACTGAGATCTCAATTTTGTTTCAGCTGTCAATATTTATACTAGATAATGTCAGTCAATCTATTTGCAAGGAAGGAAACGACCTTGGCTTTGTTTACAATAAGCCTTGCTGATTCTTGTAAAGATGTGTCATTCATTCTCTTCAAAGTAAAAGTAAATATAACCAGATGCTAGTTGCTTCATTGTTTTTCATCTAATAATCTTTCATCATTTTTGTTGTGTTATTTTCATCTATATTTCTTTCTTTCTCGGTACCACTGTTCTTTCTTCATATCCCTCATTTAAAGGAGACCTCCGGGTGATTTTCAGACTTCTACATTTAAACAACTATAAATTGGTTAGATTGGGTACAAGGTCTCAGAATTTGTAGTGATCGGGATAAGGAATAAAAATGTTTCAAAATTTATAGCAAAACACAATGAACAAGAATTATGTCATGGCAACTTCACCTAATGCAGGAGTGGTGGCTCAAGGAAGCAAAGCAAAAGAAGAAAGCAGGCATGACTTCTACACAGGTGAGCTAGTTTAGCTAGCGGTATTGTAATGGAATAATTACATTGCTACATTACTGAAATATGTGAGCCTCTACGTTAGCATCCGTGTTCAGTGTAATTGGTTTTGTGCTTTTACATAGTACACAGTACATGATTGTATTGGTTTATCTGCTCAAGGACCACTATAAAGTCCACAAATCTGTACTAGGAGCTTCGACTTACTAGGTAACATGATGTGAATGGTTGAATGACATTTGCTCCTGCGACAATTGCTCCCATGAAATATCTGCACGCTAAGCCAAACGTAAATTCTACCCATAAACATAACCTTAACCCTAATCCTCATCCTCACATCAAACTAAACTTAAAGCCCTAACGTAACCCTAATCCTAATCCTCAGTCCTTAGAGAAAAATAAGACCGGAGCAAAAGTCGCCGGAGCAAATGTCGCGCCACCGATGTGAATATGAAAATCGTCTGGATTTCCCCTTTAACTCTTCTTCTTCCTCTCCCAACTCTTCTTCTTCTTCCTCCTCCTCCTCCTCTTTATACTTCTCTTCTTCCTCCGTATCATCTCTTTTTCTACTTCAATTTCTTTCTCCTTCAGTCACTCCTCTTCCGTGTTTGGCGTCGAATAGTCGAGAAGAACGTAAATGTGGAAAGAAATCTATTGAAAGCTATACTGCGAGACATTTCAGCACACTTGTGTGCATTTACATGTGAGGTACACGTACAGTTTTGAATGGAATTCAAGGTTATGAAACATTAATAGGATTTTCATTACTGCGGTAACTATTGTTTGATCTGTAGATGTGTGTCACAAATGTAATTTGTGGAAATTTGATAAATAAAATGAAATAAAATGCTACTTTAATTTTGATGTGACATGTCAGGCTAACTTTGATAAAGTGGAGTGTCAAATGTGCGATGCTTTTCTGATTGTTTACATACGTCAGTCAGTCTGCAATTTCGTCATGAAATTTTCTATATATAAGTATAAACCTAATAAAAACAGAATTATATAGGCTACTTGATTCAGTGGAAGTAGGTCATGATCACGTGTGAAAACTGACAAATTCACGTTCCTTTGAGGAGCAAGAATTTAAATTCAATTGAGGTAAGTTTGAGCACGAACTATGACAATGATACCATCTTTCCGAGGCTAGATATAATGGGAGGTGAAAGGTCAGAGGTCAATGTTTAAATGCATTATTTAACAATGATTCCACTTGGGGAAAAAAAGGAAGATTATGACCAGCATGGTTCGACATGATGTGATAATAATTTGATGATAAGTAATAATAATTTTACATGTAAATCTGTGAAGAATTAAATTGAATGTTAAAGCTTGATGCTCAAGAAAGTGAAAATCTGTGGGTCGTCAGATATACCATAATCAATATTTCATGGATCTCATAATAATGACAGGGTAATTACTTGAGCTTTCCTATTGTATGATAACGGAATGCTTCCTTTCTCTGTGTTTTTGAAAATCATCATACAACTTAGACAGCAAAGTTTGGCCATTTCTGAAATTGAGTCACCACAATGTTAAACAGTAAATTAAGGGACATTCCAGACGATTTACATACTTTCACATCATGTAGTACATAAATCGACGACTCCGTGTATAGAATTGTGGAATTTATTGTGATTCTTGAGCAGAGAAACAATACTTTGAAAAACCTTAAACAAATTACACTGAACAAGGATGATGACATAGGAGGTTCACATATTTCAGAAATGTAGCAGAGTAATTCCATTACAATACCGCTTGCTTGCGAGTTCACCTGTGTATAATCTATGCATGCCTTCTTCTTTTGTTCTGCTTCCTTGCGCCCCAGCCCATGCATTCTTATGGTGACTCTGCCATGTCATCATCCTTGTTCATTGCGATTTGTTCCAAATTTTGAAAATATTCTTATTCTTCATCCCAATTATCCCAAATTCTAAAACTCTGTCCTCCGTATAACTAATTTATAGTTGTTCAAATTTAAAAATCTGAAAATCATCCGGAGGTCTAATTTAAATGATAATCATATAGTATGCTGTAGCAGACGACACGACTCATCGGCAAACTTTAATGGAGCCTAATGACATTGTGAGATTCGGGAAGCCGAGTTTCTTGGACGAGGGTTCATGATTACTTTCCATATGGTATATTAGCTCAAAGGTCAAGTTGAATCAAGTGATAAACCATGCGTTTGCGATATTATGAGTTCATGCTCAGGCACATTAGCATTGATTGAATATAAAAATGGAAGTGAACGGTAGAAGCCTACACACTTGGTACTATCTTAACTTGTGCATGATGAAACCCCACCCTTTTATAACAGAGCATCCATCTATTCCTTTTTATATGTATAAAGATTATTCAAGAGATGTTATTTTAGATTCATCCTTGTGCCAAAAAACAACAAGCAAAAGAGTAATTATACAAAAGCATATAATTAGATTAGTTGGATAATCAAGACAATAATTTTGAGAGGATATTCATACATGTATCAATATACATTTTATTCATAATATATTTCTACTATTTCTGTTGTTCATAATGTCTGTGACGTTATCAAAACCCTGTTAAGTTTTCATTGTAATTGAAAATACGATTTGTGTGAATTATTCAAATATTTTTTTGACCACCACGAAGTAACTTTTTTTTGGCAACACAAAAGTGCTGTAAATCTTTTGCAGTTACTTATCACATAATATGCAGGGTAAACAATATACAGATATACATGTTGAAATATCCTACTTATGTGTATCTTTTCATTAGTATGTATAATATATAGCCACATATACATATATATATTATCTAAAATTCAAATAGGATCTGTAACATTTCAAGATGTAGAATGAAATGCCACATAGTGCACCATAATTAGTATGTATAATATATAGCCACATATACATATTATATAAATTATCTAAAATTCTTATAGGACCTGTAACATTTCAAGATGTACAATGAAATGGCACATAGCGCACCATAATTCTTTGATGTAAGTTTACATAAAAGACAACTTTCCACACACAATATCTCTCCCGGAAAAACGGAACCATACTTCAGCTTCTAAAAAGAAATTGAAAAAAAAAGAAAGATAACTGCATAACACCTTCCCCACTTTGGAAAAAGATTCCTCACAATAGAATAATTTCTCTTCAACAAACTGACATGTGACAGCAGAAATGAAGGGCAGTTATAGTATTTGAGGAAGAAATTATCGGTTTGTCACGAAAGGCCGCAAGTTGCTGATGGAAATTCATCAAAAATTATGGGAAATGATCGTCACTATAAGCCCCCCCCCCCAAAAAAAAAAGTGATTGACAACTTCAATTTATTACGACGTGATCGGAACTCTCAAACGCATTGTTCCTCTATGGGATAATGAGGGCAAAGAGCGTAATGAAATCTTGTTTGTCGTCGTTAAGCCAATCTTATTATGATAAGCAGCAGCAACCTATAAACTCGAGCAGTTCTATTTTCTGGCATCTGACAGCTATAAATCGTTCGATCATGTTTTCCTTAAGTCTCACTATTATTAAAGCAGTCTGAACTGTCGTATATAGGCGTCGGATCTGTAATTAAAATATCTTTGCTTTGAAGCGCTATAGAGACTACGTAATATTACTCGAGTAGTTGTTCCTGCTGTAGACATGAATCTCCTAAAGGATTATTGGTCTTCTTGAATTTTCAAGATTTGTATTTTCGCGTTATGTAGAACAAAATAATAATCTACAAGAAAAACTCATATTGACTCTGTATTTTTCCACGCATGAGTCAGTTCAGCCAGCAGCTGAAAAATCAACATGTTGTAACCTAATATAACATGGTACTGTTAACTGCTATCGTCACATGATGCTATTAAATTGGAATTCGGCGGGGAGGGGTGGATGCAATTGCTATTGAGGGAGCTCCTAACCTTCAAAATCCTACAACAACTCCTCATCAAGTTTCTAATAAAGTCCTAGTCCCAGATATGTAAATATTCTCATGAAGAAGTGGAAGTCTCTAAAAGCCGAAGCAGCTTTTCCCTGTACCCAACCCGGTCAGGCGGCGGGGCGGTACGATATTTAATCTGGAGAGAAAGGCGAGCCGGACCGTCCACTCGAACTGAATAGCGGGGACGCACAATCGACCGGGTCGTGTACAAGCACCGGTTGAATCGCGAGGGGATTGCGTTACGAAGGGTCCGCCTTCGCTTCTTCATCACAAAAGCGCTACACGCAGAAATATAAACGTCTGCCTTTAATTATGACTTCAAATCCGATAGTGCAAGTACTTTTTCCAAAGCGTTTTTTTTTTTTTTTGGAGGGGGGGGGGGGGGGGGTGGGGGGTTCTATGCGTTATTAAACGTCGTCACAAGACCCAGTCTGGGTTTACATTATCGCAGATGAATGTCTATGCAAACAGTTCGAGAAAGCCAGGCTCTGTTCAACAAGCAGGAACACCCGAAGGAGAAAAAAAAAAAGACCAGTAAACAAGAACGAAATTTGGGTGATCAAGTTCGATGTTCTTTGCTATAGGACAAACATTAGGCCTGTTAGCATGCTTTATCCTAACTGAAAAAGTAAGAGATTATAATGGGGTATAAGATTAAAATTGTACAATTCATTTCTATCATGAAATACATGGAATTATTTTCTCTCTTAACGGTTGGGCAAAAAATAGTAAAAAAAATCGTTGTTTGACATGAAGACTCCACTTAGCTCAGTGTGTTCTATGGTCCTTGCACTTCATGAAAAATCAGAGAACGCGAGCGTTGTGCGCGGAGAAAAAAAAATATAAAAACGTGCGTGCGCGATTTTGCATACATCAACTGGACTGTGCATCACAGTAGTTGTACTTACCGACTATCATGTTGAGGCAGAAATTCAGCGTTTGCTTTTATTGTACAAAGTTTGAGAACATAATGGCATGTCTGAATGTCCTTGATAAGAGAATAACCATTGTGATCACCATAATCTGAAAGGGAAATTGTTACTCTCAGCATTTTCCCTAACTTTCCTATCTCTTCACATCCCACCTCCTCTTCACCTTCCCTCCCCTCTCGGTTCTCCTCTTCCCTCTCCCTCGTCCCTTTTACATTCCCATCTCCCCTCTCAATCTCCCTTCTTCACTCCTTGAGCGATTCTCTCATCTCCATTCCCCATGTCCTCTCGACATGCCCTTTTCCCTTCCCCTCTTCTCCATCTCCTGTCCCTTCTTCTCTCCCCATTTCTCCTCCCCTCCCCCTCGTTGACATCTATTATAACCATCGATCTCCTTTCCCTTTCCCCTCCCCTCCCCTTCACTCCCCCGTCCCCATCCCTCTTCTTCCGGCGTCCCTTCCCATCCCCCTTCCCATCTCCTTCCCCGCTGCTTCCCCTGCCCCTCTCCCCTCTCCTTCCCCTCCCCTTCCCCTCCCCTGCCTCTCCCCTTCCCCTCCCCTGCCCCTCCCCTGCCTCTCCCCTTCCCCTCCCCTTCCCCTCCCCTCCCCTGCCTCTCCCCTTCCCCTCCCTTTACCCTCCCCTTCACCTCTCCCCTCCTCTGCCTCTCCCCTTCCCCTCCCCTTCCCCTCCCCTCCCCTGCCTCTGCCCTTCCCCTCCTCTTCCCTTCACCTCTTCCCTCCCCTGCCTCTCCCCTTCCCCTCCCCTTCCCCTCCCCTTCCCCTCCCCTCCCCTGCCTCTCCCCTTCCCCTCCCTTTACCCTCCCCTTCACCTCTCCCCTCCTCTGCCTCTCCCCTTCCCCTCCCCTTCCCTTCCCCTCCCCTGCCTCTCCCCTTCCCCTCCCCTTCCCCTCCCCTTCCCCTCCCCTCCCCTGCCTCTCCCCTTCCCCTCCCCTTCCCTTCACCTCTTCCCTCCCCTGCCTCTCCCCTTCCCCTCCTCTTCCCATCCCCTTCCCCTCTCCTTCCCCTCCCCTTCACCTCTCCCCTCCCCTGCCTCTCCCCATCCCATCCCCTTCCCCTCCCCTTCCCCTCCCCATCCCCTCCCCTCTACCCTTCCTCTCCTCCTTCCCCTCCTCCCCTCTCCCCTTAATATTACCTTCACCCCTTCTCCTTTTCTTTTCCCTCAATCCTTTCCCCTTGTCATTTCGTCGTAATTACAAATGAATACTGTATATATTTTTTTCTCGTTCACTACTGTGTTCCTTTTGATATTTTGTTTTGATTCTTATGCCTATTGGGAGCCTTTATCAATTATTTCCCATTTTAATAGTAAAGTCTTCACCTAATTCACTGCAGGCAATATATTGTCCTTGTGTCTGAAATAGCATCGTGTATCTTCCTCTCGAAAAAAACCCCAAACAAACAAAAGCTTCTTTATAAGTTATATATTATTAGTTTTAACCACCCAAGTTATTTCAGTTTCTAGTTGCGTTTTGTACCCGTTCTGCTCCTGAGAGGCAATCGTCAAGAAAAACAAAATATCAAACTACCCATCAAAAGACAGGAAAAGAATAAGTCAAATAAAAATGAACTCTGCTCCCCGTGTTACAGTTTTATTAATTTTTTTATTTGTGTGTGTGTTTGTATGTGTGTGTGTGTGTGTGTGTGTGTGTGTGTGTGTGTGTGTGTGTGTGTGTGTGTGTGTGTGTGTGTGTAATTCGATTGTGACGTCATCATAAAGTAAAATAGGAGCTATCGTGACCAGACCAGAAAGAGAATCAGGGCAACTAATGGGTTGTGTGGAAGTGCGGAGCGCTACAATGCATACCAAGTAGGCCTAGATGGTAGTTTGGCGTTGTCATAACCAGAACGAAGCGATAAACACGCCCATATTTTTCAGGAGTCTGGCAAATGGGGGGGGGGGGGGGGGGGTACTTGAAAGGAATTTTCGGCATGAGAACTTGATATCAGTGGGTCACTCTACGTTTGACCATCGACAAACCTATTGGACATACAGAGGTGGTCAAGGAATCTTAAAAGACATCTCATTTTGCTTGAATTCAGAATTACGAGAGATGATGTACGAGAGAATACAGCCAAAGCAGTGTCTAAATACAGTCAAACCTGCCTTTAATAGCCGGCCACCTGTCTATAGCGGCCGCTGATAAATCCCCCCGAGGAAAAAGCCCTCTTGAAGACCCTGTTGATAGCGGCCACAAATTTTCTTTCTCGTGGTAGATTTTAACTTGTCTAGAGAGACCACAGAGCCGATAATTCAGTGTGGGGTTTTTTTTTCTGCTTTGCAGCCGTGCAAGTCATTCATGGGCAACATTCAGTGATCACCACTGCTGCATACGTCACTCATTCAGTCATAATAGTGCAACAATTTCGTAAACATCGGCATTGTTCAATGCATGAAACACACGTGTGCATACGTACACGCATACATGTACATTAAGTACTTATAGATGTCTACAACGATGGTACATTTATGTAGGCAACTTGGATAACCTGTCTATAGCGGCCACCTGTCTATAACGGCCACTTTTTCGTCTCCCTTAGGTGGCCGCTATAGACAGGTTTGACTGTATATATATATTTTCGATTCACCGTATGACCAGTTTTCGTTGGGAAGTTCCAATTTCCATTCAGAGAAAGTCTTACAGGTCAAATCAAAGGACCAATGGGGTTGAATAATAACGGCACAGACTGGGACGTAGTTCGTATCTTAAGTGATCTGTCACTCGAGTTCTTTCACTGGCTGATGTAGTCCCATTCTTCAGGTATAGACTGAAAGAGAACTGTGCGGCAATTGAACCGACAAAGTTATACTGAGACACTATGGCTTTCTTTCAGAGATTACATTAATCTCTATGCTTTCTTCTCACTCGAAACGCGCGCCCCGGTTGTGATGATCCTATCATAATACCTAATCACGTGTTTGCTTTTGTTCATGACAGGATGCAAGAAATTAAGGAGCAGATCGTAAAGAATAAAGACGGTCCTTTGAACAACCCACACAGAAGAAAGGTCTATCCTATCAAAGAGTTGAGATCAAAGTTTTGCCGAAGATTATTTTGGCGTAAAGTCTCCCTGTCAATCATGGCCATAATATGTCAATAGTGTTGTCTTTGCATCAGTTAAGTTGAATTGTTCTGATAGTGCTATAGACACAGGTTACGTTCAATTACTGTACAGAGAGGATGGGCCATCATCTCCTATACAATTGATGGTCATTCAATCCTCTAGGTCCTAGTTATCGGTGTGGGTATGTAAGCATACCATATATTCATTTGGTTGTGTACGTATCATATCAACGTGTCATGTATGTAAGCTTGTATGTATAAACCTGCTTTTTGATAAGAGAGAGAATATAAATGGGAGAAAGTGCAAACTTTTATATCTGATAAATGGAAGGGAAAGGTTCATGATTATGTAAATAATTATACATGCAGATAAAAAGTGAAGAAAACATAGCCTTATGATAAAAGTAATAAGACGTGTTTTACCCAGAGCACACACTGATGAGGTCCTCACGCACGAATGAATTAACAAACCAGCAACCCTTGAAAATAAGAAGGCAAAATGACAACTTCACTTCGTAATACTGTGATTCAAGAAATAAAATGCAAATCTTACAGCAACTCTTTTAAACCCTTCGATACGTATTATGCGTGTGGTAGGAATTCAACACCGTTATCAAATGTCTGTATCGCCTCTTTACTGGAATATTTGATTGTTTGTAATGATGTCATAACGACTTGATATCTGTTCAGGTTTTGTAAGAAAGCGTCGAGTCATTCTGATATAGCCACAGGGAATGCTTCCGTCTAAAGGACATGAGCTTACTGTATTACTTTTGTGCATAAGATGTATGCCGTTGTTCATGTACCTATCATAATGGCATATTTTTATACAGACATTCTGCATAGCTTGGCCTGTGAATATTTAGAAAGAATATGTGTGTCCATTTCTTTGTAGAGATTGCCGTTTGTTCGAAAGTAGTGATAGAGGTCTATAACAGGACAAACTGTTGTATCTCACATTACCTTTCCAAGCATCAAAAGACTCAACACTTCGTTTGTTTTCTTTGATCTCTCCCGTCTTCATCTCTCTCTCTCTCTCTCTCTCTCTCTCACTCACTCTCTCTAGAAATCAAGTTCATGTTGTCAATGCCAACAGTTTATTTTGGCACAAAAGCTCTTGTTTTGATAGCATGAGCTTGAGTTCTGTTCTATGTTTCGATATTATTGCAACAACACGTGGACTCCTTTCTTTCTTTCTCTCTCTCTCTTTCTATATGTATATATATATATATATATATATGTATATATATATATATATACTAGTATGAGTGTGTGTGATAAAACATCTGTGTTTATGTTTTTATGTTTTCATGGTATGGTCCTTTTGCATAGTATATGTAAGACTCATTAAAAAAAACAAAAATACTAAAAACAGAAACAAAATACACCAAATGCACAGGCACTCACTATACAGATAAACCATATGTATACACACACACACACACACACATATATATATATATATATATATATATATATATATATATATATATACACACAACTACGAGTTCATCCAGCCACACAACGGTCATACACTTCAACTTTAAACAAATATACTCCTGAATGACAAATTTGTTCAAAGAAAATGATTTGGTAATAAACCGGTGTATTTATTTACAATCATAATTCAGAATTCTGTTCAAAGCTGAAAGTCATAGTGGGTTACTATGATAACACAAACAAAACCATTGCTCCACGTCACAGAACAGGTTTCACTAGGACTCGTCACGACGAATGTCCAGGATCAAGATGGCATGATAATATATGATACTGCAATTGTTATGTAGAATGGCGATGGGCTGTGGTAATAGAGACTACAATTGCTTTGAAAGTTCGGCAGCATCACAGTGTTCAGTAAGGTACGACGAAGACATAAGGATAGTCAAACATGTAGAATGGCGACGGGTTGTGGTAGAAACTCCCTTCACGGTAAGGCGATGGATACGAAGAAGTCGGTCGGCTGCTTCGGGACAGGAAGTCTACACACATCAAGGGATTGGTGGCGCCCTGCTGCGTTCGATGAGATGTCGTCTGCTGCAAACTCATGATGTCACGCTTCTCGTTGATGCGGAGAGTCGACCAGGAATCCGGTGATCGGCTGGTACGAGACAGGAAATCGACTGACATCGGTGAGTCGTCGATGGCGAACTTCTTGGGCTGCGGTGTGCTCTCCTGGTCGATGACATCAGTTGTTGCAAAGTGTTTCCTCTTACGCAGGCAGTGGGTCTCACTTTCCGCAACACCGAGACGGTTGTCGATGGAAGGTGAGAAGGACTTGAGGGAGGATCGACGATGCCGTGAGCGACGGTTCTGAAACCAGACCTAGAAAGAAAAATGAATAAAATATGACTATTAAGAAACAAACAAAACAACAGTCTATCGTTCCATCCTAATACAAAGCCTGATCAATTCGGCCTCTTGAGACACTAGTTGCACAGCTTCGATTACAGTTTGTTTGTATAGAAACTGAATCAATATTCATTCGGTAATAAGCAGGAAGAATATTGTTGACAATAAGAGGTTACTTTATTTGCTACTATAATTTCATACTTATTATGCTATCATACTGTTTCACATAATTAAATTGGATATTTCATAGTAACAAACTCAGACTATCAGCAATATTGATATGTAGTGTCATTTAAACGCTAATTGAAATGATTTTAATTAGTTGATAACTTAAACATTGGTCGACTACATCTTTTCATACCAGATACTATGCCGTATATCTAATATGACAATGAAACCTACGTGTATTCTGTCTTCATTCAGACCCAGTGTAGCTGCCAGTTTCTTCCTGGAAACGATGTCGGGATACTGGTCGATGTCGAACTCGGCCTTCAGTCTCTCGAGTTGCCATTCGGTGAACCTAGTCTTACGTCGAGGACGAGGTCGCTTGGAAGGACCAGACATCGGGACGTGAAGCAACGAATCAGCCATGTTGGATAGCGATTTTAGCCTGGGAGATGTTTGAGCGATCGGTGACGGGTAATCGTGTTCGGATGTTCAGTCAGGTAAGAAGACAATTTGCTCGTGACTAGCTTCTATCCCAGTTGATTCCCGTCAGTAGTTTTCATTTCATGGAAAGCTACAATTCCTATCTGTGCTGTATGATATGGGAATAGTTGATTGGTCAGACTATGCAACCAATTGGATTAACGGGATGGACGAGGCGGCAGATCTATTTTGCTTTAAACAAAAGCATCCACCTCTGACCAGGCGTGGATGGTCATTAATTTGGCGGCAAAGATCAAACTGCTTATTTCAACAATACATTGACAGTATAGCCTAAAAGCTCGTGCGCGGTGCATACGCTTTAATCATTGCTCTTTTCATTCCTTTTCATTTGTCACGCTTTCCGCCTTCATTCGTGCTACTTAGCGGACCTGCCCTGCCTCCTTTTAATGGAAGTGTTATATGAGATGTGATTCAGGTTAGACTGAAGTTCCAAAGACTTCTACGCTAATGACAATGCGGAGTCTGTCAGTCAATGTCCATCTGTCAATCTCAATCTCATTCGAGACCCACTGTGTCGTCATGGGAAAGTGAAGTTGACGTTCAAACAGGATCTCATACGCTCATACAATAATACAATGTATTACCCTCTGTCCGGATTATTTCAAAGAAGTATCTTTATACGCTTCACAACAAATTGATACCCGTTCGGGGTTCATGATGTATAACTTTAAATAAAAATGAGAACTAATATGTCACTACCGTTTACTCTATTGGTATTTTTTTTAGGTAATTCAATGTTATGCATGCTTTGTTCACAATAGTTGCCCTTTGCTTTGTTCACAAAGCTTGCCGAAGGCTAGCCTTACCTATAATAACAACATCCACTGACATTGCGTTAGAAACTTACTACTGTAATACAATGCCATGTAATACTAAGCTATACGGGGGAAAAAAACATTCATGAAGGTCTAATACATTGCAGAAACGGTCTGTTTTTATGCCTGCTTCCGGGCACCATTGCGATGATGATTACGATGATGATGATGATGATGATGATGATCATTTATCTTATCTATCCAAAATAACCGACATTATAGCCAAGATATCCCAGGAGAGTCTTCATCAAATTTTGGCACTTCACTGAAGTAACAACAATGTCAGGTAGGCCTATATCCATTCGTCACCCAGATGACTCTTCAGTTACCTGCTTGCATAAAGTCCATGATGGTGCGATTTCTTTGGAAGCATGTATGGCAGTATGTATGGTAAAATAGATACCTTGACATACTATCTAGGTCTTCTTCTTGCTCGTCTTCTTTCTTTTTCTCTCTCTCTCTTTTCTTTTCTTTTTTTTTTTTGGGGGGGGGGGCACATCTATGACAGTGTTGTTAATTGCGTATACGGTATACAGCTTGGACGACACGGATTGTCTTCTTGAATATGAGTCGCAGACATCTCTATCACATCGAATGATATTTATTCTCATACATTTTTTTTAATGGTCTACATTGAATCCTTCGATACAGTACCGTAAGGCCGCATATTTTCTGTTGTTGTTCTGTTAGCTAAAGAGTTGATGATCCTGTGTCGAATAATCTTTTATACTGAAAATTCATATTGGTGGCTTTATTTGAGCACCTTCTTTCATAGTCCCATTACACTTAATATAAAAGGGGCAAATTTTTCCTATGCTATTTTGTTATGAATTATGGAATACATTTAGATGTTTATTTTTTCTTTAGAGGAAGACAGAGGTAAGCCATTTTCAGTCCATCCAATCGAGTGTAGATATTCACATTCACACTTGGGTACACACACACACACACACACACACACACACACACACACACACACGAATGTATATATATATATATATATATATATATATATATATATATATATCAGGAGCAGCAGAATTCTGCGTCATTTACAGATCAATGTCGATAGATTATTTCACAAGGATTTAAAAAGAAATGCCATAGAAAGTGTTTGAAAATTTGTTTTGCATGTGTTGTTTTAATCAAGACAATACACACACGCGATGCAAGTACACAACCGTCATGATCGTTTTAACAATTACAACAAAAAGCAGGATAAGTGAATTGGAAGTAGATCATAGATATTCATGTGCACAACATGGGAACCTCAAATCGAACCACTTTTTCAGCTACCTACGACCTTTTTGTACGAAGATTTCCGCAGATCGCGTCATAGAATGCAGTTCACATGAATATCAATGTTGTCCTTTCCAATTCGTGCTGTTGCGTGGTGAATCTTTATCTAACATCTACTTTAAAGGGATTGTATAGTTTTGGTTGAGACCTATTTCAGGTTTCTAACATTTTGGGGTGAGATAATGAGAAACCACTTATGAAATATGAAAAAGCATGTAATCATACAAGGAATTCAATGTTTTTTTGATGAAAATTGGTTTTGAAATGGCTGAGATATCCCAAAAAGAGCGATTCTAATAAGGTGTGGGACCCACACTTCATTACAATCGCTTTGTTTTACTTTGTTTGTTGATGTTCAGTCATTCCAAACCCGATTTTCATCAAATAAACTTTCAATTCCTCTTAAAATGGTATATTTTCTGTACTATATCATAAGTGTTTCTTGGTATCTCGCAAAAAGTTAAAAGCCCAATTATCATCTGCACCGATACTGTACCATCCCTTTAATTTGTGTTCATTATCAAAGGAGTATATTATACACATGTTATACAATGTTACACGTTGTATCACCGCATGAAATCCTGAGACATAGCAAATCGAGCAATGCTACATTCAGAGACTGGTCGGGCAAGTTAGTGCAGTGTTGTGAGAACAGATTTTTGGAATGAAACTAAACGATACATAATCACTGTACGAACTAATAATTATTATTTTGAATCGATCTGGACCTGAAGGAGACGTCACCGAGGAAAATAATCCTATTACATCTATTAAAAAGGAACCTTAGTAGGGGACTTCAAATTTAGCTGCAAGTACTGTGACTTTGACCGCGGCTATATATCCTTTGTTTTTGTTTGTTTTTTATTATGTTTTTTAACGGAAATAAATACCGACCTACCTACCTATGTATATGGACAACTTAAAGGGATCGTATAGCTTTGGTTGAGACCTAACTTCAGGTTTCTAACATTTTTTTTTGGGGGGGGGGGTGGAGTGAGATAATAAGAAACCTCACATGAAATGTAAATTAAAAAAACCAATTAATTCCCAGAGGGATTCAACGTTTATTTGATGAAAATTGGTTTTTAAATGGCTGAGATATCCAAAACAGAGCGATCTAAACAAAAGCTGGGACCCGCCTTTTATTACAATCGCTATGTTTTACTTTGTTTTTGGATGTCTCAGACATTCCAAAACCAATTTTCATAGAATAAACATTGAATTCCTCTTCGAACGGTATGCTCTGCGCTATTTCATATGCGGTTTCTAGGTATCTCGCAACAAAAACCTTATCCTAATCTCCACCAATATTATACTATCCCTTTAACTTGGATGATGTAGTTAGCAATGTTTCCATCGAAACCCTTTAACTTGGGTGATGGTGTTAGGAATGTTTCCATCGAAATTATTCATTACGATTTGAACAGCTCAAGGTAACATATCATCACAAGTCTTATTACAAGTCTTCTGTCACAGAACTCCCTGCTTGGTCTCGTTCAGGTTTGATTGCGTGTCCCGTCTTCTACAGCTCATCTCTGTAAAAGTCTTCTTTTATCTTCTTTGACTTTTTAAAGCCATGCTTCTTCATGAGCCGTTTCAGTCCAGCGCGATCATATGGAGCCAGATCTATTCGCTGTTAACCGACAGAATGAATTCAAGAAACAAAACACGAATATCAGACTTGATGATCGATATTTTGTCCAGCGAAAACATTATGTAAGACAGGAAATTCATGAAGCGTTGGACAGTGTACGAGGAAATGTTGGTTGCCTCTCTACAGGTATATATATTTAGTACTCCACATTGCTTAGTCGTAGGTCTGATTGATATTTCTAATACAGTGCTATTAAAACAGAAAACATTAATGATGATAATTATTGAGAGATATACATTAAGGCACGAAATAGTAAACAAATGCATAAACATGAAAGAAAATCAAACCCCAATCTAATCATTCTAACTTTTAATCCCATTCAGTGGTCAGTGGTTTGTCCCATAAGTTGCCCATAGAGGAAGAATAACATGATTTCGTTGTGTTACAAGGGATGGTTCAATCATTATAATATCACACCTTGCAGAATATTTCATTGTGGGAACCTGCATGCTGTCTTGAATGTTTGGAAATTTGAAAACGAATCTCTAAAATGCAGATGAGGTTGATGTATTCTGTTTAATGTGAAGTGATAGCGACCTGGCAGTTCTGTATAAAATCTGCTGCTTTTAACATGATACTAAGAAAAACAAACAAACAAACAAACAAACAAATAAACAAACCAGCTAAACTAAATAATACATATCAAAATAAATTATTACCTCAATCGTCTTTCCTTTAGCATCAAGAAGAAGCAAATCTGGATTAGCATGGGGGATGACTTCAAATGTGACATCATGACTGTGTGTGTATTAGAATTAAGGTTAACATGAATTCATCTTCTCTCAATTTGAACAATTCTAATCAGCGATAATGTGACAAAAAGAAAAAATGAAATTCTACTTGTCCTAATTGGTACATGTTACGCCATCAGATTCTGTAATACCCATCGATGATGCAAATTCCGCTTCATTGTCGTTATATACTAGTGCTTCTATCTGTACGTATATCACTTGAATACAACTACGGTGTATTTTGTCTCCTTTTTGAGTAATTTCCTGCCTACCTTTTTGTTGCTTATATGCGGTATGTTGTTGCTGTTCAACATTCTTTATTACATGAATAAACAATGTGACATCAAACGCCTAGGTTGCTTCCTGGATTAAACAGGAGACACAAGGTAAAGACAAAGGACAATACAGTATAACATGTAAATACATCTCACATAAAAGACATACTCAACAAATACAATAATACATAATCACGAACAAATTGATAAAAATAAATTTATATATACAAACGAATTAAGATATGCAATATTTGATTCTAAAGCATACATTTCTATCTTAATAATACAATTTTGTCTCATTCTTCTGTTTTTGTGTCTTCTATTTCCCTCTCACTAAGTCATTCTCTTTATATGTTTATGATTATAGCCATGATTTATAACATACACTATATATATATATATATATATATATATATATATATATATAATGTCAAGACTTCTGAAGAAGGCGGAGGCCGCTGAAAATTTGAGTCGAATAAAACTAATCCTTTATTGGCAAAAAAAAAAGCATTACCAGTTTATTTCTTCATTATATAATATATCATATATATTCATAAATCATGGCTCAGCAAAAACATTTTTCTCTAGTAACCCACTAACGGGGCACTAAAATCTTTGAATTTTGATTTTTGGTGAAATGAAAAAGAATTGTAGGGGCCTCAAAATGAAAAGAAATCTACAGATTTATTTTGAACGTCTTTGCCCAATTGTGCAACCAAACGATATCTTTTGAAAAATTGGTGGCCTGACATCAATAAGATATATGGCCACGGTATACATATAATTACATATATATATATACATATTTAATATATTCATAATTTCATATATATATATATATATATATATATATATATATATATATAATGATAATATACGAATACATACAAATTATCATTATCATTTACATTATTATTATTATCATTATCATTATGTGTCTGTTGTGTATAAAGTCAGTAGCGCATAAGTCGAAGCTAATTCTCCAGTCCCAATGTACAGTGTATACAAAATGCAGAGTATTATACTAAACGTGAAAAAAAAAGATATACAGTATAGAGTAAAAGAAATAGCCAACATCCCCTGAAAAAAAAAAGGATACTAATACGGCAGGTCTTCGAAGATAAATGCCCTCACTTCGGGGAGGGAGTTCAGTTGTCATCCCTGGCAGCTCTGTGAAGGGGGAGAACAAGGAGATGGAGAGAGCTCCTTAGGTTGCGGTACACTATTTCATCTGGCTCACTTCTTGTATTTCCTCATTTTCTTCAAGTGATCGCTGTGATCATTTCTATTATGACCCAAATTTTCAAAAGAATGTAAAATCATACCAAATATTCCAATTCAGTCGAACAGAAACAGGACTAAAGCATGCACGAATTTGACGAAACTAGCACACGCGCGTCAGCGTGGTTTCATCGTGTTGGTGATACATTAAGTGTAACGCCAATGTATATAAGCAGGCAAAATTTTCACAGTCTGTGGACTAGATTTCAGCTCTTCAATGTGTATTCAAAGCTATACATGATTGTACTACTACATCATTGTACCTTTAACTGATGCAATGGAGTAAGTAAATATTGACAAAAGTATAAGTTGCCACAAACTAATCCGAGAATATTGTACAGGACGCAGGATTTGTTGTGGTATGAGGAGGGAATCTACGAGAATAGTAAGTCGAAAGTCGATAGGATTTGCGGAAATAAAGGAAAAGCAGGAGATTTTTTAGTTCAACACTATAGCTCAGAAACCTATTGGTATCAACAACAAACTAGATAATCAAATATCATGATCATTTTAGAACATAAACGCGATCTCCATAATGTTAATTCTATGAACAGCAAAAACACGAAAATGCACAATTACACATTCATTATGTTATAGATTTGGATATTTATGACACTTCATTTTCACAAGATATTGTATAGTAAGCATCATAAGAATGAATGATGGTAAACTAGTTGTGAGCATGTGGTATGTATTTTGAACATTAATGTTTAATCTCGGTAATGATCAAGGTAGTAATAACACGGGAGCCTACAATATCAATTGATCTATATCTATATTGATTTGTCCTTTATTACGTGTCTTGAGAGTACAATTAAACAAATCCATCATACACCACTATTATAGTCACCTGCTAGTGTACAGCGTTTGCGCAGATGTAAGCAAGGTCATTGTGGATGAACTCACCATACAAAGGACAATAATTGGTGGTATTTCTGACACCTATCTGCTGTGCACATGAGAGATGACATAAACACTTTGGCCTATTTACGTGCGTTGTTGCAATCGCATTTTTTGATAAATCGAGGGGAAAGTAAAAAAAAAAAATAGTGTCGGCAGCTGTTCTCAACAGATGTGTTTATGTTGAGTTGAGATGATCTGTTTCATGACGTGTCTTAAAAGGGATGGAACTCAAATATTTCATATACATTGAGTAAATGCAGCAATATCATCGGAACTCATTAGTGAAACTTTGACGAAAATTGGGCAATCTCTTGAAAAGATATGATTTTTTTTTTCAAGTGTTGCCATTGCTGGATGAGAAGGCTTGATCAGACTGTGATGTCACACATAATATTATGGACAAGGATATACCGAAAGTGATTATCAAGAATGAAAAGTACACACTCCCTACCGTTTTACTATTCCCTACTAACAACAACATATTAAGGGTAATATTATAACCCCCTGTTTTCTTACAGAGATAATTCAATAAGTACTTTTTCATTATTCTAGGAAAATTAGAATAGGCAATGAATCATCTTCATTACAAAAATAGTAAATGGTAAGGCAGATAAGCCGTTTTCATGAATAGTAAAACACAGACGCAGAGGAAAGAAGAATGCACGTGTCTCACCTCGATTCTGCCACTGACAATCTTTTTCTGTTCTGTCTTTCCCAAACCTGCAGACAGTACACCGACTGCCAAAAGTAAAATGCCGACTCCAGCACCAACGAAACAGCGCGAAAGCAGCATGGTGCAACGGGCGGACCAGACCAAGTATTAAACGACAACGCCTGTGATGCAGTGAGATGTGTTTCGCTCTCGGTGGAAATCCCTGTCTGAATGCGTTACGAACAAACTGCAATCTTAACCCTCTCATGCGCCACTACTTTCAAGCATCATCGGGACCTTCCACAGTCCAGTCGCCCGTGGTAATGACTGGGTTAAATAGCTTGCGAAGCAATGGCAGATCGCGAACAAAAGACACGAGCGACAACAGATGCGTGAAACAAAAATATTGATCACACTTCCTTACAGCCGCGATCGAAATTTCTCAAATCACCAATAATTCTAGACCACTCGTTTGGTGCATCGTATCATACTATCATTGGCTACATTTGTTTCGATTTTTTTTTTCAATGACTCACTTTACTTGCCACGCAAACAGTGACAAGGCTAACTCTTTAGGGATGCATTTAGTAGCTTTTATGTTTATACTTCAACAATAAAATTGTTTCATTATAGGCCGAGGTAGAGAAATCTGATGTAGACTCTACTCCGCAGCCGGCGCGACTGGCAATTCTATACTTTGTAAAAAGAGAACTAAAATGGTGGATCACGACGTCGACAGGAAACATGTCCTGGGCCCCATTTCATAAAAGATGTTAGGATGGCAACTCTTGCTGGAATGGCAACTTTCAATAGCAACTGCCAATCAGGAAGCTGGATTCTTGTCGTTACTATGACAATTGCCATTTCAGCAAGAGTTGCTATCATATCAACTTTTCTTGAAATGGGGCACTGCAGTCTCGATGTGCCTGTATATTTTATTCGGATTGTTGTTAATGTTGTTTGTTTTGTTTTGGTGAAAATTGGAAAGTGAAATACATAGAGTAATGTATGACTGTAGTCCGGCGTCAGTGTGAAGGAAAGCTAGCGAGTGAAAATGTAGTCCTGAGCTGGTGGAGTGGGTGGGAACGCCAGTACGGATGAACGGTAAAAAACAGAGCTTACAGAGTTTTTGTATATACAGTGCCGTAGATATTGAATGTTTCATTGCAGAGAAAATGAGAGTATGCAAATGTCATTATCCATTGGTGATGTTGATAAAACTTTTCTTTGCTTGACAATAAACACATAATCTTATCTCCGTATATTTTAAAAGTAATAAGCAATCACACTAAAACATTGACTTTGGAATGTAAAGATTTATATTCTATCAATTATTTTGTTACTTTAATGTTACCATCAACACATTGGTTATATGTATCGTGTGCACCACTAGGGAAACCCCCCCTCCCAAAAAAAAAAACCCAACAACAACAACAAACAAACAACAGTACTTTCTGTGGACAGCACATACACAATCACACCCACACACACACATATATAATATACATGTATATATACATATATATATATATACATACATGATTATATAATTATATATATATATGAGAGAGAGAGATAAAGCTATATAGAGATATATACAGTGTACTCCCGTTATAACGAACATGTTATAACGAAATTCCAGTCACGACCAAGTAAAAATTCAGGCTGCAAAATCATCCGCTCTGTGTGAATGTATACACACTCAACAAAAAAGAAAGTAAACACTTTTTCCAGCACATATTTTTCATAGAAGATTTTGATCAAAATTACTGTGGTATAAACCATATTAAAGATTATCTAATTGGCTATCAACCTGGTAGGTTAATACATATGGGGAATTTCACGCATGAGTGAACACAATGAATTTTGTCCTTCAAGACACAAACGCAAAAATTGCAAAAATTGACGTTTTGTCATTCATTTGTAAACGCCCTTAAAGATAGCAATGATAACAAAAGACCAATCTAACACAACGAGATACATGAATGAAATAGCAAAAATAAGTTTTCGCCCCTCGTATCTCTTTACATCCTCAAACACAAACAAAAGGGGAAAATCAGAGTTTTCTGTCGAATCTAAATTGAAAAGACACAGGGAGTAAGCTGCAAAGGTGATGAAATTAACAGTTTCTTTATTTCATTCTTTTGATTTAGGAATAATTTAAGGGTTCACGAGACAAATTCAAAAACCAAATACAATTTTCAAATTTCTGAATTTGAAATAATATTTGAAATTTCTACCATTTTTGTTAATATTGCCTCTTTCTTGCCGTTTGAATTTGACAGAAGATTCTTAATTTTAATTAAATTACCTTTATATAAAACATTAATATTTAGCCAAATTTTCTATGAGAAATATGAACTTGAAAAAGTGTTTACATTCTTTCTTTTTTTGTGCTGAGTATATATATATATATATATATATATACACTACATACACACACGCATCATATAAACATGTAAAACATGGTTCTGCAATCCAACTACTGTATATACACTATGTACTACATGATGTACATGGAAAAAACCCACTGAGATTGTACAGCTTATCTGAATTTGATGATGAATAAAAAGTAACAAAGAAACAAAGAATGGTACATTTCAAGAGTTAGACTACAACAAGCACTACCGACAATAAGTTACAGCAATGTCTGAAAATTTCATAACATCCCTGTCAACTGAAAAGTCAAAGCACAGCCAAATTAAGTTCATATAACCTTTTATTTACATGTACATTTCAACATGACATATGTTTTACACATAAAATGGCAACCAAATTTCTTGTTCTACAGTACTCCCTGTTAGCCTTACTCAAATACATGGCATTTCATTCATATCTAGACCAGAGCAGATAACATTCAAATAGTATGTGTATGGTACTTTTGGCATTTGCTTCTTCATATAATTATCATCTAACGGACACAAACTTTGGGATACACAATCTATCAACTGGACAATGAGTGAAGCAATAGGAGATGAAATCCTGTGATCATATTTATCCATGGTCTGGCCCCCACCTATCTCAGCGAACTTCTCACCATAAAAACAACCCAGTTTTACAGACTTCGTAGCTCAAATGACATCATGCTCCTCAGTCATCCATGCTGCAAGACGAAAATTACCTCAGGAGACCGTGCTTTTGTTAGTGCTGCACCAAGACTCTGGAATAATCTCCCTCCCTCAATCAGACATAAATCATCAATGAACAGTTTCAAAAATCCTCTTAAAAACACATCTATTTCAGGAAAGCTTCCCATAGTCACAGTTCAGTACATCTCTGCATGGTTCCCAGATATCAGATATCCTTTATGAATTATGATTATGCAGTTAGTAGTCCTTTGATTTCATTATATTGTACGATCTTCAGTTAAGAATTAGATTGTGTTACTTTCTTATTAATCTATTTGGGTTTTTTTTCTTTTCATTATATCATATAGTTATGTGCAGTTGAGTATATTGACCGATTCGGGTTCGTTGAGGGCAGCAGACATTTCATGGCACTGTGCGCAGCCATAGTGGGTGTATCAGCCGACACCCCCCCCCCCCCCCGCTCTCCCCCACCCCGGGCAACATGTTTATCGCGCACTTGTAACAAAGGTTCGCGCACTAAGCAAGCATTCGCGCACTAAGCAAGCATTCGCGCATTCAGTACGAGACGCCCATTGGCTAAAGCAGTTATTCATTCTGCGCGCGTACTAATGTAGGGAGAGGGGTGGGGAATGGGAAGGGGGGTCAGCTGAGACACCCACTATGGCTGCGCCCATGCCAAAAATACACATAGCGCGTCACAGAATCGGTCAATATGCTTCATAGAAACTGTGCAATAACTATTATTATTATTAGTCCACTACTTGAGTGCCAAAGCGGCTCAATTTTGAAGTAATTTGCATTTACACCTCTCTGCATTGCACTGAACCTACGTAAAACTAGTGCATCTAAGGGGTATTTATACAAGAATTCTCAGAAACACCAGCTTCTTTTGCAGGACAAGATTAGCAGAACAAAGTTGAGTATCTGAAGTGCCAAATGTTTCTGAACTAACAGGAGCAATACAAAACGCAGGATCTGCATGTGACATGCAAATGAGGGAAAATAAGTGTTGAAATACACTGTTGGTAATGAATTGACTGACCATCAATTTTTGGATACACTCGCTTTTTGGGCTCACTTGTGATCATAGCTATGAAACATCTGATCCCTGTAACTACTATCCCCCTTGTTATAATGGACAATGAAAACAAATATTCCAGCCATAATGAACATGCCCATGAGTCATGTAGAAGTAGTACTACTGGTAATACCAAAAAAAAAGAAAGAAAAAAGCAATAAATAAATTTTCAAAAAAATCTCAGAAAACTGAAATAGACGGGCATACATAATAGATTACAGGCATGAATTACAAGTTTGCTTCCTCCATGGAATCTTAACATGTCACACTGGAGTTTTTGTTCTTAGTCACTGACTGACCACTCATTTTACCCATAGTGTGCGATTGATGAGAAAGAACAGTTGAGTACCAGTTTCCTCAAAGCAACCAGAACACTCACAAAGATGTCCAAAGCTTGGAGGTTCCAATCACAGAGGCCATTCTCACTCGCAGAGCTGTCGAGAGCTCCACACCTGACATGATGCAAAACGTCCAGCCTCTCTCTTCACGTGACCCTCCACGGCTGCCTGGCACCTGACCCGAAAGGTCCTTGCCACACCACAGGCTGCTACAGTGGACATTCAAAGGCCGAGGTCAGTGAAAGTTGAAGTAATGGTCAATGGCAGCTGAGAATGCAGCAAAGCCTGCACAACCAACAACTCCTGCCTTAAGCCCCGCTGGAAAAAAAGAGAAGAAAATAAAGATGCAAGGGAGGGAAGAAAAAAAGAAGCAATACGAGACAAAATTTTTACTGGGTTATTGTGTGCTAATTCAAATAATCAGTTGCAAGGAAGATCATTTTCATGAATCAGTACGTCTTTGCTAAAACACAACATTCTGTAATATCCATTAAAACCATTCATCATACATGAATATATTTTGAGTCCCATTGGTATGAAGAATTTCCTGAGTAAACTCATCAAGAAAAAAAAAATCCATCCTCCTAACAAATTTTTATGGCTTAATAATTGAGAGTTGTTTTTACTTCTGATATAATCATTTGGTAGCTTACCTCTGTATCCAATGAGACCTCCAGTAATACATCCAGCCATAGGACTATTCTTCCAATCACTCTGTCCACGATACTATCAAATGAGTAGACACAAGAGACAGACAGACATAAAATGAAATGAGTGAAAGACACTGCGAACTTATCAAATTTCACTGCTTTACAGGAATGCACAAGCACAATACAAGTTACACAAACTTTTTTCATTGAGTAAAGTATAATTCTTCTGACAAAATATTTCAAAATCAGCTTAAAGGGATAGTTATAGTTTTTGTTTAAATGGGGCTTCAGGTTTCTAACTGTTTTTGTGAGATAATGAGAAACCTCATATCTTCGGCTGAGAATGGTAAGGGCATTAAGTTGCCACTTAAGCCATAGTGTTTGAGGTACCTTCACGCCCTTTTCATCTCAGCGAACAATATGAAATATTATAGGGCATACAATTCTAGGAGAAATTCCAGTTTATTCGATAAAAATTGGTCTTGAAATGGTTGTTACTGTGTTTTTTTATATCTCAGCCATTTTCAAACCAATTTTCATCAAATAAACTCTGAATTCCTCTTAGAATTGTATGCTCTTTAATATTTCATGAGTGGTTTGTAATTATCTCGCAAAAAGTTAAAATCTGAATCTCCATCTCAACCAAAACTACATCACCTCTTTAATCATATGATCCAAGTCTAACATATAGCATGACAGCATTACTATAATGAACAAGTAGGTTATCACAAAATATACTGATATCTGAAAAGAGATAATGTTAGCTTATCAACAAGTTAGTTTTCATCCCGCAATTCATCACAGTCATCAAGTTAACTACTACACTGCCTAATGCTGAGAGCACTGGTGCTTATACAAGCCTTCACTTCTTCATTTTTTCCTGCTGATGTTTGCAAATTGCAGCTACATTGCATACTCACTGATTCCACGATGCACTCTGTGCCAGCAAACATAGCACCAATCAGGGCAAAGTTCTTGGCGTGGAAGAAACACTGCTTGCCCATATCCTTGATGACATCCCGTGCCCTCTGCTTTGCTGCAAGCTCAGGGTCGATGGGATTGACGCTGGCTGCAAACAGTCCAATGGCCCCACCAAGTCCAAAGCCTGTGATATAATAAACACAAACATATTTTCACTTTTGAAAGATGCAGAATTTTCCAATTTTCCAAAGTGCATACCTTTCTCATGACAATGATAAATTCTTTATAATCTAAACACAGGTTGTTTCTTGGGTAACAGACTTACCAAGTGCAAATGGTGGGTAAGTCACAACCGAAAGTTTTGTCTTCTACAATGCACTATGCATACAGCCCCCTTTAGCAAATAATTATTGGGTAAACAAAGCTAGATTTCTACTAGTATTCTGAGTGCACTTGCTAATTTTCATGAGGGGGACTCCTGCTCATGAGGCCCTCAGGGCAAGATGTTCATGAGGCCCCCTGTTCACCTCTCATCATTCTCACATCTGACATATAATTTTGTTGCTAGTTCCCACAGTGATTTTTCGTAACACACATGTCCACTCTCCATGATGAAAACAATAAAAATCTGTCTGTGCTTTTTTGACGAAAATGGAGTTTTAATCAAGCGATGTGCAGTGACCCACTGAAACATGGGTGCTACCAGGTATGTTCAATGCAGGGCTGCTGCACCTATCGGCCTGATCTGACTCAAAATTTTCAGCTGTGCGCAAAAAAGCATTTGCGTTTCTACGTATGTAAATGTACAGCTTTACCCTAGTAATAGTAGCCGGTATAGCAAAATAGCTGGCGGTCTAATTTTGGACGGTGTTCTGGGCCCCATTTCATAAAAACTTGATATGATAGCAACTCTTGCAGGAATGGCAATTGTCATAGTACCGACAAGAATCCAGCAGCTTCCTGATTGGCTGTTGCCATTCGAAGTTGCCATTCCAGCAAGAGTTGCCATCCTAACATCTTCTATGAAATAGCTTAAAGGGCCCTAGTCAAATTATGGGCAGTTTGACCTCTGTATATCATCTAGAAAAGCACTCAGAGAGTGCAGACCTCCGCCAAGTCAGCAACTCATTTCCATAATTGGCATAAAACATGCTGCAATTTCCCAATATAGAAGCGGCACCTTTGTTTAAAATGTCATCAGCAGAGCATGCGCTTTAGATATAGTGCGCGTATGTAATTCTCCAGGATGCACAGCCAGAACTCCCAAATTCCTTGACCTTATTGAATATTAGGCCCTATATGCCAAAAGTTTAAAAATTTCCTTTGAAAATCCATAAAAATTCCCTGATCACTACCAAAATCTAATCATCTGTTCCTCGAGTCATTATCAACTTTTCCTGCTTCATTTCCAGTTTCATTCAAATCCAGGCATTAAAAACTTCATCACTAATTTTAACCTCCTCCTTCCTTTTCGCCTTGGCAGAGGTAATTATCATCGGTATGAATCGTGATATAGTCCCCACCACCGCTCCCCACCGCAGTGCGCGTGCACCCGAGAGTTAGGGTTAGGGTATAGGGTTAGGTAGGGTTTTATTTAGTACGGACACTCAGCGGTGGGGACTACTGGCAGTATGTATCACGAATTACACGATTATGCCTTATAAATACGCCATCATCGATAATTTTATCGTCGTTTATTATCGACTTCTGACCGTGAGAAAGGAAAGCTCGGACACCAAGATTTTTCTAAGTGGACATTGAAATAGGCGGCGCCAGCGAGCATCCATGCGTGACTGGGCATTATTGGCATTATAAGCAGCAACGACCATGACGACCCGATAGGCGATGGATGGCTTCATCTTCGCTTCCCCCACCCACACCACACGTCCACGGCCCACGGGCACGGGCCACGCACGGCCACGTTCCCCTTCAGTACTCGGTACGTAAGTTACTCACCTAGCACTCCGCTGATGACTGTCTTGAAGGTGCAGCTGTCCATGACTCGTTCTACCGTTTGTTCTTCGGGGGTTTTAGGAGGAAAGGGAATTCCATACTGTCGCATTTCTGAGTTGTATTGTTTCTTGTTTTCCCCAACTAACGCCTCCATAACTTGAAGCAGTCCAAGTTCGCTGACTTGACCTTCATTTTGTGTCATCGACGAGGTTTCCCCGTGTGATCCACTGGAAGCGGCCATCTTACTTTGTAATACTGCCCTCAACGTTTAGTTCCGAAAGCTCGTCCTGTAAAGACTTGTGATTGATTCAAATCCATCACAAGTTTACGATTGAATGCAAATCCATCTTATAAACTAGATATATCGCTACGGCGACTGATATGCCTCCGCCATAATGCATGGCTCTCCTAATAGGTCTTAACCGTCTATAGTACAATGTCTTGACAATGTGTGATGACAGTTTCACACAATTGGCAAAATATTAAAATGACAGGTTTGCCACAAATGTGCTGAATGTTCACTGTCGTAGAACTAGGTTCAATTGGATGAATGATTAAAATGTCAGAGTGCAGGTATTTGGGGAACTGATGATTTTTACTTGACTTTTGACCCTTTTATAAGTTTATGCACTGAGTAATTTTCAAGGCATTGAGAAAAAGTATAATTTCAGTATCAAATGGGAAAATAGCATTATCTAAACCTGGCCTTTGACCTTTGACCTCACAGTTCCAAAGAGAATCACTGTTAGGTTGAACATGCATAAATATGTAAGTTTCATGAGGATACCTTGAGTTACTTTTGAGATATGGAGGAAAAAGTGCAATTCAACACTTTCACTTGACCTTTGACCTTTTGACCTTTGACCTCTTGGCAAGAAACTTCCCACAGAAAATATATCGGGTAATACATGCATACATCAAGTAAAAAAAACCTTAAGGCATTGCATAAATATAAGGAGAGTAGTGATATTTTGAGGAGTTGACCTTGACCTTTGACCCCCTGACCTTTGAACCATGACCCCCAACTTCCCTAGATAATCACTGTCCATTGGAACAAGCATATATACTAAGTTCCATGAAGATACGTTGAACCATTTGCGAGATATGGAGAAAAACATGAATTTTCAACCTTTTTTTTCACAAAATAACCTGTGACCTTTGACCTTTGACCCCGTGACCCTAAAATCCAAAAAAAGTATTATTCCCCCAGGATATACCCTCATACCAAGTTTGATGTAAAACTACCACACGGTTCTTGAGATATCGACAAAAACAAAACGGGACGGACGTACGGACGGACGGACGGACGGACGGACGGACGGACGGACGGACGACCCGAAAACATAATGCCTCCGGCCACTTCGTTGGCGGAGGCATAAAAAGTTATGATTAAAATTAAGACGGTGAACTGCAATCAATCTATCACAGGTTGCGATTTATTGCAGCTTTCAAGAGATTTGTGATTGATTGATTTCTATCACAAGGTTTACGAAAGGGCCCTGACTTTGTTTTGTTCATTCATTCTGCGGCTGAAACACCCACAATCCGTTGAGTGCAGTTACGTATCCAAGAAATGCAGTACACGTGTAATAACTTTTGAAAAAAGTGAAGAGTTGACAGGATATTTGTTTTCATATTTCGTTTCAACATGAATGATCACCCGATATTTCTTAAGGAGGCATCATTCTATAATGCAGTCTTAATCCAGGCGAGAAGAGTTTTTCATTCAGCGCAATTAGAAGGCTGTGGTCCAAGAGACTTCTTTCGCAGAGTCAGTAACATGTGGGAGAGATCAGATAAAACACTGCCAAGGGATAGTGTTGATGGTCTATCTCTGGCAGACCGGTTTTGTATCTTCTTTGCTGACAAAACAGATAACATTGTTTCCTCCCTCGATCCTGCATCTTGTCCTGAAGTTTGTGATGTTATATTTCATACAACTAACCTGAAGTTTGATGAATTTCAAGCTGTGTCTCCACTGCAGGTGAAAACAATTGTTTCTCGTTCAAAATCTACCACGTGTGAATTGGATCCAATCCCAACGGACTTGCTTAAGAGGTGCATTGATGAGCTAGCTCCTATAATCACAAGGATAGTTAATTTGGTTCTGGCAAGCGGCCGTTTCCCGGATGCATTACAAAGAAGACTCATATCTCACATATCATCAAGGGAGCTGGACTGGATCCGGAGGACTTGAAAAACTACAGGCCGATTGCTCATCTAAAATTCCTTAGCAAGACGATTGAAAGAATCATGGTCCATCAACTGAACGTTTATCTTGAGAAAAACAATTTGTATGTCATGACGCAATCTGTGTACAGACAGTACCATAGTTGTGAAACTGCATTAATTAGAGTTGTCAATGATATCCTTCAGTGCCTCGACAAAGGTGAAGAGGCAATTTTACTCCTACTTGATTATAAGGCAGCATTTGACATGATTGTACATGACACGTTGTTATCTCGTTTGCATGATAGATATGGTATTGGTGGTATGGCTCTTGAACTCATAACGTCATATTTTGAGAACAGGACACATAGAGTGGTTATAACTGACAACTGTAAATCAGATGTTAAGTTTTCCTCTGTCCGCATAAGCAAGGATCAGTTTTTGGCCCAGTTGCCTTCAGCCTTTATATTGCCCCACTATATGACATTATCTGTGCACACAAGCTAAATAGTATGATTTACGCTGATGATACACAAGTATATATTCTGGTAAAGAGAGGTAATCAGCAATTTTGCAACTCCAAGCCTGTATGGTCGACATAAGAAATTGGTCAGTTCACGATGGTCTTAAACTCAATGAAGATAAGAGTGAAATTTTGCATTTTACAAGCAAATTCAGGCAATACGGTAGGATTGAAAGCATTTCATTTGATAGCAATTGTATAGTTGACTCTGCCAGGAACCTTGGTGTACGACTGGATAAACATATGACATTGTCAGCCCATGTGAATCAAATTTGTAAAACAGCCTCGTTTGCCTTGCGCAAGATTGGAACAATCCGTCCTTTCCTTTCAAAAAAGTCGACAGAGAAACTTGTTCACGCTCACATAATGTCTCGTCTTGATTTCTGCAACGGCATTTTGTATGGTTTACCGAACAATGAAATCCAAAAGTTGCAGAGAATACAAAACTCTGCTGCTAGGTTGGTTACACGTACTCGACTCAATGAACATATAAGTCCAATTTTAAGACAACTGCATTGGCTGCCAGTAAAGCAACGGATTGATTTCAAGATCTTAATCATGGTATTTATGTGTTTGCAAGAACTAGTTCCTACTTACCTCCAACAGCTCATAACAAAATATCGTCCAGCAAGGAATCTTCGCTCTCAGTCCAAACTTCTGTTGTACACCCCCACAATATCAACACAATTTTATGGCGCAAGATCTTTTCAACTGGCAGCAGCAGAGTTATGGAACAAATTACCCACGTTATCTTAAGCAAACTAATACAGTACATAATTTTAAACGTTTGTTGAAAACATATCTCTTTAACATGTCCGTGGACCAGGTTTAAAACTAAGCAATGTTTATCACAGCTCTGTCACTTTTCATCTTGTTTTGCCTCCTCTCTCTCTCTCACACATGTCTATTTTCCTTATTTCTATTTATTAGTTCCTTTTTCCTTCAATGCGCATAGAGACATTAATCTATTTTTGTGATATGCGCCATATAAATATGGTTTATTATTATTACTATTATTATGAATGTGAGATTCAGAACAACTCAGTAGTAGACCAGTGACTTGTCAGTGCTTGTGGCAGTGTCTGTTGATTTTAATAAGGTTCTATCAATAAAGTTGTGCATGTTGAGTCTGTTACAAAGTTGTGGGTGTGTTGTATTTTTTTTAATGACTGTCATCAAGTTGGGTGTATCGATGGTAATCAACGAATTCTACACGAGGCCTATCATAGCATGGATACAGAGAAATTGATCCTGCGTTATGGAGAATATAGATTTAATGGCGAGGAACGATAAAAGAAGGTTGATACTATTGGTGATATGAGAAATTTCGATCGCGGCTAGAAACAAGTGTGTGACCATTTATTGTTTTGTTTTTGTCTCGCACATTCTGTTGTCGCTCGTGTCTTTTGTTCAGATCTTTCCCCCATATAGAAATTGAGTGAACACTGAATATATTATATGGCATGAATAATAATCATAAACATAAGGTCTCCTATGGTAGAGGACCATTATCATAATGATTAGGGATCACATATCTAGCTTTGCACATAAGCACAAGCAAGAATGCGCAGTAGTCATCGAAACACAAACCAATAATAATAATCTATTCTGCTTATATAGCGCAGGTTACACTGAAGTCTCTATGCGCTTTACAACAATACCTATGATAACAATACAATGAGAAATATTATGTAACAATACAAATGACAACAACAACAACAAGAAAGAAATTACGAAGAATGACCAAAGTATTAATTAAATAAATACGTTTTCAATTTAGTTTTGAAAGTCTCTTGTGTTGGTGCGGTGCGAACAGAGATGGGTAAAGTGTTCCAGAGGGTGGGTGCCATGACAGAAAAGGAACTTGAGCCATAGTATTGAGTGTTGAAGCGGGGGACTTGAAGAAGCATCAAAAGAATACTGCTGCAGCTCTCACGTAGGCCTAGGAGAAATAGAGCCCTATCAATATACAACTCTCACAAAAAAATCGAAAAGAAAAATTGAAAACTAACAGGACAACTTTAAGACCAGCACACAAATATATGACAAAACTTGAGAATTTATTGTTACTAGAAGATCAACCTATATCTGACGGTATGGATAATGGCGATATGAAATCAAATAAGCACACATTGTGAGTAGTAAAAGGTATAATAATCAATGAGTAGTATAGATAATTGATGCAAGAATGCTTTCTTAACTCCGATTTTTCTTTTTAGTAAAAATATTAAATTATCAAGTGCTGCCATATCATGTAATATCAGTCATAGAAAAGTATCTTGGATTATTTTACGAGATAAGAGCCTCATAGCGTGGAACACTTAATCCTGTATACTTGCCCTTATGGAAGTCACATGGTATACACATAGTATAACAATGCCTGCTAGGAGACTTGTGGACATGGATTTGAATGAAAGTTATTTACACATATGAATTGAAATCAGCCCTGTCCATTGTTTTGGTTGATCCACTTTACAGCCACTAGACTTTGCCCTATACTACACTATAGCATTTTTTAAGGCCCTCTCTCTCGCTGTATGAAGAGAGCCCTTCAACAGCCGAGTAGGGTTTCGCTTCGCTCGCCCGTTACAGTAAGAGAGCCTTGAAAAAGGCTATAATTATACAATAAAACCTTCTAATCTTGTATCTTGCACTCTATGACGACGCTCTGCAGTTACAGAGAGCTCTCCCATAGTCCCCCCCCCCATGTTATTTGACCAACTCAATCAAATACTTTCAAAAGCTATAACAAACAATTATTTTAAGAAGTACTCAAAAGACATTGTTGCAACTAAGAACCATATTAATTCTGCGTGTAGGCCTACTATATATATCGCGCGCGCGCACACACACACACACACACACACACACATACACACACAAAAGCATTGTAAGCATACTGCGCAACGTCAATAACTCTTTATAGATAAAAATGTGGTATAGTACAAGCCATTTCTGACATTCAAAATGATTGCCAGTGGCTTGCTAGCCCATCACAAATACACGCAAACTGGACTCCAAGGATTCAACTGGAACATGTAAATCAAAAACTTGGAAACAATAATTCTTTGGGAGAAACACCTATATCAGCACTTTTTAACGAGGAATCAGTTAACAGGCCTATTTTACTTGCTCTATTATTTTGTTTCAAATGTGACGTTGAAATGACAGATGTTACTAGATAATAATAGGTTCAACGTGACAGCTACAAAGATATGCAGACTACATGTTACAAAAACATAATCTTTCAGCTCAAGTGTCACGTACAGTTGAAAGACTGGCATATTAATTCCAAGTGCAATATATTAATGAAAACTGCCGTCAGATAAAGTTATTCCAGGATAGTTTCTAAACTTATCGGTAGTTTCTCATGGCCTTAACAGACTTTGAATCATGGGACACAAAGTATGCGAGCTGAAATGCAAAATAATACATGGATTGCCTTTTTCAATTTCCACCACATACGGACATCCATAAAAAAAAAACTTGAATAATAGTCATAAAAGCTAGGTTGACCCCATACAACCTCTCTCAAAAGACATTGAGCAGGGGCGGATCCAGGAATTCCGTAAAGGGCAGTGAAGGGGAGGCGCCTTTACAAGATTAAAGGGGGGGGGGGGACGCACGCGCCCACCCCATTTTTTTCTTTTTATTTATTTTGTTTTAATGAAAAATAAAGAGGGGGTCTCTCTGGATCCGCCACTGTTGAGTATTTTTGCACAATGTAAAAGAAGAGAAGGAGAAGGAGATAAGAGAGAGGAAAGAAGGAAAAGGCAGAAGAGGAGGATGAGGAAAAACATGAATGAAAAGAAGAGGATTAAGGGAAAGGAAAAGAAAGTAGATGAACAGGTAAAGATGAACTGTAAAGAACAATGAATAATCACGTGTGCCTTATACATATACAAAAAGTCCAGAACAAGCTAAAAGGGCTTATGTGACATTTGAATTCTACACACACAGAGCGCAGTCTCCCCTCCCCCCCCCCACACACACACCAGGGAGGTAACGTCTCACCTCCCTACACACACACACACACACACACACACATAATTAATTATATTGTTTAGATTACGTCTTTCATTTTAAATGTCCGCTATTTCAGCTTCATAACATGGACAAGTTCTCGCATCCAAGTGAGCCCACGCAGTCGGAATCTCGGATTCTTTTCCAGATTTTCAACATCGGACAGCAGTTCTATAGTAAACTTTTCACCTGAAGAACAGAAAGACAATCATAGACACACTTTGCATCAAGTCTTCAAAGAGCTTTCGAATCAGTTACCCCGACAACGCTCAGACAATATTTTTGTATCCTACCCGTCGACTCTCCACGCCGAATGTTGTTCGGACGTCGTCGCGGTAACTTACGTATACCTCTATTCTCATCTGCGAAATTATATACATTGCACAAAGCGAGGAATTTTGTTCTCCGGAGGTTGTCCGAACGTTGTGGGGACAACAAGGTTTCGAAAAGTTTTGATAAGACGGGTTTTGGAAAAGTTAAAATCAATAAAAATGATACCACACATTAGAGAATAAACCGAAGTAAAGTCAGGTTTAAAACTCATTGGACATTATCATACCGTGTGGTAACTCCATTCACTTGCTACATTTTGTGTTCGTCTGCCGCAGCTATTACATAAAATACTGTATTCAAGTCAGTGCCAGAGAAAATTCAATTCAGCTCAATTCAATTTGATTCATTTTATTTTCATTGTTTATTTCAAACAAAACAAAACATAAATTAATTACATAGATCTTAGGTATTTTTTGACTGTGGAAAAAATGAAACTTAACAAATAATAAAGACAATGAAACCGGATCACATAAATAATTTCTCTAACATGTCTAATGTTTCATCACATTCTAATGTTTCACTACCTAACGCCTTGCTTTGGCAGACTCTGTTGCAGATGAGGCGGTCTTCATAATATCGAGATTAATCATTCTTCTTGTTTTCTCTTCATCTTAGTCAATTTCACACGTTGTCTAGACCCTATGTGTGTCAATCATTAGGTGTAAATGAAGAGTTTGATCGCAAAAAAAGATAAGTCCATATTTGCCAAATGGAGATATTTGCGATTAAAGGTCAAGAAAAATAAAGAGAATAATAGAAAATTTTTGCTTCTTTTGACCATAACTTCAAAAATGTACCTTTGTATGTAGTGACCAATATATCATTTAAAAGGTATTATTTTGTACTTTATGACAGAGATCGTTCTTCAAAATCCTCAAAAATTGACTTATCGGTTTTTGCGAACAAACTCTTCAAATATACAAATGAGCACATACAAGTATTTATGGACCTTTATCAGTTTGAACCGTTGTAACCATTCAGTGATTGACAGAGTTTCGTTTATTTCGATCCTTCTTATACTCACCAAAAAGCCTCCGTAGACCTTCAGTTGTCACAGCGTGAGGAGCTCCTACCATTAGGAGGTGAAAATTAATCAAAGAGGGTCATTATATCTGCATTATACAAGGAATGAATCTAGATGTCTCTTATACTATGATCGTTTTGGATGTACAATATGTATCTGCTATAAAGCAAAAAAAAATAAACGAACATCACGTTCGCACAGTGTACTCCCATTATCCGCAGTATAATAAACTCGGTTGTAACAAAATTCCCGAAATGGAAGTAGAAATTAATGCCTCAACATTATCCGCTCTTTGTTTTTCATCGTTTGTTTGTTTGTTTGTTTGTTGATGCATGGTTATGACGAGATTTCGATACAACGGACAAAAATTGCCCGTCTCGAGGATTTCGTTATAACGGAAGGCCACTATAGAGGACTTCCAGTTCTGGCAACCTCCTAATATCCACTACATTCTAATCATGTGATGCCAGCTACATAGGCATTGGTTTATACATGTTCAACATAGGCCTATAACTAACATCTTATGTGTAGTCATTATCGCCGTGTTCACTACGGTAAATTAATGGGATTCAATACGTTATCTTACAGCCCAACTCTTTCTAGATTCGAATGTATAAGCACCTTATTCAATTTGAAAACAAAAAATATTCCTGACTTGGTAGACATGTTTTTTTTTTCTCTCTCTCTCTCTGTCCCTTCTATCCTAATGAACAGCATTTGTGTGTGCGTGTATCTAATACGTGTGTTCGTGCGTTGATGTTTATTTCATTTACTTGACTTCACACAGAATTATTTGTTATAAAATATGTTGCGATTATAAAGTACAGTATATTCATTTATAAGCATTCACAAGATGCTTTCAAAGCTGCATGCCTGGCTGATATTGCAAACGCCAATGTGATATAATTTTGTGTGTTATTTATTTGGCACAATGAAAAGCTTTAATTGGCCTCAGGCAATTGTGGATAGAGATACTACCAGGAATCTTTTACAAAGATCTTTTACAAAAGATAGAAAATACCTTGTCGTTCTTTTTTTTCCTTCAAAAACTAAGCAGGTGAGTTTTGAGCTGACATCATAAAATCAAACATTTTCATATTTAGTCTGGGGAGTGTATGTACTGTCACAGTTTCTTCCTGTCCTATATTCTTCTACGGTAACCATAGAACTGGTACTTGCCATACACCCTGTATGTAGTAATAGTCTGACTATACGATCTCTCGATCTATGAACTCAAAGTGCCATTGATACTGAACACAATATTGTTGCTGGTGGTTGAGAAACAGTGTAAGCAAGATACCAAGAACAGTGACTATGACGAGGATTAGCAATTTTAAAAGGAGTATGAAATAAAGTCTGAAGCCCAATTCATCAGAAGATTTGCGAACATTGCATAATTAAAAAAAAAGCGCAGTTAATTATATCAACACGATCAAGCTGCGTTACTCAGTAGCTGTTTAGTTGGTGCCCAACGGCAACTACAGTGCTTACAACTAGAAAACATTGTATATATATATATATATATATATATATATATATATAGTGATATACTGTTTTAGGAAGTGATACCCTTATATTTTTGTATCATCTTTGCCCTCAATTTTGTTTACGTTATATTTGTGTTCCCAACAAACCTTTGTGATCTTTGACTTTCTCTGCTGGATCACAGTTTACAGTCACTAGAAGCATTCTTGCACCAGGTAAGAGCAGGGAAGATATGACCTTTGCATATCTATATAAGAGTGAGAAAAAGATGACTCACACTTCTTATCTTATAGAAAATTGTGTAAAAATTTACAGAAATGCTCCCAAACTTCAAGGCACTGCTTGACATTCGATTGCTGCCACTTATATAGAAGAAGAATTATAAGAAAAAAACAACGAACTGCACTGTCCTATAAGCAACCCGAATCGGAATCACTGATTATTACTTTTTTTGTGTGTAAATATCTCTGCGAATATGACTAATATATGCAAATTCATGTTAGAAATTGATCCCACGTGGATGAACAGTTTGCGGAGAGAAGAGAGATCACATGGGCCGTATAGAAATAGAGTTAGCTCTTGTTGATTCCTTGTATAACGTTCGGTGGTGACGCAGCCGGGTCCGGTGTCACAAAAATGATGCTTGTGCTGTTGGTTACACCATCTCCTCTCTATATTGTTACAATTAACGATATGAAACTACTTATATGAAGAAAAAAATCGTGGCTGGAAATAATAGTGAAAATCTATGAGTGACTGGATTCACTAATATTTATACCCATAGATTTTGGTGTTATAAGAATAAAACAATTTCAATAGCATGGTGATATTTTGTTCACATATCTCTTGCATGATAGACAAGCAACACAATTCTGATACCTTTTGTATACAGGAGACGAGTGTCTTGTTCATCCTTTGAATATAGTCAGTCAGCAAAGTTAGACAACTTCTGTTACTGCATTTAAAGTCTATGAACAACAGCTGTATAGGCACTAGGCAAATTGCAAACTTATACTGATAGTTGCGAATGGCTCACTATAAACTCCGAGGAGCTATTTCTCTTCCACCACGTGTCCAAAGTGTCCAAAGTGGAAGATCATAAAAGTATGTTTATCTCTTTCCCGTGTAGATTTATATACCAAAATAAGAAGTGAAATTCCTTGGACATGGAATATGACATTGTAACGAGCCCTCAATAAGAGATTAATAACCACTGCAGCATTCATCATCGGCAAAAATATCATGAAGACTAGATGGAAGAGTTATTGAATTCATCCTCAAGACAGGAAAGAAAGTAATTCAGTTGATATATTTCATGTGTTGTAGACTAATTTAGAACATGAGTGATCAGTGGCTAAAAGATGATGTTTCTTGGTCACTTAATGAACAGCTGACACAAGACCTCATCTTTCTGCGAGTTTCCCTTTGACATCTGCTGATAAATATGCGAGTGCTTTTGGTATAAAATGTAGCTATCCGACTAAAAAAACAAACACACACACAATATGTCATTTTACTTTATGGGCAACAAACAAAATATTACCAGTAATATATCCACATTGTCTTCAACATGATCCAATGGTTTCAAACTATCTAGCTCCTTTCATCAGTGAAAGCTAAATCTGACTAAAAACTACATATGATTGAATTATTTAGATACTTACTCTTTTCTGTCACATTCATCAACAGCCACCACTGAACCTCGATCCCATACGGCATCAAACTGTCCTAAGATATCCCTGTACAGAGCAAACAACATACCACATACTAATTTGATTGAGCAATCCTCCTGAACATGATATTATAAACAATACAGGAAAAGCTGTTTATTATATGGTGTGTAAGGTAACATTCCCCAATTCCTCTCACTTTGTGAAGTTCTAACTTTCAATTTCATGTATTCCTTCTTTTGGAAATGATTTCAGCGAAAAGTCACACACTCATGCACACAAAGAAAAAAAAAAACAAATCTGGCATGGAACATTTTCCACATAGTCTTCGCAAATTGTTGCAGATCGCAGAGGATAACATCGTCTTCATAAATCCACCTACCAAACAGTATTATGGAATATGCGGCTATTACACAAAAATTAAAAATCTCTTCACATCATATATCTTTATATAAAGGGAATAACAAAATGTCTCTCTAACTGTATGAGAAAATAGATAAAGGAAAGAAGCCTGAGATTGATATGATCTGAACAACAAACAGAGTTGACATTTTGATAAACATATACTGTAATAGGGAACTTCCAACAGAGATAGGATTATAATTCAGATTCAGATTCAGATTCAGATTTATTTATTGTCCATTTAGGAAATTCTTCTTGTTGGCAGGTGTACACGTAGGAATATCTTCATACATATACATACGTATATTCATGTACATGTATACACATAATACAATTTTCAATATGATTATACACAATCGTACAAACATAATTTATACTCACAATACAGTAAACACATACATCATTACACATTTACATTTCAGCACAATTAATCACCTTGTAAGGTTGAACAAGTCAGACACGAATATTTTGATTCTGCCATCTTCACTCTGTTCCAAATGAAAAGAAGATACAGCTACGGTAAGCAAACGCACGGCAAGAAATATCATTCCGCATGAAAATAAAAATGTTTCTCTAATGTGCCCCTCAGAGAAATTATTTTGCTCTTTGGTTACCTCGGTCTGTGAAATATGATATCAAACTAACCAGCTTGCCACTCGATGCCTTTCAAACTTTAAAAACTAATAACATTGCGTAAGACAGAATTTGTTCAAAATATTGTGATTGACATGCTCTGTTGTACATTCAAAACTAAAAAGCAAAAGTAATGGACCGCCTGCAAGTACCAAAAACAAAGAGGTATATAGAGCTCATCTATTGGACACGTTTTTCTGAGGCTGATCATCATTGATTATCAGTTCCTGAACGCCTTCTACTTGTATGAGTTGTATGAGTTGATGTTGTTTTAGTGACTGTGGGATTATTAAAAGTAGTGGTACATTTCCAATTTAATCGTATTACTATAAGACAAGGCCTATGGCCCTTGGCTATTGATAGCTCCTTTGCAAAACATACAATGATAACTCAAACTGCATGCCCAACGATAGAGTGACACTAATCAAGTGGCAAAAGTAATGAAGATATAAAGGTTTTGTGGAATAGTGTAAGCATAAACACGGACAAAAGTTTCAGTATTTGTGGTCCTCTTTTTGATTTACTTCGTACAGCTTCCCTCCTTCCACTCCGTGGATATCACTTTTAGTGTAGGAAAGCTTCTGTTCTTGGAAGAACTCCGTCACCGGTTGGTCGATGCCCTCTACGCCAACCACCTCATGACCTTGATCAGCAAACCTGTCATCGATCATTGGCCAATATTGAAAGAGGAAAGGGTTGATTTAAAGCACCACGTAGCCAAATTATAATGTCATTTGATATGGCAATCAGGGCAATGGTGTTATAAGAAAGAGATTCCGAAAAGATTGAACATGATTTTTTTAAGCTTCGATATGATTTGACACAAATGGGTTAACACAATTATTACATATAGCAAGTGTTGTGATTTTTCCTGTTTGCTCACTTCACTGGTAAAGTATAATTGAGAGAAAAATGAATTTAGGCCAGAATCATCACATTTTTTC
Organism: Diadema antillarum; assembly: GCF_040938485.1. NCBI lineage: Eukaryota > Metazoa > Echinodermata > Echinoidea > Diadematoida > Diadematidae > Diadema > Diadema antillarum. Next base: position 87,487 of record NW_027270973.1, on the reverse strand, counting down.
GTTAGCTCCTTCTGGAGTAGAGTTTCGATTTTTGTTTCAAGTGCTTACTTACTGGTTAATTCATTGCACTCTTTATTTTCTCCAGGTTCTGCCCTGTTGTATATGAATTTGACTGAATTGTGTGCTCGCTAATCACACTCAATATGAAATAAATTCCTTTGAGAATATGAAAGGCATGTAGTTTTCACATATCAGTGTCTACCATTACTGAATAATAACATTTGCTCCTTGAGAAGGTTCAGTTTCTATTTATCATGATTTCCTGATTTGTGTAATCGTTACCATCGCCATCAGGAATCGTTTTGTTTTGTTATCCAACCTCAAATGATAACATTAGAAATATGAGTACGATCACCACCTTCCTGCATAGCTCACACTACTTACCATTTCAAGTCAACTGTTTTTCCACAGAGAGGCACTAAGACACGACTCTTGTCTTTTATCAAGAGCTTATCTTTGAACTGCAGCAATGACCTGTGAGCAATAAGGATAACAATAGGGTTACAATTCGAATCTTAGAAATCGATGAGACTTATGTTAACTCTATTCTGTTAATTGAGGGAGATTTACAATTGAAGTTGGTTCTTTGCTCTGGGAATTTACTTGAAGAATCATTGGATTAATGGCAGTATTAGTTTTATATCTATAAACTTATGAAATTTAAATCTACTAATCATCTGTATTCAACAAAGAAATCGAGTTGATTTTAAAAGTTTGATAAGGAAATGAGAAAAAAATCCCATAACGAATAGTTCCGTTTTAGTTGTGTTTGCTAATCATAAGTCAAGCTATGTGATAAAGTGTGAAAATACACGTCATCATCGTGATATAATTATGTCATCACTTCATCCACTCTTGTACGGTGTACAAGCGTTATCCTATACTGAAGTTCAAGGCGTCACCGAGAAGTGTGATATAAATCCTCGTGTTCTCGACTTCTTGGGTCCGAAAAGACAAGAAGACAAGTTGTAACATCCCGTCTTCTCGGGGCTTCTCGGGTCCCATTGTGCGAGAAGACAAGATCCAATAAGTCGTCTTCTCAACTTCTCGGGCATTTGTCGGGTTCGAGAACAGAGTTGTGAGATCTCGTCTTTTCCGCTTCTCATGTTCGAGAAGGCGAGAAGTCGAGATAGATTATCTGGGCACCGTTTCATGCAATTAGTTGTCAGCCCTGACAAGTCGTCAGTGTCTGACAATTTCAGCAAAATCCCATTGGCTTTAATTGCCTGAGAAGCACTGACTGTTACTATGGTGATTGTCATAGACTGGCAGCTTGTCAGGGCTGACAACTTTCATAAAACAGCGCCCAAGGGGGCATGAATTATTATCGTGTTTACGTTTTGTCAGATATTCTGACAAACTGTCATAACTTAAATAAGCTCCTGAAATCCTTGCATCTGATTGGGCTGAGAGCAAACCGGACAGAATATTAATGAAATGCCCCCCTCCCCATCTCATATCTTCTCGCTTTTTTGGCTTCTTTAAAGGGACTGTACAGTACTGGTTGAGGTGGGGATTCATGTTTTGAACATTCCTAAGTGAGATAATGAGAAACCTCTTATGAAATATGAAAGAGCATGTAATTTTAAGAAGGATTCAACGTTTATTAGATGAAAATTGGTTTTCAAATGGCTGAGATGTCCAAAAAAAGTGATGATAATAAAAGGCGACAGGCCACGCCTTTTATTAGGATCTCCTTGTTTCACCTTGTTTTTGGATATCTCAGCCATTTCAAACCTGATTTTCATCAAATAAACTTTTGATACCCCTTAGAATTGCATGCTCTTTGACATCTCATTGAGTGGTTTCTGAATGTCTCGCAAAACGTTGAAAGCTAAATCCTCACCTCAACCAGAACTGTACACCAGACCGCCATTGAATATTCAATTCCTTAAAATGCAAAAATCCTCGTGTTGAAGGACCCATACTCGCCTCCCACGCTCCCATCCCACCCCTTCTGAATATAGAACATAATTGTCAGTGTTCTTTCTCCAAGGACAATACGGCCATGTTATAAGAAGAATAAAACTTGTCTTGCCTGTTGAAAGTTCATATCATTCAGAACGCAGACAATGGCAGAAGAGTTGTAGAAATGATAGCCTACCAATTTTAAAACTGGAATGTGACTCACTCATTAACCTCCGTCTGATGGAAATCAATCCTACCGTCTGTCCACCTGTCTTCCCACACCTGAAGGCGGGCCATCTTCGTACACCACTTATCAATTCCAAGGGGTGTACCTCTATAAAGGCAGGGGGTTTGGTAAGGGTGTTTGAGTACGGGAGCTCCCGGGTATGCGTATTATCATAATAGGGCCCATACCGTGTACTTGGCAGTCATACCACATTGCTGTATCACATGGATCTTTATGCACAGACTGCATGAGTAATGTAATAATAGCGTGATATGACAACTATGTGTGTTTGCACATGTCAGGAAGTCCAAAGTTCATGCGTCCTAAGATTAAATCATAACTCAAATGTCTTTTGAGAGCACTGTACATAGCCTAACTTTGTGAATCATGGGAACTTGACAGTGAGACCTAAATGACATCGGACCTGGGGGGGGGGGGGGAGTATAGAGGTATAGAGAGGGAGAGAGTGGCAGAGAAAGCCATGGTCACCCTCCCCCCCCCCCGTTTGCAATAGATAGATAGATAGATAGATAGATATATATATATAATAAATAGATAAAATAATTAAAAGAAAGATAATGAAAGGGGCGTGTGCTGAATCCTTTTTTTTTTTTTTTTGCTTTTTTTGCTTGTCAGCCGATAAAACTCGGAAGTGGCACGAGAAATGGAAAAATTGCAGGGGAACTTTTTTTTGGTCAGCTGATTAAACCCGGAAGTGGCAACAGAAATGTGTGTGTGTGCCCCCATGAACTAAGCTAACAAACTTGAACTTAAAGGTTATTTTTTTCTAATTCTATCCTCCCATGAAATCCTGCCACCCCCCCCCCCTCCCCTTTGCCGGAAATGATGTTTTCAACTATATGTATATTGCTTATTAGGGTGAGAAAATTTTGAAGAATTAAGGGTCTGTGCTGGCGTCGTCCTTCTTAAGAGACCGTTCGGTTATAGGGTTAAGGGGGGGGGGGGTGGCAATAATTGAGGGAGGCTTTCCACACCAAACTAAAGATAATCACTGATTTAGCTGCTTAAAGAGATAAAGTTAAAGAAATATAGATTTTCTTTTTAAGAGTTCCTTTTCGATCTACACATAATATTAGCAGTGATACTGATATCAGTGTGTAATCCCGGAGATATGTTTGGTTGTTGGTTTTAATTAAAGAAGAAGAAAAGAGAAGAGAAAGAGAAAGTGTAGAAAGAAAGAAAGAAATAAAGAAAGAAAGAAAGAAAGAAGAAGAATCTAGAAGAAGAAGAAGAAGAAGAAGAAGAAGAAGAAGAAGAAGAAGAAGAAGAAGAAGAACAACAACAACAACAACAACAACAACAACAGCAACAACAACAACAATAACAAAATCAAAGTTCATTGACCTCTGACTGAGCTCCTATATACTCAGTAGTCTACTACTCACTACTTCAATTTCTTCTTCTGACCCGTTTCTCTTACCCTGGTCCCAACTGTACGGAACCGGTACGGAAAAGCAATACGATCCATTATGATACTGTCGTCCGAGCCCGAGTGCGTGTACGTACGTTTCAGTTCGACCCTGTGTACACACCTCATTGCACCAGGGAGGTGAGAGGATTTTGTCTCACCTCCCTGATTGCACGTACACTACGAAGATGTTGACGTTATTCCGAGTTCGAGAATTGAAATTACTTCCAGTTCTTGCTAAGAAATGTTGCTCCGCTTGAGCCATGGATCTGTATTCATTCTTATTCTACGTTTTTGTATTCGTTTTATCTGTGACATTACTATCAAGGTAAGGGTCTTACATGAGTTATTTGTCTGATGTCTGTGCGTTGTATTCTTTACATGAATCGTAGTCAAATGTCAACATCACCTCCATAACAGTCCCATATATTAAAGACTGCGTAAGCGGAGGAGTTGTATGCTTCAGAAAAAAAAGAAGTTTACTATCCTACAGTCTACTTGTAGAACTAATGGTAGGGTAGCCACTTTGCAGTTCAGAATCATATAAACAGCTGAATGCAGGAATTTCCTCATCCACTTACTTTCTAACGTTAAATGTACAGTTCAGACCAGTTCAGTGTTGTTGTCATGCATGTCAATAAAAACATCGACATAACAAGAGCAAGACCACACACCACTGGCACTGCACTGTATGTAGCCACCAAATGGCTGGAGCTGTGGCTAGGTCCTGAGTTTTGCGGCCACTTTACTACAGTACAGACTTCCCTATCAGGCATGCGAAATGAGTAGGCATGGCACTTTGATTAAATTAAATACCTATTTGGGCAAGTGATTTTTTTTTTTCCGTTTCTGTTTTATGCACTTGTCAATGTAATGATGCACCCCACTACCCCCGGACATGGGTGCGTCACGGTCATTTTTTGACTGACCACACGGGGTTTTTGATGGACACCACAGTCACTTTTTTGACGAACAAAACGCTGCAAGTGACGAACACCACAGTCACTTTTTTGACGGACAACACGTTGAAAGTGACACACACCTCGGTCACTTTTTTGACGGACATCCTCGGTACATTTGACGCACCCCCGTAAATACTGAAACGATTTTTGCATACATTCTATTCAAGCAATTTCATTTTCTTTTGGTTCGTAAACATAATTTATAAAAGTTTCGGCAAATTTCCGTTACCATGGCCCTGTAAGCACCGTACCGTCATTCACCGTACATCACGCTGCTGCTACGATATTCCGTACAGTAGTATGTATTCTGTGCATGCAATCCATACATGACAATCACATGCATGTGTGCAGATGCGCTGTGTGTGCGCGGCCATTGCTAGTGCGGTGGATGCATACTGCTGCAGCACAGTACACACCACGCCACGACATTCCCGCGAGTAACTACATACAGTCTAGTCGCTGTACTGTACGTAGAGATTCGCACAGATAACAGCGTCGCACGTCTGGTTGGGCTATCCCGCGAGCAGAAAATGGCATTCGGCAGGCAGTTTCTTCTGCTGCCGCTTCTTTTACTGTCAAAAATTCGCCTTTGTCACCACAGAACATTATTTAGATGCACATTGTATTGGAATGTAAACGAACTTTCTTCGATAGCAATGTGTGTTAGTGTTGCATCGCAATATGCAATAGGCACTAAGTGTTCAACAGTAAAGGTTGAACAAGTTGTTACATCGCTGAACAGTCCCTGGTTTGAGATTGAGTATGCATGATTTCATGGGTTTGTTGGAGGGAAAATGTAAGGAGAAAGGGTGGCTTTTAAATTATTTGCTTGCCAGATTCTGGCAAGCATTTTTCCCTCTTATTCCAAAACGCTTCCGGACTTTGATTTTCACTTGCCGCGGGAAAGCGCTCACTGTAATTTCACTCGCGGTACGTGTATCCGGTACTGGTAGCGTGCAAAAATGCGTGCAGTTTTCCATAGCCAAGTGACTTACCATGACGCACCCCTCGGTCAAAATTTTGACCGACAATGATGGGATTTTGACGCACCCCTCGGTCAAAAATTTGACGGACAAAGCTGGTAAAATGACGAACACCTGGGTCACAAATTTGACGGACCAAACGAGGAAATGACGCACCCATGTCCGGGGGAAGTGGGGTGAGTCATTACATTGACAAGTGCATTATACATCATTACATTATTGCCCTGCAATGCACCTGTCTTTAATAATCCAGTACATTATGACAAGCTTTTACAGTTCCTGCTGTAGTGTAAAGTCTATTCCTTTTGACTGAACTTGTATCATAATACAACACTAAATTGTATATATTTTGCACCTCAGAAGGTGTGTTTGTAGCACAAGGCATTGATGATTTACCGCAGTTTTGATGACCAGAATGCGTTAATGCTCTGTATAAACAAGGAGGTTTCATAGCTGGAATTCCAACTGGCTATAATTATTCTAACAGTTGTCAGTTTTGTATTGATGTTCAATAGAATTTCACAGGTGCATTTGTGCCTTTGATGATCGATGTTCGATGCCACCGTCTTGCTTAGCAATCTGAAGATTAATTTTAAACGCTAACATAATTAGTGATGTTGGCCATATTTTGCTTATAATTTATTTATTAAATGAAATGAAATTTCGCGTAATGATAAAGCATGTAAAACAAAAGTCAATCCCATCCAGAAATTTGTGCAAAAGTGTAAATCAGAGCTGTATCATGTGAAAATGTTTAAAATTGTACCATCCTGGAAAGCCGGTTTTATCACTTTCCACTTAATTTCCACAAATTAAACTGATATAGAATAATCTTCAAGTATATTCTTTATTGATAGGTATATCAGATTAGTGCCCGGGTATGCCCAATCGAGTGATATTCATTTTTATTTCAGCATTTTTTGCGAAATTTATTTTGCCGCATCCTCGTGTCTGCACCATCTACCTTTTATAAGAAGGGATAGCGAAAAGTAATTACCATCACAAAGACATACACTTGTATCTTCCATAGAAAGTGACTGGTGATTATGCAATGAGACACGAGTCAATTGTCTTCCTATCTGCATGGCAGATCCTGTTTGGCACATGCTTCAAATATTTTTGAGCGGCAGCATCGAACATCTGGCAAAGGAAATAAGACGGTTGTGACTCCATTCTCTTGAACGCTGCTCCTTGGTACAAGTCTCAGGTAGTGTTACCTGACAGCACTGATGATTGTTGCAGCTAGTAGCCTTGTCATTGATCTCCTGTAATCCTAAATCAACTTTCACCTTCGCCATTTTCTCTTTTGTAGATTGAGTGCCATAGTCCTCTCCAAAGTTCTGAGTAAACTTTTCAGAAAGAGCATTTCCATTGAGTACATTGGATTCTTCTCCTGGAAAAACATTTCTGTGCAGTTGCCAAATTGCAGTGTGGTAAGTTTATAATTTTCTCATATTTTTTCCTTTTATTTCATACTCCAGGAATGATGACACAGTAGAAAACAAGGGATATGAGTTAAAAGAAGAATTAAGCAATATCGAACTTGTGTTTACTGAGAACTACGTCTACAGTATAAATCAGAGTAGCCTTGCACATTCAATATCTTTTCACTTCCCTTTAGGAAGAATTGTCATTGGAGTGTCCAGTAAATCTTATAAACTTGCACAGAGTTTCATTATCTTTGTTCAGCAGGCATGTGAAACTGTAGCACCTTATTGAAAAAAAGAAGAAAATAAAGTCACAGAGAGAATCACTGAATTCCTGTGTTGAAGAATTTTATGCAATGTTTTGTGTTAGCTTTTTTCCACATGCGTTAATTTTTTGTGCAGTTTTAGTGCTGGTCATGTCAAGGAATCAGCTTGTTTGAGTGTTTGAACCAAATCCACAGTACAAACACAAATATGAGATTGTACAGTTCTTCATAAATGTCTCCTTGTAAATATCAATAGTGAAAATGCAAATTACTATTCTCCCCCAACTAGGTTGTAGATTGCATTTGGATATCATGGAGACTCTTCAACTCACAGCAGCAGTAAGTATTCCTTCGAATTATTGAAAACAAAATCACATTTCTGGACATCGTCTTGAAATTAGTCACTTTGAAGTCTAACACATACTCTGTACATGTTCTGTTTGTAGGAGATGTATTCCCCGCACCATGTCGTACAATTCTTAATAATTTAATATATTTACTTTATCAAAGTCTCATCACAAGACTGTGAAAGCTGTTATTTGATTTTTATTGCCTCTAGATGTTGGAGCATCACACAAAATTGGGACAACAGTATTTACTGCATGTTTCTACATGTACTCTGCCTCAAGTATTTCTTTTTTCTTCTCTTTTTTTTTTTTTGATAAATGAGAACCTGGACATGTACCTTATTCATGTTTTCAACTAGTACATTTTATATATTTGAGCAAAACAGTGAATGAATTGAAACCCTGAAGGAAGAGTTTTGCAGTGGATGTTTTATCATCAATAAAAAAAATATTTCATCAAGACATATCCATAATGGCAGAGTGGAAGTCCATTTTACATATGATGTCACTCAAAGTAAGACTGATGTGAAATTCGTTTCCCCTCCCCTGTGTTTGTTGTCCTTGTTGCATCTGTCAGATGCCCAATGGCCCTGCACATAGGAGACGTGAGTGTGCGGGCGGAACTCAGCGAAGAAGAGGGCGCCCCAGATGATACTGCTCCCTTGAGACCAGTCTCCCAAGCAGACAGACCCAGAACAAGATCAGGTAATTTCATTGAGGCAATTATGGGGCGGGGGGGGGGGGGGGGGGGGGGGGGGGGGGGGGGCGGGGGGGGGGAGCTATTATTAATCTTGACCTCCCTCTGATGATGGGGATGAATGAAAGGGAAGTTTTTTCAAATGAGATGCATTGCAAATTTGAACATGTGATTTTTGGCAGGTCTTTGATATTATGAATACAAATTGACAGGATTTGCATGTTTCAGATTTTTTTTTAAAAAATTGAGTATGTATTTTGTAATTCATTTACATTTTTTATGTCTGATTTCATTATTACATGTACCTCCACCAAGGGAGGAGGAGGAGATTAAGTGATCATTGATGTTGGTTTCTTTGTTTGCAAAATAACACAAAAAGTTGTGTATGGATTTGAATTAAACTTGCAGGAAAAGTGGATAATGACACAAGGAACAGATGAGTAAATTTTGGTAGTGGTTTACATATTTTTTATGTATTTTTGACAAATTTTCATCTGTAGCATATAAGGTCAGTGAACTTGGTAGTTCTAGCGGCACATACGCGTACTTAAGTGCATACACTGCTCAGACAAGGCGCATCTCAGCTAGAAGCTGATGGCATAAACTAAAGACTGCTATATTGGGAAATTGCATGCGTGTTTGGGTGGGAATGAGTTGCTGGCTTGGCGGAGGTCTGCGCTCTCTGAGTACTTTTCAAGTTTTATTCTATTAATCATTAATGTATCTTTCTTTTCCATCTTTCTCTTTATTACACAGGGTTGACCAAGGTTTTGATGAGTAGTGTTCCCACTCTTCTCCAGTATGCTGCACAGGTAATGCTTACATATCAGGTGTTATTTACAGTCATAGTGAAATGTTGCAAGTGTGTCCAGTGGAGACTTGGTTCTCATTTTTTTATCATTTCCAAAAATAAATAATATAGCAAACAAACAAAAAATCACACAAATCATTTGGAACATGAGTGACAGCCAAAGAATGACAAAATTTGTATTTCATTTTTATAATAAAAGAATTATAAAAGAAACTGTTGATTACAACTGGAATATGAAATAAAGGAACTATCCCTAACATCTTTATCTTTCTACACTTCTGTACCAAGCAAAACAAAACAAAGTACATAAAAACAAACTCCAATGAAGAACTACATATCAGGACTTTGTTTGATAGCTGTAAATACCATGAATAATCCAATCCAAGGTTAGTGGAAGGCCTGTATTAACCATTGGTATGTCTGCTCTTTTATGGTAGGGTCATAAAGATTTTAACACAATAGCTACTAAGTTGTACTTTGAACATGGGGGGGGGGGGGGCTCAAAAACAAAGGAAACAGACTGCACACATTGTGTAATGATGGCAACATCATGCTGTCTGTAAGAAAGATAATCTTGCATGTAGTTTGGATGATTTACTCCAGAAGTTCTGTCTGGAGTTTACATGATAGTGCATATAGTGACACCTTCATGATTTGGATTAGACTACTGGTACTGATATCATTCTATTTGATCCAATCCTGTCTAAAATTGCATCGAAGAGAATGAGTAGGAAGTTGACCATTGGAGCTATTGTTAGCCACCTGCCAGTGCTGTAGTGTCATGTCTAGTGTGTGATACAAACATCTTACTTAGCACTATTTCCCTTGTCTTGCAGAGGAGGCAGATAATAAAGGTTGCTACAGTATGTGGTAATAAGGAATCAGTATGCTTTAAAACTCCTGAGAAAGAACATATCTCGGTACTTGTAATTACGTTCAATCCCATGTGGCAGATATTTCTTCCTAGCAATTATTAATTGCAAATTGTCATTTGCATCCTACATGCATGTGAGAGAAGGGATATAGATAACAAAAAATTCAGATCCTACCCCCTTCTGAATGTTGCTGTTATTGACTTGTGTGTGGCATATTGAGCATCGCAAGTTTGCAAAAAGCAAAATGAACTCAACAAGGGCTGTCACCAGTGTGATGTGACGTAGTTTCCTCAATGCGCTGTCCCAGTAATGATGATATTGCTTGTACGTGTTGTAAAGTAGTCACCTGGGGTGAATTATATAATGGTTTGGTATAAAGATTGATTTGCAATGAAGAAAAAAAATGTTGTGTCAATTTCTCACTATGTACAGGTTTGCTTTACTGAAAAGAGTGTAATCAAACAAAAGGAATTGTAGAGCTTTCATCCAAATTGGATGTAAATTTGAAAGAAATTGAAAGCATAAATGTTAATCTGTTTTCATAAAAAGAGTGCTGTCCGTAGCAGTCATAGTAGTAGCAGTCAGGTATGACTGCACAACTCTTCTCTTCTAGCTTGAGCTGCTGTGATGTTTTAAAAGAAAAACTTTTATTCTTCACACAAAAATTGTTGTTGTGCTGCAGTAACCATGCAAAGATAACTCTCACAGGCAAAAGGTGATGCTTGCTCAATCACTGACCACATTTTAAGATTATAATGATATTTTGGGGCACTAACTCATGGAAGAGTTGTTAGTTGATGACATCATCAGCTCAACTATTGGCATATGGGATTTTTACCAACATCTCTATTAGCCAAAACAAGAGAAACTTTCTAAGTTTATAACTTTATTAGGTCTAACTGTGAAGAAGCATCTACCGTTTGATTGACTGATATTAGTCTTTGTTTATTAGACACAATAAAAACTAGAAAAGCACTCTGAGAGCGCAGACCTCCGCCAAGCATGCAGCTCATTTCCACCACTGATCTTGTTCTTTTATTATTTCCACCCATACGTACTGCATTGTGTGCAGAGTCGCCCGAATCCCAATATAGAAGCCTTTGTTACGTCATAAACCCTCAGCTGCACGGCGCACCTTGCCCTTACAGAAACTAGAGCACGCATTTTAGTGCGCGCATGCAAACCTCAAATACAAGCAGCCTGAACTCTCAAGTTCATTGACCCTACCTACCAAAATGTCAAAAATCCATCATTAATTCCACCAAAATTCTCGGATCACTACCAAAAGTTAATCGTTTGGTACTTGTGTCATTCTCAACCTTTCCTGCAAGTTTCATTCCAATCTGTTTACTACTTTTTGAGTTATTTTGCACACGGACAAACGAACGAACGAACGAACGAACAAACAAACCAACGGTAACGAAAACATAACCTCCTCCCTTGGCGGAGGTAAAAAACCTGAAATTGCACTTGTTGTAAAAGAGATATGGCCAGAGTGTCATCTCTTGAGGAGTATCTACCAATCTCTATCTGCAGTAATACCACTTATGGTGTAAATGTTCACACCTTCCTATATTTCATGGTGCTCAAGATTTTCTTTGTATTTTTTTCTCAATCATTGCCACCCTTCCTCATCCACCTCAGCTGACTTCATTCCACATGGAGGCAGTGAACATCATGCTGCTAGGGGCCATGGGGGTGGACTCCCTTCTCCACGTCACGGTTTCTGGGGTCTCGCTGGTTGGACAGTCGTCCAGTGATGGGTGAGAATTCTTTACCTTTTGATCAGATACTAAATTACCTTCTTCTTGTAGATCTGATTCTGTGTAATGTTTCAGGTTGAATTCTACAGATAATTGGAGAAAAATGTTAATGTTGAATGTGATTTCCCATAATTCCTTTGAATGGAGATTAAAGAAGCACTTCCTTTGCTTTTGCTCATTGCAACTCTTTGCTGTCACCAACATTTCCCTTAACTAAAGCAATTTAATTATTCTACTTCCCGAACAGTTGATAACTTCAAAGGAAGATCAAGGTATACCTTCAAGCTCTCTGAGCATTCACTGATGTTGACTCTTTCATGAATTGTCTGGTTAGGTGCTTTATTGATACAAATGACAAGAAACTAAAAAAAAAAAAAGATGCAGAAATTTGTGCTGTCATACACACATGATTATTGTATTTTCTTGCTTTTGTTTGTTTGAATATTTTTCCATTGGATGTCACAGGGTCATTGCTGCAGACTTTTTCTCCCAGCAGCTGTCACTGAAAATGCTGCGCAGCACAAAGCCGGTATGTCACTTTCTGATCTCAGAGAATAGGGAGAGATTTGTTTTCCCCCTTCTGATTCAATCTGATTTGAATATTCATTAGGTGAAGACAGATTGCTCTGCATGTTTTGCTAATATATGACATGTGTAAACATAAAAAGTATGTCTTGTGATTTGATGTTCAATTTCCTTTTTGTTTTCTTGTATCACATCCAAATATTCATCCAATTTCACTCTGTGTTTTATTCACTCATAACAGACAACATCTTGAAAAATTGTTTATGTGTATTGGGAGACCATTTGCCAATTTCATTTTGTGTGTGTGTGTGTGTGTGTGTGTGTGTGTGTGTGTGTGATAAAGTTTACACAGAGCAGACTGCAGAGCAAGTAATTTGCCTGAAAAGTCTAACAATTTTACATTTGTGAAAAGACAAATATATAAGGTTTCATCATTGTCCTGTATAAAGTTAAGATAAGGAATGATTAGATTGGAAACTATTGTGTATCATTGACATGCTTTGCATCATTGCAAGAAAATGCCTGATATCTTTATAGATGGATTCTTATGTGAATGAAAATGTAAATATTTGTCTGACCCTGCCCCCCCCCCCTTCCCTCTCAAACTGCTGACCTGTGACCTCAGAGTGATGGAGACCAGTCGCACGTCGCACAAGCATCGGTCAGTCTAAAGGTGTCCACACAGATTGACCTGATGCAGAGAGTTCTTACGGTAAGGTCATACTTTCATCCATGAAACTTTGACCTAATAGGCATACGTGCCAACAACCTTTGATGAAGTAGTACTGATGGTAAAGTTGCCTTCTCCCAAGACTTCAGTTTTTTGTAAAATGTAAAACCATGTCCCTGAACTCACTTGGCACTCAGCTACTCAGTGTGACAAATTACATGTAATACGCATGGTGACATTGCATGGACAGTTTTTACTTACTTATTACAGTTACGTTGTAGTGTAGCTTTTGAAGAGTCTACATAGAAGGAAGAAAGAATTTCTTCATGAATATCTATGAAGGATGATTAATATGAGCACATGGATTGCAAAATGGCACAAAGAATTTAAAAGGTTGTGGCTTGCAAGTTACCTTTCTTCTTCAACCGTGCAAAAAAAAAAAAAAAAAAAAAAAATGTGAAGTATAATTATGCTCATCTGATGACAAGGATTTGTCCCCCAAAAATCCAATTGCTTTTTTAAATAAAGTGTATTTCCCCTAATTTGTTTTCTTACTGTTAAATTTCATATTCTGTTCAAATTGTGTGTTCCATTTGTAGTCAAATTGTTAAAGCATGCAGAATTGACACTTAAATGGGATTTAATTTGGAACGTTAAATTTGTGTTCTTCTCGAAGGATGTGTTATTGGTTTGATTTAGTTATTCACTTTGATTGTACTTATTTTACTGGCAGCTAATCACGAATGTATGTATCAACATTATCTATTCTATCTGTGCAAAGGTAGGCTACTAGAGCACTATGACTTATTTCAAAGATTTTCATTTGGAAACAAGTTATAGTTTCATGGCATTTAAATACATCATTTTCATGTTTTGCTGTGTCATAGACTCTCTTTGTGGAAGTTGGAAGTCCGAACATCACAATATATGATGGTAAGTTTGGATACAATTTATCGTCTACTACTGTGACTGAATTTTCATCAATATCTGACTTCTTTGACCTTTAATACATGTGAATGCACCTTTTCAATGTCAAAACCAGGATAGATTAATTTTTCTGGTTTTGTGTTTGTTTTTGAGAGCTCTTTTTCATCTCTTTCAGATAACAATTTCAATTGTCGGTAACAATACTTTTGTATGTAATGTGTGTGGATCTCACAACATCATTTTCTATCACTAACTATTTGTTACGCTTACAGCTGATGACTAATGTGTAAGTTTCTTTGGATAAAGACCAGTCAAATGTGAAATAAGCATGATTCAAGAACAATGCATTGAAACCTACCACTGTATACTTGAATCTGAGACCAAGACATGAAAAGCAAGGATTTTAATTGTGCAGCAAATGTTTTTATGAGAATATGCAACAATCATACTCTGCATGGTAAAAGTTATCTTTTATGTGTTCTATCTTGCTTTTGAAGCTACCTTCCAACCCAGGATTCCGACAGGTAGTATCAGAGCTTACAGTTATTTGATGCAGAATATTCTGAATTATTTATATTGCAATGACAAAGACATCCACGAAAGATGTTGATCATGATCATCAAATTCCCAAATTAAAAGAAAAGACAGCCACTGCAAAGCCTCCATTCATAGCAACCTTCCTTATTCGTCATCATTTCCCTTCCCTTCATCTTTCTCTCTCTTTCTCATCTGAGTCATATGATAAACACATTTATTCTTCTATTGAAACAAAATATGCGCTGTCCATAGCATGACAAAACCCTCTCGATCTGTGCTGTACTCCGTTGATGCACACAAATTTGTGACATCATCGTGAGTTGTGTTGCATAAATGATTACAGACTCCCAGCTTCCCTCTTTGTTGCCACAAAATTGATGAAAGTGTGTTATGAAACAGTGAGGAATCTGTTAGACAATTTCTGTGCCCCTCCCCCCCCCCCCAACACACACACACACACCCAAAGAAGAGGGAAAAATATAGAGCAAGAAATGTTGGGAGAGCTCTCTTGTAAACTGTGCAGTGCATTGGCCCAGTTTGGAAAGGGACCAATATGTAGCACAAAACAAAACTATGTACTATATTTTCAGTGAAATCATTGTCATTACAGGAAAGTCCAGATTTTTAGCATGCAGAAAATTTCAAATATGTGTGTGTGTGTGTAAGTGTGTATATTATGACATTTATGAAAGTCACTTGCAGAAGTTATGAGTCTTTATGATAGACTCGAATAGGGCAGAATGACATAAATTCTCAAAACTGTCACTTCATTTGTTTCTTCTCTGTGTGTGTTTATTAGGGTGGACAATTCTTGGGTGTGTTCTATCAGTCATTTCATTTTAGCTATTTTTTTTTTCTGAACCTATCATTAATAATCACCACCTCTGCACATTTCTGGTAGCCTCACTTTTCACGTTCCTCGTTTCAGGTTTCTTGCCCACTGGTCTCACACGAGTGTCTAAAGCAACCCCTGCTGTGATGCCAGGTAGAAATAACAGAATATTGAGGGAAATAACCAACAATAATATCCTTTTAGACTCTTTGATTTGTTGTTGTTGTGTGTGTGTTTTCTATTCTTGCTCTTAATCACATTAGGCAGTGAAAATAATGATTGTTGTTATGATTACTATAATTATTTTCATCGCTATCATCATTATTATTGATATGATAGTGGTGATTATGATGATGGTAACTACTATTATCATCATCATCGTCATTCAGCTATAATCAAATTTTGCTGACAGTTGTTGAGGGTGTGTAGTTACATGGCCTGGGCCCCGTTTCATCAAAAGATAAATCAATTTTAAATTTCCTGACCACACAGGTTGCCATAGACTTACAGTTGAAATCAATTATATAATCAATTTTAAGTCTTCATAAAACAGGGCCTAGAGGTATATATTTATCAGCCTATTATTTTCATTTGAGCAGTGGTAATCTCCATTACTCTGAAAGTGGAAATTTTTCTGTATTTTGAGCAACCAAAAACACATGCAAAAATAAAAGCACACAAATGTTTTTGCTTGTTGTATTTAATACAAATGTTTTAATTCCACAGAAAAAAAAAATATTGTGTTATCTGACCATGTGCGAAATATTATTGGCTGTCGATTCGCACAAAAATGTCCTCTTTTTCAGTATATTATCAATTTATTTTGTTCATTCAACATGATTATTTGCCAGTAACAGGATTGAGTAATACTCTCAACAGAGATTTGTCAGTGACCAAAAAAAAAAAAAGACAAACACCAAGTTATAGAATAATATATTAGTTAAAACTTATATCATGTCTTCAAGAATATTTGTCAAAATTTGTTTGAGTTTCATTAGTCCAAACCATCGTTTCTTGCAAAGTGCTCTTCTCCCCCTTCCAGTTCTTTTCCTTTTCTACTTCATTTCTCATGCAAAGTGAAGAAAAAACAGGATATATTGTCCTCCTCTGTGCTGTACAGTACAAGAAGTAAATGATTTGCTGTCATTCATCAAAGCATTCATACCTGCAGCATGCCAAAAATTTGTATCTGCATATTCATTAAATGTAATCCGGGTAGATTTTCTAATGATTATTGTTGGTTTTTTTTTCCTTAAATGACTTCCATATTCATGCCATGTAGAAGTATGATTGTGTCTTGGTCGTCTTTGGTATACTTAGTAATGGTCTTTATGTCCTACAGTGCAAGAGGAATTTGTCGATGCACCATCAACAGCACAGCATGAGAATGCTCTGGCACAGAAACTAAA
Source organism: Diadema antillarum (assembly GCF_040938485.1). Taxonomy (NCBI): domain Eukaryota; kingdom Metazoa; phylum Echinodermata; class Echinoidea; order Diadematoida; family Diadematidae; genus Diadema; species Diadema antillarum. The sequence continues at coordinate 70,893 of NW_027270973.1, read as the reverse complement.
AATCATCACCAGAACTTTTCCAGAGGTAAGATTTCCACCTTATGGCTGACTCCAAAACTCTGTGTTATGAATAGTAAAAGACATCTTTGTTTTTCATTAGAAAGGGCAATACAACACTGTATATGTCTTTAATGTTGTTCACTGCAACATACAAGATGCCACATGCTGTGGAAAAGGAAATTCTGGCCAGAGTTACCAAATGAAATGACATGGCCGAGTGATGATAGTGTCACATAATTCCAGAGTGGACCTTACCTGAAAATTCTAAGCATGTACCGATTAAACACTATTTTCTGAAAACATTGCCTCTTCTGACCCTATACCACACCAGAGACAGTATTACTAGGGAGTACCGTAGTGGTAGAGTGTGGCTTGCTATTTCTCTTCTCTTTGCTCTCAACAGGAGGCATGTTTGGACATCACGGCAGCTTCTTGGCAGATGGTCCTACAAGGAGGCCAAAGGTATGTATCTGTAATGCTTTCAATCAATGTTTTAAAAAATTGCTTTGAATGTTTCTTGTTGGAGTGATTACAATGTCTCTTCCATTCCAGTCATTCTCAAGTGTGATGAGGAAGATGAAAGAAAAACAATTTGTGCAAAAGCAAGAAGGATCCACTTTACTTTTAGTTATACATTGATGTGATTAAATTTCTCAGGAAGGAGGTACAAAGGAGTTTTATTCCCAAAGAGATAAATCATTGACAGTTGTGAGCTAAGAACTGGAAATCTATTCTTCTTAACCAGCAGCATTCTTTTTGTTCTGCATAGTTTTACATTGAGGTCTCAATGATGAAGAACTGGTGAATGAAAGTGAAAAACAAAGTGTTAATTAAGATGATACAAATTACTGTGTTCATGTTTTTCTGTGCAAGTTTTGTTCCAGTTCTTGGTGGGTACGTACATGTATATATGCTTCAGTTGTTCAACTGCTAAATGAATATTCCTGTCAACAACGATGATAATGATGAGGATAATGTCAATGATATCAATGATTATGCTGATAATGATGATAACGATGGTGATGATTAAACTATGATTGTGATGACGATGATAATGGTGGTAATGATAATGGTGATGGTGATGATAATGATGATGCTAAGAATTACTGATGTTATACTGAAACAAAGTTTGCTGTGGCATGATATTTTTTTTTTTTTTCAGGTCACTTCAGTTCAACACCCAGAGCATCACGCTGACCAGTCAGCTAGCCAGCCGGGAGGGCATCATCTGCTCACAGAATGAGGACCTCTTGCTGCCCCCACTCACCTGTCATCTAACATGCTCAGGTAGACGTCATTGACTGGAGGAGCGGGACAGAATAGTCACTCTCAATCTTGGCTGTTCTACTGTTTTATTATGGTTTATTTATAATGTGAAATCCTTTTGAACTTCTGAGCCATCTCACTTTTGATCCATTGATGCACAGTAGATATCAAGAAGCTAGTTTGCTAGTGTATACAAATTTATTGATATAGCTTTCCTGAAAAACTACTTATGAGTTGGTTGATGCATCTGTTCAATACTTTGGAATAATATAGTTGCGTTACAGTGCACTCAACGGCGTAGCCAGGATTTCATCTTAGGGGGGGAGGGTGTGGGAGGGGGGTGTCCCCCCTCCTACGGTAAGAACTTTTTGCATTTTGATGTTGTAAATGGTGCAATTTGATGCATGTTTTTGCGCGTTTTATCGAACTAAGAACTGGCGAGTGTTATCTCCACCCTTCCCTTCCGATGGAGCTTTTGCCTTTTTAAGGTTGAAATTGAGATATCTATCGTATACGCATATTTGATGGAATCAACATTTGGGAAATCACCAAAAAAAAAAAGAATGGGGGGGGGGCTGAGGGAGGAAAGGGTCGATTAAAAGGGGAAATTCCCCTTATACATGAGGGAACCTTGAGTTTTCGGAATATAAGTGATAAGTTTTGTGCACTCAGAATTATTCATAATATTTTGTAAATCTAAAAAGTGTACTTAGCTAGGGAAAGAGGTACAGAGGGGGAGGGTTTGGGAGGGGGTCCCAAGCACGAGAGATTTTGCATATTTTGAATTGAAATTCAACGATCTGGTGCACACTTTGAGTGAAATATTTAAAATAAATATATCTTATTTGATGAAAGGTTGCAAAGGAGACCCGCTTCATGTGCATACAGTATACACGCATTTTTTTTTTCCGCCTCCCAAATCCCCGGTCCAAATCTTAGGGGGGGCGACCGCCCCCATCGCCCCCCCCTGGCTACGCCAGTGAGTGCACTCCCATTATAACGACTGGGAGTGGGACTGGTGTGGGAGGGGGGTGTCCCCCCTCCTACGGTAAGAACTTTTTGCATATTGATGTTGTAAATGGTGCAATTTGATGCATGTTTTTGCGCGTTTTATCGACGTGAAACACTCCCACTTGTTTATGGTAGCAGTTTATTTTGATGTAGATTATTATTGAACAATTTGCCTATAAAATGGTATAATTTAGATACACTTCTTGTATTAATTCTTTTCACTAAATATCATGAACGCGACTGAACCCGAGCGAGCGGAGCGAGCGAGGGGGATGGGGAGGGTGTGGGAGGGGGGGTGTCCCCCCTCCCATGGTAAGAACTTTTTGCATTTTGATGTTGCAAATGGTGCAATTTGATGCATGTTTTTGCGCGTTTTATCGACGTGAAACAGTCCCACTTGTTTAAGGTAGCAGTACATTTTAGTGTAGATTATTATGGAACAATTTGCCTTTAAAATGGTGTAATCTAAATGCACTTCTTGTATTAATTCTTTTCACTGAATATCATGAACGCGACTGAACCCGAGCAAGTGGAGCGAGCGAGGGGGGAGGGGAGGGTGTGGGAGGGGGGTGTCCCCCATCTGACGGTAAGAACTTTTTGCATTTTGATATTGCAAATGGTGCATTTTGATGCATGTTTTTGCGCGTTTTATCGACGTGAAACAGTCCCACTTGTTAAGGTAGCAGTACATTTTAGTGTAGATTATTATGGAACAATTTGCCTTTAAAATGGTGTAATCTAAATGCACTTCTTGTATTAATTCTTTTCACTGAATATCATGAACGCGACTGAACCCGAGCAAGTGGAGCGAGCGAGGGGGGAGGGGAGGGTGTGGGAGGGGGGTGTCCCCCTGTGAGAACTTTTTGCATTTTGACGTTGCAAATGGTGCAATTTGATGCATGTTTTTGCGTGTTTTAATGAGTTGAAACAGTCCCACTTGTTTATGGTTGCAGTATATTTTAGTGTAGATTATTATTGAACAATTTGCCTATAAAATGGTATAATTTAAATACACTAGTCTTCTTGTATTAATTCTTACACTGAATATCATGAACGCTGTCTGTTCAGCAATCAAGCAGAAAAAGCATGCACACGAGGGTGTAGATAGGGGCATATCCCCTGCCACACGAAGGTGATTTTGCGTTTTTAGAATTGAAATAAAGCGATCTGGGTATAGCCACAGTCTACTTCTATGCATGGCGGGGGGGGGGGGGGGGGGGGCGAGCAGGGAGAAGGCGTTGGCGAGTGTTATCTCCACCCTTCCCTTCCGATGGAGCTTTTGCCTTTTTAAGGTTGAAATTGAGATATCTATCGTATACGCATATTTGATGGAATCAACATTTGGGAAATCACCAAAAAAAAAAAGAATGGGGGGGGGGGGCTGAGGGAGGAAAGGGTCGATTAAAAAGGGAAATTCCCCTTATACATGAGGGAACCTTGAGTTTTCGGAATATAAGTGATAAGTCTTGTGCACTCAGAATTATTCATAATATTTTGTAAATCTAAAAAGTGTACTTAGCTAGGGAAAGAGGTACAGAGGGGGAGGGTTTGGGAGGGGGTCCCAAGCACGAGAGATTTTGCATATTTTGAATTGAAATTCAACGATCTGGTGCACACTTTGAGTGAAATATTTTAAAAAAATATATCTTATTTGATGAAAGGTTGCAAAGGAGACCCGCTTCATGTGCATACAGTATACACACATTTTTTTTTTCCCGCCTCCCAAATCCCCGGTCCAAATCTTAGGGGGGGCGACCACCCCCATCGCCCCCCCCTGGCTACGCCAGTGAGTGCACTCCCATTATAACGAACACAGTTATAGCGAATTCCTGTTACAACGAAGTAAAAATCCAGGCCACAACATTATCCACTCTATGCATTTTTATTGTTTATTTGTTTGGTTAAAACAAAATTTTGATATAATGAAAGAAATCTGCCAGTCCCAAGGACTTTGTTATAACGGGAGTCCACTGTATGGGCTGTTGTAGCAGGTGTGGAAACCTGTGTTGTAAAGATATACCAGTACACAAAATTTGTATGGTTTATTATGAATTACTCTATTCAGCTTTCTAAAGGAGGCTTTAGTTCTTACAGCTTAAAATTTCAAAAGGTAACGGTGTGTCATTGTGACTGGTTGTGTGATCCCTTGAGGAAGAGGAAGGATTCTAAATGCAAGGACTTTGGACAATATTGACACAATTCTGGCTCCAAACTATCAATATCATGCCCCATTCATACGACATACACTGAGCATACTACGTTGCTTAGACTCTGGAAATTTATCCAATTTATGCTCCACTCATTTGAAACCTTCTGAAATGAGCGGTCAAAGTTCTAAGTATTGTTGTCCAAAGGCCTCGCATTTAAAACCCTTCCTTTTCCTCAATTAGTACTTCGTCCATTGATAATCACAGAACCAGTCACAACAGTAGACTATGGAAACCGTGAATGCTATGTGCTATTCTTTTCAGTGATTTATGCCATGTGGAAAAGGCCTATACACTGCATGTACGACATACGTCCACATACATAGGTTAGTCTCTCTTTCTGAGCTTGTGTAATTTTTAGGCATTTAACAATGATTGTATATGTAAAAATTTGACCAATAGAAGTTTTGATAAGCAGAATATCTGAAATGCTAAGTGTATCTATTAAAACATTCTTTGCAGGTGTTGAAATTGTGAATGCAGCTTCAACAAAATTGCTCAGGATGACGAGTCTCAAGACGTACCTTGTGGTAAGAATATCCTGCCATTCTGGTATTGAGATCACTCTGCCTTTGGAAACATGTTTTTAAATATGTGTCATATGATATAGATGTGCTGGAGGAGGCGAACTCTTTTTTCATGAAGATAAGATAAGTGGATACAGTGGGTAGATGGTCGAGATGTAAGTGTTCACACTGAAGGAAATTCATGAATGGACTGTGTTTCATTTTTGTAAAGTATCATTCATTTGACATTCCTGTCAAAATATGCCTGAATGGATTCTAACCATTACATTTTGTAAGGCCATTATATGGATACTTGGAGGCTAGATGGTTCGTACTCCTGTATTTTCACCTCCCTTTTTCATTTCTTGCTTTGGTTGCATGTAGATCAATGAGAGGTGCGTTCAGATCGGCATAGAACTGCAGCGAGGCCACTCCCTGTACAATGAAGAGGAGATCATATTCTGGGCTGCCTGGGTGATGGAGACCGTGGCCCAGCGCAAGCCCCGCTCCACCTCAGCCTCGTCCACAGGATCGACGGCATCGACATCATCGTCCAGGTCATCATCGCCTCCATCATCGAGGTCATCTTCACCGCCTCCTCCTCGAAAGCCATCTCCACCTCCATGCTTGTCACCACCATCTTTCACAGGAACAAGGTAGAGCTCTCCCAGCTGAGTTTGCTGATACCAAGTGCATCCATGAAATGAACATGGCATTCAATTGTAGCCGTCAAATATGGGAGAATAGATCAGTTCATTCAATCCGAGTGTCATTCAATTCCATGGCATTTAAGACTCAATAAATGTCTGTGAAAGTTCATTTAGCTCGATAATGACAGAGTGTAGTATGAAAGAAGAGCCGATCAGCACATGTTTGAATTAGATGGTGAGTTTCAATTTGAATTCAAATTTCAGCACTGTGAATGACAAGCCTGTATTGAGTCACACCAAAGTTCTTAACTTTGCATTTACACATATATACCTAAAGAGAGTTTCTCAGGAAGCAACTTGAGAAGCCCTAGAATTGGCTTCTTGAGAAAAGAAATCTTTGTGCATGGGTGTGTTCTCACTGGGCTGATAATCATGATTCTACAACATTATCTGAATATACTGTATATGACGTATATTTTGTGGGGGCTTATTTTCAAGAATTTTGCAATAGGGTGCTATTCTTGAATTTAACAATTCGCAAAAATGTAGACTCTGATTCTGACAAGAATGCAAGATGCATGCATGCATTCCTAAGATGCATGCATGCATTCTTGTATTCTATTCCTGTACTCCAGATTAGGAATTTAACCACTCACAAATACTCGCTATCGCCAATGACGTAAAAAGTACCCGGATGTGGCTTTTTCGTCAAGATTTAGTGTACTTGGTAGCAAGGGCACTTCCGGCGCGGGGCATAATTTGCACAACGCTAGCGTGCGCGTACGTGTACCTTACCTATAGCGCTGCGCCGACCACGGATACTAGTACAGTAGGCGGCTGTACCGCCCGAGTGGCCAGGCCTGTCATACTCGTACACTGTAGTCCCCGCCGGCGGCCGGCCTTGCATTAGCATGCACCACTGCACGCAGCGCATAAGCTAACACATACCGGTACAGCGTACTGCTTGATCATGCGATCGATGTGCACATCACAGATCAGTCATCTCTGCATACGCTGAAAATAAATTATGCTGGAAAATATTCACCCACCTGGATATCGTCATGGAATGCCCATCTTTTTTTTATTTGTTCTCTGTCGAAATGTCGCGAACACAATCGGGAACGAACAGTGATCTCGAACTTATCCTGTCTCCGAAGCAACTTCTTCCAAGTAAGTACGTACAATGTACGTAGGCACTAGGCCTAAATACTACCACTGCTAGTAAGTCGCGCGTGCACGTACTGCGCTGTGGAGTCATCCGCAAACTTCACCCACGCGGCCACGTCACGTCTCGCATGCCAGTAAGGGTCCTATTTCTACAGATTTTTTTCATTTATTGTCGTGCGAACAACACATGGCAGCTTCGCAGCAACAACCAATAGTCGTATTAACAGCAATTTCTTAAGAATGGAGAAATTTCAAGTCATATTAAAGCTGTAATTCAAGTTGAGAAAACAGGAAGTACATGTAGAATACGGTCGGTTGTGTGTGTAAATAGCATTAGTCACTTATCGCGCGTACGAACGGAAGTGACTTTGCTACTGGACTATCCCATAATGCACCGTAAATGACGCTTGAATCAACATCCGGGTACTTTTTACGTCATTGGCGATAGCGAGAATTGTCAGGTAGTTTTGATCCATGAAAAATTGAGACTCACTATAAAAGTATGCTGTATGCTGTTCAGTTGTAGACACTTCTCCCTCCATCAGTCATTATTTTAAAAAAATTCCCTGTCTTACCTATATCTAATATAATCAGACGAGGAAACACATAACCTGTTGCTAATCTCAACTGTTGATTTAATTTTTGATTCCAGATCAGAGTGGGAGTCGTGGCAACACTTCTGTCTCCCGGTTGACCTTGACCTCAACCTGTCTGACCTCTCGTGTCAGGTCATGTGCCAGGACGTGCCCCAGTGTGCCGTGAGACTCGCCACCCTACACGGCAGCTGGAGTGTGACCTCCGATGCAGGGAAGTCTGTCCAGAAGCCGTTTGCCTACATCAGGTGAGATGTCTCTACTGCACTTTCAATCACTATGCTGTGTAGAAATTCAGGTAATGCAAATATAATCCCTTTTATTAACCCTTTGAGGACGAGTCCTGAGTATACTCGAGCAAGCGTCTATGAGAAATATGTGTTGTAGCAAAATCAAACCGTCGTCAACGGGTTAATTATGAAATTATTTTTACACTTGCCGTATTGCAGACACGGTACAAAATCACAGCACATTGCTGGTTTACATACCAACATTCTTGCAGTATTTATTGCATTTGCAGAGACATACTGTAAAACACAATATTTTCACGGCATGAAATTTCGCAAATTGGAGCCAACAGCCTTTTTCGCAGCATGAAATTTCCGCGAGTTGCCTCTAACATTCAATGCATTATAAAGTGGAGACAAGAACTTTTGTGTGCATTTTAATTTTGTGAATTTTGGCTCTTTCAAAATTTTGGAAATTAGAATGCATGCAAACATTCCTTGTTTTAGTAGTGCTTTTGTGAGATAATTTGTTTTGAAGTATTGTTGTGTTGATATGTATTTCCTACACACTTTGTATGAATCTATTAAAATAGGATTCAACTTATTTCCAATTGCAATCAGTATTTTCATGACAGACGGAAACATAAAAGTCTTCAGCATTACTAGGCAATTGATGTTTACACTTGCTTTCCATTGACAGCAGCACAATGCTAAAGAGTTATCATCCATGAAACAGTATTCTATTTTGATGTTCTATGTAAATTTCAGAGGGAGTATGCACAGTGAGCAGCTGTACCTGCTGGTAGGTGACTCAGTGCGCACCCCCTCTGGAGCCATGCTACCCACCAGACATGTGTGGGGAACTGTTTGTGCAATAGAAGCCTTGGATGCAAAGGTATTGACACTTCTTCACACACTTAGTCTCTAACTTTATGGCATGATGTTGTCACAAGTATGGGTCTCATTTAACCAAAGCTTGGAATGAAACATAGTGAATGTCCTCATGTGTTAGGCATTATTCATGTCAAGTTGAAAAGATCTAATTTCAGTAAGGGGAAAAATGTCATATCGACTGTGTATGGTGTCTGATTTTGAATAACGTGATGCAAAGCTGTGCCAAGAACATGCAACATTTAGAGTGCAAGGTGAAGGGTACAAACTAACTTCAGTAACATATAGCACCTTTATGCAAAAAGAGTCAAGGAAAACTTCTGAAATGGATGTTGTTGGATTTGTATGAGCACTGTGATGCTATTTTCAAGCCCTTTTGTCAATTAGGCTATCCATCTTCAATACCTGACTTTCTATATATTGGACCATCTTGCTTCTGTTATCTATCTAGCTATCAATCTACAGATGTATATATCTATCCATCTATGCCCTCCTCTTTATGCACTGCTGCATCACATTGAATGTTTACTTTCCTTGTTGACCAAGATTCACTGTGTCACCAGCCCTTTGAAAACCAGCTTTTACTCTGAAAGGCATATTTATCCATGATGAAATAAATGAATAGAGTGAAATCTGTCAGTCTATCTATCAATCTCTCTCTTCTCTTTTTCTCTCTGTCTCTTTATCTATCAATCTAGCTATCTATACATGTATGTATCTATCTGATGATATCTGTTTATGTGACCCGCCACAACAAAAGGATCCAAAAGTCGCTGACGGCTGAGCTGAGAAAATCGAGTGTGAAGTCAGATCATCAAGATCAGTTAAAACTGTTGGAATTTCTGTTTTTGGCATAATGTTGTAGTCGTATGGTTCATCTATCAGTTGCTGAAATTTCTAAGCAAAAGGAGGAAAGGACAGACAAGAAATTAATGTTTTTCTGGGTCATGATTTTCCGACTTTCCACGGAACATAAACATGTCCAAAGATTTGGATTTTGCACCGCAGATAGACTCTGCCCTTAGCAACGAGGGAGTAATCTTATTGATCAGTGTGTGGCATCCTGGTTACTGATTGGTCGTGCGTAGACCACTGGCTCTAAGCTTTAATGAACATCACAGAGGTTTCTATGAGTAGACCTTCTATTGTCAAGAGGTGAAAACTGTCTTACCTCCCCGTGGTCATGATTGTGTTGGAAAGAAAACTTTGAAGGCAGTTTTCTCAAAACGTGGATTTCCTAGCCCACTCGACATGGTCTCATAAAATAATCAATATCTCTGAAACCGAGTATTTTTTTTATTTGTGTTATATATGAAAGTAAAGCGGAAGAGTGAGGGAATAGTATCATGTCATTTCCAGAAAATTGACCTCCCTCAACTTTCGGATCCTTTTGTTGTAGCGGGTCACATGGTGTGTATATGTATAGTATAAATCTGTCTGTCTGTCTATGTACATGCAAATAATTTTTTTGGGGGGATGGATATTGTTCACTATACATCAGATGGATCTGTCCCCCCTGCTTGTGGATGTTGAGTGCTCCCTTCATTCCCTTCACCTGGAGAGCTCTCCTTCCCTCCACCTCATCATACAACATGTCCTCAAGACTGTCCTAGACCTCAGGGGGCCACCGCGGCACCCCGCCGCCGCCAGACGGAAGGTACGGGTGGACCCCACCATGGGCCGCGCCCGCAGGAAGCACGGCTTTGCCCTCCGACTGGACGACTTCAACACTTTTTTTTGCAGCTCCATGAAAGGTTTGCAATAGATAGTCTAGGAATTTCAAGAACTTTGGAAATACATTAGTGACAATAAAGTGTTTCATGCATGTATGAGCTTACATTGTGAGTTTAGATCTTCTCATCTTTACATTACATTATGTTGAGTGATATCTGTAAATAGCTGGTGATTTGCTTTGCAACCTGCCCTCACAAAGTTGTAACCATGATGGCCCTATAATGTAAAACTAGCAGTCAATGATCAATATTAGGTCTCAATTGACAGTTGCCTATACCTGATACTGATAATGGAAATGGCATATCTTCCTCTACTGCACCATGTGTTATGCTGTATTCAAGTCAGACAAATTTTTGATTATTTTGTTGCAATCCTGTAAAAACATGTTATGCTATCTCTGAAAAATCCACTTCAATGAATACTGGAATGAGACCTGGTCATCATTACTGGATCAATAAACAACAGTACTTTATCCATACATTTATTTTTACTGGTTATTGACTATGTGTTAGTTAGCCTTTAGTGCAGTTTAGCTTTGTGAAGAATATAAAGACTGAAATCACATCTTTCCCTCTCAGAGAGTCTTCTCCTTCATGTTGACATGATTGAGATGAGCTCAGGCACCACTCAGTCCACCTCCATGGTAGAAGGTCTCAAGTTCCTTATCATGAACAGGGAATCCAAGGTGAGGCAACAGAGAAGTGACCAAAGCTTCACAGGAGACAAATGAGATTTTACCAAATCATATTACTTGTTTCTTATGTCTTTCTGTTTATGAATGCCCTTTGTGTAAAGTCAATATAAACATTCACTTTCTTATGTTGATAAGTGATCTTCATGTTGTAAGATGTTTGCCTCTCTGTTTTAAATGTCAAATCAATGCATATATTATGTAGCATTCACACTAATGTCCTTGTTTTTATCTGTGATGTATTTGTCATGATTTACGTTGGATATTTTGCCAGGTTCTGAACTGCCCCAAGTATGCCAAACTTCCCCAAGGCCTGCTACAAGTGAAGGAGATCTCAACAAACTACACTGAGGCTGAAAAGGTGGGTGTAAGTTATGTTGTTAAGGCCCTGAGTCTTCCAATTTACTATCGACTGGGGGGCAGTGGACGAAGTGATATTAGCTGAAATGTCCATAGACCAAATGATAAATAGACTAAATGGAATTTAGACGAACTGACAATGGACCAAATGATATTAGACGGTGTGGGGAAATCCACATTAACAGAGTGACAATCAGACCATCTGGTCATTAGAAGAAATTATAATTAGCCTAACTGGGCATAAGACCAAGTGAGGATTTGCCCAAATAAGCATTAGACGAAATCGATGGTAGACCAAATGAGTTTAGCCATTGTGGTGTTAGACAAACTGGGAAGTAGACCGTCTGATAGTAGACCAAGTGGCAATAAACTGTTGTGTAATCTTGGCAATCAGCAAGTTTAAAACAGCCCTGAAGCTGGTGGTTCATACTTAAAGCAATCGTTATTCACATCATGGGACAAAAAATTAAATGCCATCAGGAACAGTTCATCATGTTTGAACGGCTATGTTTAAATCAACTGTTGAAATTCAAGGTAGTTGAATTTGGTAGTGTCCAAAATGTGCCACTTACTACAAGTTGTGAAAATTACATTACTTACTACAAGTTGTGGGAATTGCATTAGTCTTTCACAATCCTTAAATTGTCATTAGCTGTGCTGACAATCAAAGTTTCTGATTTCATTTTTACACAATCAGGAAACTATGTACCAGTATGTGTTGTTTATTGTGTGTCAAAAAAGGCACTTAATTCATCCACATTATTTCTCCTTTTTTCTGTGTCAAAGAAAGTGGCATTCAGTCTAAATAGAATTGATCAGGAAGGTTCATAAGATATAATGTCATTTTGAGAGGGAGCAAATTTTATTTTACACTTTGATATTGCAATGGGGAAAAATGCTACATCATGGAGATCAAAATAGCTTGACTTCTGTAAGAAATGCCATCAGCATGTTGAATGGCTTAGTTACGGTGTAAATGTCATAGATAGTTATTGGTACTTTTTTATGTCAACATTTTGCAGAAAGTGATGGTTCAGCTTCCAGAAGGTGTACGGGCATCATGGGATACATCAAGTCACATGACCATCTTCCACCATGTGAAAGAGTTGCTGACCTTTGCCACTGAATTGAAAGGTAAACCACATTATCCAGTGGCGGATCCAGAGGGGGGCGCACCGGGCGCACACCCCCTCTTTATTTTTTGCTAAAACAAAAGAAATAAAAAGAAAAAAATTGGGGGGCGCTTGTGCTCCCTGTAATTTTGTAAAGGCGCTTCCCCTTTACGGAATTCCTGGATCCGCCACTGTTATCACAGGAATATGACTCTATCCACTGTCATTGCATTCATATAGCATATACTCCTTCACCTCTGCTTCTTTCGACTGTTCTTGAATGACAGAAATGAAAACAACATTCAAATACAGGCAACTCCTGTTATAACAAAGTCCTTTGGACCAGCAGTTCATTTTTATTAAACCAAAATTTTGTTATAGCCAACCAGAAAAGTACATAAAAGAATATAGATGATAGTTTTGGGACCTGAATATTTACTTCATTGTAACAAGAATTTTGTGTTTATTACAACGGGACTGCACTGTACAGTATTCATATCATTGCAGATTGTGCATGAAAAAAATATTGAACATTGTAGTATAAGAACATATAAGAACTTATGAAAAAAATTTGAACATTGTAGTATGAGAACATAAGAACTTCTGAAGTAGATAGTTGAATTATCTTGCTGGAAGATTCTGGAGTGGAGACATGTGTTGAGTTTAGGAACCTTAATTTACATCTTTTTATCACTTCAATGTACTATCAAATTATGTGAAAATATTCAGACTTGACTTGTGGCAGAAGCAGTTCAAGTGACATTTTTAAAACTTGAAATAAAGTGTGATAATTTCAGTTCAAAATTGTGAATGTTGCTTCAGTGCTTCATGTGTCGTACTCGTCCAGTTTGCCAAAGTTGTTTTGGAGTGTTTGGAAATTTGCATAAATGCTAAAAAATTGTTATGTCATACTTTAAAACATCAAAGTTCATGCAAAGGTGTCATTGTTGGTAATTGACGCTAATATCATTTTGTATGCTTTAGTGATAAAATGATAGCTTTGTTTAAAATTGTGGTTGCCATAGCAACCTTGTCTCCAGCAGGTGATGCTGGTTTGGCATTGAGCGACTCGGTTTCGTCATCATCAGCGTCCTCCTCGTCGCCATCATCATCGACATCCTCCTCCTCCTCATCATCATCATCATCACCAGCCCATTCTGATGGCATCAACGCGGTGGTCAAGGTGCGACTGATGGAGTTCCACTACGAGTTGTCCTCCAAACACAAGTGAGATGGCATCTTTGTAGAGGAACACCACTCCACGTGTATGTTCTGATTGGATTTTAACCTCTCTGTGCCAGGGACTTTGGACATTGTGCCTAATGTTATGGGGTTTTCTGTGCCCATCAGCACTCTAGCTCACTCAGTCTTATCCCCAACACTATTATTCATAAGGTGTTTGTAGGTGTGTTTCTAGATGTTTCGTTGTGTTTGAATTATAGACACAGTCTTTTCTATGACTCATAAGGTGGGTATTAGTGGAGTATTATTGTGTGACATGAAAATCTTGTGTATTTTGATTTTGGAGAACTATGTTATAAATTTTCACACTGGGCTTGTGGAAGCAGCATCCTGTAATGTGATGCAATATCAAGGAATCTCAGTAACTCTTGTTCATTGAACTTTGCAAGCGATATGATGTGAATTTTTCTCACCGCTTTATCCAGAAACTACATACAGGCTAAAGAGCTGTATCTGGTCAAAGAGGGCAGTAGAGTACTGAAGGCGACGTCCACTGAGGTCATCCTTGGGTTTGATGATCGGCCAGTCATCACAGTGCAGGTTGGTGGACTACAGAAACAAAATGAACACTAGTCATGTGATTTATCTGTCCAATTCCCTCTCTTCCCCCAGCTCAGCTGCAACCACTTTAAACTTCCTTATTATTGTGCAATCAAATTTTTGCACTGAGTAGCGAAACGGCATATTCATGGGTCTTCAAATTTATGCTGAGCAATTGCTTACTTGTAGGTTTTCATCCAGGTCACAAAAAAGACCGGCTTTGCCTTGACATTTCCATGTACTAAAATAGATGTTCTACTCCTACTTTGCTGTGCACACAACATGAATACCTACGTGCGTGCAGCATGCGTCACTATAGACAATTACACTTTGCACAAGTACGCACATTTGACTACAGTATACATGTAAAAAGTGATTGATTTGAATGTATGTAGAACCTGCACAGAAAACTACTAGTACCATACACACATGCGCAGTAGTATTTATCAGAATAAATGAATGAATGGCACATTACCACATATGTAACACAAATGTGAATTATTTTTGGGAGATGGGACAAGAAGGGTTGATGCATACGGCCTAGCTCACAAATCCTCACTCAAGAGTGGTCCCAGCTGCTCCTAAGGGAGTCAGTATGCAGACATTACAGACATGTTTGTGTGCACATACTTAGTGACAAAATAAGATTTTAAGTTGTATAGAGGAAGGTGTCGCACTTGTAAGAACTCTTTCAGCCAGAGAGCAGTGAATTCTTGGAAAAGCCTTTGTGCTGATACTGTCAAGGCAACGATAGTTAAATCCTTAAAGTGTAAACTCAATGATCACTGGAAACAGAAGTATGATAAATTTTGCATAAATTGACCACCCCGTGGATACATCACTTTGGAATCTCCAGGCTCGGAACTGGATCTGTTGCATGGCTCTCTACAAGTCTGACTCACTGGGCGTCATAATAGGCAATTCAACTATAAAGTGATTGGATTTCAGTCAGATACTACAAATATGAATTCTGAGTATGCAGTCAAGCCCATACGGCCATATCTCAAGTGCTTTTTGAAGGGACTAAATGTGCTTAGGTTTTTAGCCTTTGTATCTTCAGTGGCCAGGTATGAGAGTTAATGAAAAGAAATTCATCTGATCATAGGCAGCTGAGTATATAACTATGTCCCTTTAAACTTGGTTTCTTTCAAACCAGGCGGCTTGTGTAGAGAAACTGGTGGACAGTCCACAGCTTCTGGACGACAGGATGAGCTTTGCTGACCTCAATTCAAAAAATAGAGCATGGTAAGGCTACTAGCTTCGGTTTGCACAAGAGCTACATCACAACCAATCTCTTCTATTATATTTCTCGTGGCTTTTCATGATTCCACAATGTTAGTCACTTACATGCAGTGCTTGCACACTTATGTACTCATCAGTCTCTCCTGCAGCTCTTTGTTTTTCAAAATTTAATGTGATAAATTGGTAACAGACTTAAATTACATGAGGAAGACAAAAATCTGACAAGAGTGATATCACAAAGATATGATAATGGCAGCCATTTTAAGATGTCTCAAGGACGTTACTGTAGTTGAATTTTGTCTCTGTAAGGTTGGTCTTAATCTTTGTATCAGTAATAGATTTTGCTCAACGTTTGATGAAACTATTGGGTTTGTTTGATTGCTCTCTTTCCAAAGAATGTTTACAACATGGAATGTTTAGACATATCCTGCACAGCAGATAAGTTCCAAGAAGAGCAAGGATGAATGAAATCTAGTTTATCTGTCAGAAATAGAAAATCTTAGGGGCAAGGCACATGATGATCAGATTTCATAAAACATTTTATGCTAGTGATTTTAAGTTGACTGTACATAACACTTCTATTTGGTATTTGGCAGAAATAAGTGCATCTGTTACCAAGCATTGTCAGATGCAACTTTCTATTTAAAAGGCATCTCTGCATTGCCACCTAAGATGTGTGGTGTGACGTGTTTCACCTCCACAAATTCATGTTCGATCTTCTGTCATACGTACACTCTTTTCAGGGGAATTTTCATGCGATCACTGGACATCACATTCCCACATCAATATGACTTCGCTGACAACTACACGGAGGTGAGTAACATCTTGACAGAGGATGTGAGGTTTATGAGGAATTGTTTGTATAATGCCCTCTCTACACATCCTGCACATGGTCGTGACACAATGGCTACTTTATGCCAGAGAGAGTGTAAAATGTATCATGAAGGACTATTTTTTACAGGAGTGATACTCAAGAGAAAGCAAATCAATAAGCACAAGATGAAAATAAAAATGTATTTTAGGAATTACCAGGATCTGGTGAATACCCACTATGAACCATGAATATTTTGTAACTCTTCAAAGATGGGGGAAAAGAAGACAGTTATCGTGCTCTCTACTGATCTACATGATACCTGTAGAGATGATAAACAATGTAGTCCTGCCTTCTTATATTCTCATTCAGTCACATCTCTTTTTAGATATACTTATTCAAACCAGCACATTGTGTTATGAACGACATCTATTCCAAATTAATGAAATTCTTGCGGTGATCAGGAAGTCATAGGTTCAAATCCTGCCTAAGTATTTATGCCCATAATTTTTTATAGTGGCTGCTACTAAACACTGCTTAATTTGATGTTTATATACATTGATGTACAATATGTATGGCAATTTGTCAATCAGTTGCAACATCTATCTATATGAATTTCCATACTCCATACTAGACTTAGAGCGAAGTGCCCCTTTCCTATTCACAGATCATCAACATCAGGAAGTGGTTGAAGATGCTGCACCAGAAGAAGCGAGTTGGGGAGGAGAAGCTGTATGCTGACATCCTCATTAGAGCCCAGGTGAGCACCACCGTCCCCATTTTATATGTCTACATGCATGGGTAGCACACCACACACATGGATGGTTAATTCTTATACAACCTGACACAGGTTACAGTTTGTTACTCTTAAGTTATTCTGAAGGTCTATTAATTGAAAAATGAAGTAAGGTTTGTTATTCCAAAGGTTCCTTAAACCAAAAATGAAATAAAGTTTTGTCATTTTGAAGGTTCGTTAGTATGCACTTGCTTTTCATTTTGGGATTAATGAAGGACAACCTTATTTCATTTTTGGATTAACAAACCTTCAGAATAATGAACTGTATGATTTTGAGAACTTCAAACCTTTGGAATAACAAACCTTCAAAATAATGCCACAAACCTTCAGAATATCAAACATCACCCCTGAAACATGCTGACATTCATGTTGATTTATCACTGTGGCACACACGAGGTGTAGCACTCTCAAGCTAACAATTGTTGACGTCACTGGCCCATTCATGACAATAGTGTGGTCTTGCTACACCCTCTCCACTTTGTACCCCTCGAAAATTGCTTTATTCACGAGTATAAACTCATCAGTAAGAGGAGCCCTTGAAGTGGCTTATTAAATTCTACTTTATGATGCATACATTGGTTGATGTTGAAGCAGACAATTGCGTAGGACTTTTTCCAAAACATACTGTATGTCTTTTGTGTCTTTTCTTTTCAGGTCTTCAAAATGCAGATTGATGATGATCCCTTTGAAGTCAAACTTGGAGTGAACTATGAGGTGATGACCAATGTTTTAGTTTCTGGATTGTGTCTATGAGTGGTAATGTAATGATGTTACACCTGTCAGCTGATATTTTATCTGTCAGCATTTTTTTTTTTTTTTTTTGGATGCTCTAACAAACAACCTGAGGGTAACACTATCATTGATTATTTCTGCCTGATGCAATGCAGAATACTCTGCAAGCCGATGTTTTTGCATACAAATACTGATTCAGGAATGGCAGTCAATTGAACATATTTTAGATTATTTGATTTTGTGCTTTGTGGTCTTCTCATTATGATAATTGAACAAATAAAAGATTTAGCACAAACAATCAGAAGAAAGTTTGACTTGAAAGTGTCTCTTGACATTTCATTGCTGTTGCGCTTGTCTGGAACAGTGCATGCAAGGCAATTTTTTTTTTCCTCTCCATTTTTGCCAATATTTTTGTGATGAAGAGCCTATTTGTGAAATTTGCAAAATAAAGACTACTGTGAAAATGTCAGTGTGTACCATATATTGATAAATTAAATTAATGTACCATACATTGATAAATTTGTAATGAATATGGGAGAGAGGTTGACAGTGGTCTCTCATGCTAGTCTGTTATCTGTCTCATCCCATGCAGCTGATGAAGGATGAGCACGCAGAGAGCGAGAGAAGGAGGGAGCTGCTGGATAAAAAGGTGGAAGACTTAAAGAGGAGCCATGGTCAGCTGCTTCCAGGTGAGGAGGAAGGCACCTTGTCTTTAACAAGGCACCTTGTCTTCAACAAGGCACCATGTCTTTAACATCAGTCTGTTCAGGGTATAGAATTTAAGGTTTACCGTGTGAGTAGACTTGAAATGATCTGTTTGGGTAGTGAGATTGGAATAAGAAGGTTCGAGAGGTAAGAGACTATGAAGGATATGAAAAGGAAACAAAAAAGAAGCAGAAAGTGGCGACATTATTGCACATCATCTTTGCGATATTGCATTTTGCTCTGAATGAAATCGATATCGCATATGTCAAGATTGAGTCTTCCATTTTGCCAGTATTCAAAGTACTGTATGTCCCCCCAAAAATTACAACGGTAAATTCCGCAATGATAACTTTAAAAATAGTAAATCAATCCAAACACAGTTTCAGGGTATGAAACTGTAACTCATTGCCCACATCTTACAGAAAACCCCATTCAATTTGCTCTAGTGGTCAAAGAGAAATGAGGATTTTTGTAGAGCATGTCAGGAATCACTTCCCTCCAAGTTTTGTCTATTGTGTTTACACATTAATATGCAGTTCCAAGAGCATCCAAGTGCTGAACTTGGAAGAATCAGACTCATGACATGCTATACAACAATCCAAATTTCTCTGTGACTGCTTAATGAAATTGAATGGGGTTTTCTGCAAAATAGAGCTGAGATGTTATATTTTAAGACCCTAAAGTAGCACTTAGATGGTTTAATCATATTGGGTGTTATCAATGCAAAAATCTGATTGTAATTTTTTGGGGGACAAACTGTAAATCTATCACCAATCTTGTGCCAATTCTTTTTTTTTCCAGCCAAGAAGATCGAGGAACTTTACATCTCGCTGGAGAAGAAGTGCATCGAGATCTTCCAGACTCGTTCCAAGTCGCTCTACGCGTCCACTCCGATGCGACAAGCCCTGGTGACCTTTACCCTCACTGGACTGGAGATTAGCGCCCTCGCCGACGAGTCCATGAATGGACGGGCAAACATCCTGAGACATATGAGAGGAATAGATAGTGCCAGGTGAGGTGGGGGGGGGGATTGATTTGTTTTTCTCTTTTCTATAATTCTATGTATACTGAAGATTATATTCTATAATTGCTCTATATACAATTGCCTTTTTCATTGCCATTCTGGCTTTTTTGTGTGTGTGTGTATGAGGTTAGGATTAGTTAAGCATTCATTCTTCACAGTTATAAAATGTTTGTACACTTGTTTGAATTACTAGTCTTGTTCAAAGACAGATACATGTAGTATAAATAAGATGTCAAAAGCTTTATGAATATGTAGTAGATAAAATGCACGTAGTCTTGGATACTTTCTATCATGCGTACAGGTGTATATACAACACATAAAATGTCTTTGGAGAATTTGCAGTATCATTTTAGTTGTCAAGAGTCCTCCATGTGGATTGAGGGATTTACAAGAATGTCTCAAGCCTCTTGCTTCCATCCTTCCATCCGCCCCAGCCCTCCGCCAGGTGACGATGTGGAGTTCAGCACCCTCTGGTGCCGCATGGTGCGTGGCCACTGCAAGCAGTTCTCCCTCAAGCTTCGAGACTACCCCCAGAGCCTGTGGCAGATTGACGACTGGCACTGGTGGGGCAAGCTCCTGGGAGCGGAGCAGACAGGGCTGCCTAGAGGTGAGAGTGTGGCCTTTGACCCTTGACCTGATAGGATTAGTGTGTAGACATATGGGATGCAAGTTAAACTAATCCTACAGTGTGACTTGTGTACATACACTAATGTGGCCATCATGTCTGTTCATAGACACAACATAGCAAATAATGAATGAATAATTTGAACAATTACCTGATTTTCCTTGCACTGTAAGAACAATTACTGAAAAAGTGGATATTTTCGTGCGACTAATTTTTCGTGCTCGGCGGGGTAAAAAGAGTTTCGCATGTTTTTAATTCTGCAGAATCAAGTCATCAACTGCTGGAACATATGGCAAACAAAAATATTCGCGTGCTTTTATTTTCGCACTAGTTTCGGGTTGCGCAAAATGCGCGAAAATTTCAACACTGCAAAAATTTCCACTTTTACAGTAGTAAGAGTGCTTAGCTCAGTTTGGATGAAAGTGTTACAGTAAGTTTGCTAGCTCTACCGTTTGCGTCCCTGTGATTTTCTGTAAATGATGGTTGATGTCATTTCATTGAGTAATTTTTCCCTTTACTGAAGTGTGAAATTAACAGTCCTTCCAAAGAAGATAGTATGAACATACATATATTTGCACTCCTATGAAATGCTCAGTGTGCCTTGCTGATAGTATAAGATAAACATTGTGTATGTTGTACATGTCTGGCAAGAATATGCTTTTGCGCTGTAGTGATTTGAGAACAATTGTCAAGTGTCACTTTTGATTTTGGTACCAGTAAGTAGATATATCCTGATTCTTTTGTGTTCTTTTGTAGCAAAACGTGAGGGGTTAGTTGAGGTCGGTGACCCCTGGGAGGATGTCACGGTCACCCGCAACATGCCGCCTCTCAAGTTCTTCCATGACCTTACAACAGGTAAGCAGTCCTGAGATGGGTGGAGTTAAGAGAAAGAGACAGTATTCCATTATGTTTATTTGACTCAAAGATGGAATCGATTTTTCTGTTTGCTGTGTCTTGAGAACTGGCTCGATTTTACACCAGCATCATGTACTTTGGGAAGTGATTGACATCCATTGTGTCATATTCCAGGAGAATTTAAACTAAATGTACATTCAGACATTTACTGAAAAAGATTTGACTACAGCTGATATAAGAAATTCACACTGTGATGTATTTGTCAGTAGGTGGTAGTCAGGAAGAAGACCTACCACAAAAAAACAACAACACCAAATCATCTGCCATATATCTTTCTCTTTCTGAGATGTTTGCAGATGAGTGAGTTACATGAGTCCCAGAAAGGGTATATTTGATATAACAATCATTTAATGTGCCTGTTGCTGGTTGTGTTGCAGCATTTTAGTCATCTGTACATTTACAAGAGTATTTTAGGCGATTAGGTAGTTTATACTTAGAAAAAGGAAGATCAAAACACATTTTCAGGTTGAATACAGAAACTTTACAGATAAAAATCTCTTATGTTGAGAAGCAGAGAAACGTTGATGCCAGTGCCTTGTGCAAATGATATGAGCAACATGTTTCTGATGCACATCAGCTGGGTGATTTACCACTCCTCTGTGCTTTATTGTGAGATGAGGTCTCTTCTTGTATATTTTACATGTAGGCCTGGATTCACAAAGGTTGTGTAAATTCAATCCATGCATTGTGCAAATTTCAGCTTCATAAATACCAGTGACCTATTGCATATTATGCTGTAGACATCCAGTATTATGAATGTATGTGTGGTGACACACCCATTTCAAAGGTACAATGTATACATATTTTATGCCTCCGCCACAAAGTGTCGCCGGAGGCATTATTTTTGTGCTTGTTTTAGTCCACGAAGTGAATTTAAATCTCGATTCAATATGAACTCCATGTACTTTTGTGAATTCAGGTCAAAGTGTTTCTAGTTCTTGTATTATTAATTGTATCCATTTGCTTGCTTATTGTCATCGTCATTCTCCCTTCTCTCCTGGATACTTCCAGATGCCACTGAGATGAGTATGGCGTATGGCCCAAGCATCGAGTCGGCCTGGAACCAGATCGGGCTGGCTGCCAACCTCCTGAACCGCCCCTCCGTGGACCCCAGCAAGCCCCTCCCCTTCTGGGACAAGTCCCGCCTCCTGTTCCACGGCCGGCTGACCATCTCGCTGCAGCAGTGCAACATGCTGTGGCTGACCACCAAGGACCCCTACAACACCACTGAGCAGCTGGACTGGGAGTGGACGGACATCTACCTAGACTGGACGAATGGTGGGTGTGAGCTTACAAGCTTATTGCATCCAGTATGATTTTTATATAGATTTGCAATGTGCAGAATCACTGCCAAAAGTCAGTGCAACAGAAAGACTCATATGAGTCATTGCAAGAAGCTCTGATGAAAGTCAACATGGAAATATCCTTCACTGTAAGACCATTCTGCATTTTTGGCAGTCTTGGCCTTTGCAAGATGACTTTATGATAGATTTAGTTATGTCTAAGGTTGATTATGTTCAAAGGAAAATGAAAACAAATGAGAAAAAGAGTGCTCTTGATAGACCTTATCGCTCTATGGTTTCCAATGAACAATAATGATGATTTTTATATGTCTGTTCTGTACAAAGCCAAAATCTGAAAGTAAAACAGTTTGTTCATAAGACAGCTCTCTAATACACACACATACACAACCACATGCACACACAATGCAGTTTATTTGCATTTTCTGCAAGGGATTACACAAGCAAAACATGTGCAAAGCTTAAGAAGGTACTCACTGTTATGCGCTGCTTTGGATGCATAATTGTCATATTTGCTCATGTTTGTTGCAGCACACTTTCTGATCAAGGGCAATCTGGACATCTTTCTGAGAACAGCATCCAAGTATGATGATGTGAGACTGATCCACCTTCCAAGATTCCGACTAGAGTGAGTGAAATCTTCCTTAACATACTCTTTTTCGTCCAAACTCATCCTCCTCAGATAATCCGAGCTGTCTTCAAATTACTCAGTGCTTGAGGAACAAGTGAAACGAATGATGAGAGACGATGGAAAAGTACATGTAACCCTGAATTAATTCAAAATCTAAATTTAAGAAATATGCACTGTTTTCTCACTGATGACTATACTATATATCATGTCAAATCTGTTTCACCTTTATAGTTTTTGCCTGTTTTACTTTCATTGTGGTTGATGCCATTATGTTTGTATGTGTTTATTACATGTAAACCATAGATGATTCATCAAACAAACTATTAAAGTGTGTCATTGGACGTCACATTTATCTCCCGTCTAGTGAACACAGCTTTTAAAATGCTTTATGTTTTGTAATATTGAGTTGTCCTACTACATCAAAGTAGTAGACAACTCTCTTCGACCATCTGTCTCTTTTCCTTTCTATCTGTCTATCAATCCATCTCTTGTTTCTCTCCCTCCCTCTTCATCTCCATCGGTCTCGTTATCCCTCACTCTCTTTCTCAATCTATTCATCTGTCTATCTATCAATCCACCTCCATCTGCCTGTTTTTCTTTCTTTCTCACATTCTTTCTTTCTCTCTTCTCCCACTGTACCTCTCCCTGACAGTATTGACCTAGGCTGGGTGTGTAACGGAGACTGCAATGATCATCACAGTGTTGTGCCGTGTGCTCCTGATAAAGTTCCCGCACATTCCACCAACCAGGTATCAATCTCTTCCTGTCGTCATGGCAACGTTTTGTCCTCTTGAGTGCTCTTATTTTCTTTGCACTGATGCAAAGAGTACCATTCCATCTATTTTATGATTCTAAAGCTATCTAGTAAACAGCACTACACACCAATCTTTTGTTTTCATTGCATTTAAATCTTTACTCTTTGATTGTATTGAAAATAACAGAATTTCAGGTGTTCTAGCATTGCTTAGCATGCTCTCAGAGTTGTACTAGAATTTGTTGGAAGGGGAAATTAATAGTTGTTGGTTTTTCTAGTTGATCGGCTTTATTTTTATTATGTGTTTCTGTGTGTGATATTACAGGAAGGTATAGCAGTAAACCCTCACTTGTAATTACAATTAGAATAACTTGTCAGATGAAAAGAGATACATAAAAAAAGATAGAAACCAGTGGCTGGAGAACAGATAGCATGACATTCATGTATTAAAAGGTCATCATGATCACTGATACACAAACACAGAAATAGTATGAGCAGCATTACATTGGTTTTGATATTATAGAATAAGAACAAAAGTATCACATCAGCATGCTTTAGTACAAATGATAAACCCCTGTTTTATCTGCCTTTGGAATTGAGAATTTTCTTCAAAAGCTAACTGTACAACTCTTGCTTATGATAGTCTGAAACTGTCATGTTTTGAATTCCAGAGGGGGATGTACAATGTGATCATTCAGCATTCTTCCAGAATAGCTTGAAGTGATGATTAAGTGCTAAGTTATGTAAGATACTGCGATGCAAGTCTTGTGACCATTTCTTTTTGCTTTCCTTTCTCACACGTGATGTCAGGTTCACGATTCCTACGCAGCTTTCCGCTCCCAGAACCTCAACCTGAAGATGTCGTTGGACATCAGGGGGACGAAGGTAAGTGATCAGCTGTGTTTCCAGAGGAGGAGACACTGTTATCATTGATACCTTGTGGTATGCATTTCTCTACTAATTGCCCAGTAGAATATACTATTGAAGAAACTGTACTCATAGTGTTCTGTTTTAGGCCGTTGAAGTACATTAAATTAATTCCTCTCCTTTCTGCAATATTTAACCGTATGAAGTAACAGATATATCTTACTTGCCTGGATTTCTTCAGTTTAGATTGTTTTATCATAGCAAATGCTGCAAATATTATCTTACCCTTTACTTATGATATTGGAAAAAATGTAATCTATGCAAATACTGCCTTCTGCAGTTATTTTTTATGAATGTAAGCTTAATTTATGCCAAATTGCGTACAATCGGTTCATGCTGTTATTTTTGTGTATGTGTGTGTGTCTGTGTGTGTGTGTGTATGCTAATTCTTATGAACACTTCAGAATTGATCTAGAATTCCCTTCTTTTCGTTTTTTTTTTCTGCAATAATTTCAAAGCTTCCCAAGGGATAAAGTCTCATTTTCACATATATTTCTGTTCTGCTCCCCCCCCCCCCCCTCTTCTGCCTGATTTTGCCTGTACCTTTCCAGGAGGGGGAAGAAGAGGATACCCCAAATTGTCTCTTCTACAGCAGCACCATGAGGTGGCTACAGAACTTTCAGGTTTGTAATAATCTTTTCATGGCGTTCACAATATCAAAGGCAAGAATCTATATGAGATATTCATTAAATCTCTTTTTTTCTTCTAAGCAATCAGGGGCTGGTGTATATTTAGAATTTGCAGTTGACATGTTCCCCAAAAAATGAAACCCCAGAATTGTAAAAATTCAAAGGAAATTTAAAAAAAAAAGGCTAGTTCCAGATTGTGCTCGTATTGATTTTAGCTGCATTTGGAGATTCAGTGTAAACGTGAATAACCTCACTTTTGAGTTGTTGTTGATTATTTGTTTTCATTGAGAGGTGCCATTTTGATTGTGATAAAGATGATAATGATGATTTTGGGGTACTGGGACTGTGTATAGCATGTGTATAATGGCTCAAAATCTTTTCGAAGAAAATTTTAGAGTTCACACAAAACATTCTACAGGAACACTTCTTCACACAAACTGAGATGAACATAGCATATATCTTACAGAAGTGTAAGTAAAACCTATCATACTGCATACTGCCAGTTGATAGAATTCTGTTTCAAACGTGCTATTGAAAGACTATGCAAAATAAAATGGATCCCACAGTTACACATGTATGTGCAAATTACTCTTTGCTGTAAGATTGGAGTTTAAGATCAGACTTTGAAGTACTGGCATTCAGGCCTTGAAATAGGATTTTGGAGGGGCACGGCCATTTAGAAAAGGGCACTTTTTCCAAGAGGCCAGGGCACTTAAGTCAGTCAGAGGGGCACCAAGGCCACATTGGAAAGGGCATGTTTGGTGTTTATGAAAAAAGACAAGAAAAACAAACCGAGAAAAACAAACAAACACACACACACACACACACACACACACAAAGTGCAACACACAACAAAAACCTCTTCCCTACAGCTGTAACACTTTCCCGATCTCCGCGTTTCTATCAGGTGAAACAACATTTTTTTAAACACGAATAAAACAACAGTAGGTATTGATTGAAACTCGACACCCTTTCAGGCTGCCATGAAACTTCAAAGCACATTCCGACAGCTGGCTGGCAAAACCACAAGGCAAAGGAATTTGCGTGCGCGTGTAGACATTGCTATGATTAGTCTGTGACAGACAGTTCATGACCTCCAAGAATGCGCCAGTACGCGCGGTTTCTTCTGTTGATTGGTCTCTCTCTCTCCACCCCTCCCATTCCCCAGTCTGGCACACCTTGGCATCGTGGCATTTTTCTTTTTTCTTGGTGAACTTGGAGTTCACTCTTCACTACTCTATCTGAATACTAGTATGTGCTGCCTAGCTAGTACATACATTTACTCGCGGCCGCTGCGCTGTGGAGGCAGTCGGGTCGGCAAAAGCCGGTCGGGCGTACATGTACGTACACGTCGTCTCGCTCTCGTATCTCGGAAAGATACTTTGAGTTTGAATCAGATATATCGGGATGCGAGTGAACTGAAGGTATGATATTTGAGATCAGGAAAGTTGTTCAAGCTTATTAAAGAGACTTTGAGAAAGGGCATATCATACGTCATAAATAATAACTTTCATTCTAAAAGGGCACCACGGCCCCAAGAAAAAGGGCACATTTTTTTTGGCCGTAACTTTGATCAAAAAACAAAAGGCATTGCGGCCAACGAGAGGGGCACCGACGGCCATGGCCGTCGGTGGCCGTCGGTTAATTCGAGGCCTAGGCATTACCTGAGAAGCTACCGATCTCTTTGTACCCAACAGACCTGCGTACTGGGAAATGTGACAAGGCCAATCAAGCGAGGGAAGGTGTTCAACAACACTGTGCCAAAGAAGAAAGCTCTGAGTAGACACTACAAGTGAGTTGTTTCAACATTGTTTCATTCTTGTATTTTATTGCTTTTCATTGCTTGTATTTTATTGCTCTGTTGACCGTCCTTACTCAGGTGAATTACATATTGCAATATAAGATGCCTCTGGAATATTTTGTTGTTGGTGGTGATGGTGTTGTTATTTGTCAATGTGTATTTTTATTTATTTATTTTTTTTTTCAGACTAATTGATTTCCAGGCAAAGTTTCCCAACTTCCAAGTGAACTACTGGGCCTCCTTTGCCAAGCAGAGGGGCATTGAGGTGTGCCTGGGGCCCGGTATGTTCCACTCCCAGAACAGCCTTCAGCTGGTGGAGATGAACGATGGGCTCATTCACAGACCCATGGTAGGTTTCCTCAGCATGATCGTGATGATGATGATGATGATGATGAAGATGATTATGAAGAGAATGATGATGAAAGCAGTTATGACATGAAATAGGTCATCATACTTCATGCATTCTTGTTCAACTGTAAGAATTTTTTGTATCCTGCCATAACGGAAAAAATAATTCTTGATTGCAGTCTAAATTAAGACGAAAACTTTCTGATAATTCGATACATGTGTGTTCAAGATGTTTATTACAGTGTTTTCATATAGTTTCCTGTTATATGCAGTTGATGGCTCTGAACTTTGTGACACAAATAACTTGAATTTCAGAGTCTCATTTCTGTTGTATGTTTGCCATTATTTTGTGTATCTACCAGTCAGGTACATTTTCCGTGTTAACAATGTCTTTGATTTTATTTCAGGCGGACTGGAGCGTTGTGGAGCTTGAATACGAGGTCGGAGAGAGTCACGTCTACCTCTACACTTCCAATGGAGATGAAGTCAAAGTGAGTATGCATAATATCTCATGATGCTGGAAGTTCTCACATACTGTATGCAAGTATATCCCGTCACAGATTAAAATAAAAGCAGTCAACTGCGTTATCCCAAATGCCTGAAGTCCTTACCTGTTTCACGATTGCACCCTTGTCAATTTAGATTCTTCTGAAATTTTCCTCAATGAAATCTTCATTCATTCATAAAATAAAGAAAATATGGTAAGTAGTGTTAGCCTTTTAAGCTTGAGTCTTGCGAATCTGAAAATAATTGTTCACATTGAATACATCCATATACATGGAATAGCAATGTGAATGTAAATATTATCATGTAGGAGTCTTTAGATGTCTTTGAAATTGTTTTGACAAAGGTTTAGAGGAAGTTGGAACCTGCGTAGTGTCTGATAGTGTTGATTAAAGCGATGATGCTCCTGAAGATGATGCTGTTGATAACAATCAGGCGATGTCTGATTGGTGATGATGAATATGGCATTAGGCTCAATTCACAATATAATGAAGTTGTACCATGATAGTACATGTATATTGTAGCAAGAACAAATTGATTTTCATAGCAACAATGTCCGTTCTACATGATGTTCATGATTAATATGGGCAATACAAATAGTGGTGATATTTCAACAATGAAATTGTACTATTTATTATGTAATATTTGAGGCTGAGCTAGAAATTCATCTCTTTAATGTACACCATCTTTAGTGTGCATTGTGTGAATTGTGTCCATGTTAGTGTAACACTTTTGACGTAGATCACTTTTTATGCCTCCGCAACGAAGTGGCCGGAGGCATTATGTTTTCGGGTCGTCCGTCCGTCCGTCCGTCCGTCCGTCCGTCCGTCCGTACGTCCGTACGTCCGTACGTCCGTCCGTACGTCCGTCCGTACGTCCGTCCGTCCCGTTTTGTTTTTGTCGATATCTCAAGAACCGTGTGGTGGTTTTACATCAAACTTGGTATGAGGGTATATCCTTGGGGGATGATACTTTGTGTGGATTTTAAGGTCACAGGGTCAAAGGTCAAAGGTCACTGGTTATTTTGTGAAAAAAAATTGAAATTTCATGTTTTTCTCCATATCTCGCAAATGGTTCAAGGTATCTTCATGGAACTTAGTATATATGCTTGTACCGATGGGCAGTGATTATCTAGGGAAGTTGGGGTCATGGGTCAAAGGTCAGGGGGTCAAAGGTCAAGGTCAACTCCTCAAAATATCACTACTTTCCTTAAAATGCAATATGCCTGAAGGGGTTTTTTTTCAAACTTGATGTATGGCATGTATTACCCAATATATATTTTTGGGGAAGTTTCTTGCCAAAAGGTCAAAGGTCAAAAGGTAAAAGGTCAAGTGAAAGTGCTAAATTGCACTTTTTCCTCCATATCTCGAAAGTAACTCAAGGTATCGTCATGAAACTTACATATTTATGCATGTTCAACCTAACAGTGATTCTCTTTGGAACTGTGAGGTCAAAGGTCAAAGGCCAGGTTTAGATAATGCTATTTTCCCATTTGATACTGAAATTATGCTTTTTCTCAATACCTTGAAAATTACTCAATGCATAGACTTATAAAAGGGTCAAAAGTCAAGTAAAAATCATCAGTTCCCCAAATACCTGCACTCTGACATTTTAATCATTCATCCAATTGAACCTAGTTCTAGAAAAAGTGAACATTCAGCACATTTGTGTCAAACCTGTCATTTTAATATTTTGCCAATTGTGTGAAACTGTCATCACACATTGTCAAGACATTGTACTATAGACCTATTAGGAGAACCATGCATTATGGCGGAGGCATATCAGTAGCCGTAGCGATATATCTAGTTTGTTATTGAAACTCTCTTGACAGAACTTGGTCATCAACAAAGCTGAGGCAGAGAAGCACCATTTGGCCAGTGTCTCAAAGTGAGTCTTGGCTGCTGTTCATTTTCTCCCTGATACTAAATGATTGATGATGATAGAATTGTTTGTTATCTCCCTGATACTTAATGATTGATGTTGATAAAATTGTTTGTTTTGGATGGTTAAGACCCTCATTTGAAGTGGAAAAATAGATACCCAAAACACAGACATCAAAATTGATACATGAATAAGTGAATGCATGAATAGATAAATAAAAACTGAAATAAATAGATAAACAAAAATTGATACAAATTGATATAGACATCAAATTCTATCTCTGACTCAATAAGTCATTCGATCTGTTGATACTGCCTACTTCGGATTTGAGGTCACAGTGACCATAATATTCCATATTTTGTCATCTCTAGGGTACAAGGTGATATTTTGATTTAAAAGCAAAGGGAATGAAAAGGAAATCCAAAGCAGATTTGCCATCAGTTTGAAAGTGCCTCATTAGAATTTACCAGAATATTATTTGATGATCATTGATCAGTCAGTTGTAAACGGAAGGATCACTCACAATGAACTTTAACCTCTATCAGAAACATGTTTCAAGCAACTACACAATGTTTAAAGTACAAAGGTATGCATACAAGATTCATGAAGTTCTAATGCAGTTCAGATGTAAAATGCGCAAAAAAATATATCAACAATATGAATGTCGTTGTAGGGCACATTTTCATGTCTTTTTAAGCCAAAACATTTTGAATGGTACAAATCTGTGGAGTTTTCCAACTCTCAACCCTGGAGTGATGTGTGTTCACTCTGTGACCTATGTCTTACTCCGCACTGTAGGGTCAACTACAGCCGGCTGAAGTGCAAGACCTTGGGGCCAGACCTGGATGAGATGCAGGAAGTGTTGGAGGAGGAGGAGGAGGAGGTTAAGGACGCTAAGAGGATGAACACAGAGAATGAAGAGAAGGTATGAAAGTGCCACGCCCACTGGTAGTACTCTCCAATGTCAAGATTGTCAATATTAAGTCTCCCTGTGACGTGTTGATTTGATTCGTGGGAGTGAATGAATGGATGTAGAGTGAAAACTATTCATTCACCATTTTCTCCCCGTTGCAATGGGAGACTATTCAAGGAATGACGCTCATTTGCGAATGAGCATTTGTGATCAAATATACTGTAAAACATGATATATTCGCGGCATGAAATTTTCGTGAATTGGAGCCGACAGCCTTTCTCGCTGCATGAAATTTTCGCGAATTGCCACTGGCGTTCAATGCATGTAGTGTAGACAAAAACTTTCGCGTGCATTTTAATTTCGCGAAATTCGCGAAATTAAAATGCACGCGAAAATTCCTCGTTTTACAGTACATATGAGCAGAAATTTATAACACTGAAATTTGACTGACAAGTCTTTAGAATTGTTATAGATGGTCAGTTGCATTGTGAAATACAAAATACACCATGACTTATGAAATGTATGTTTTTGAGTACTCTTTTATTCATTTCATCTGAATCCTAAAGTATTCTGTGTCTTGATGTTGACTCTGAATCTCACCAAAGGATTTCATCCACAAGCTGGTGGTGGAGGAGTTCAGAGGCTCGTGGACGAGGTTCAATCGAGATGTTGTGTTAGGTCTCTACGACTCTTACAGCAAGGCTCAGGTATTGGGATGTAATGCATTTTGGCACTGAAAACTTTTGTTGGAAGAATTTCATTCAAGCAATTATCTTGTGATCATTCAGAATATTCTTGTTCCCTGTTTAAGACAAAATAAATTTCTGCATTCATAGTTAACCTAAGTAAGTATCAAAACAAAACCTATCTGCAACTTCTTTAAATTTATAAACAGAACTGAGTAGTATTAGTATAATTATGTCATTATACGTAAATGACAAGATTTTTTGGTTTGTATTTATCCTATGAATTTAAATTTTGAATTTTCAATTTTCAATCGAGATTGAGAATAGAAAAGAAAAAAAACATGTCTCACCATATTAGAAAAGAAAATAATGGCGCAGAAGAAAAAAAATTGAGGAATGTGAACCTGAAACTTAGATTGCACTTGAATGGATCTTTGAAAGTAAATATAACATCTCTAGATATACAAATGAATCATGCAATAGTCTTTGAACATTTTGTAGGAATTAAAAAAATGTTGTGAATGATCCAAAAGATACACATCATTTTTACCTATGTCTCCTCATGCTGACTTCCTTCTCACCCACATTTAGACCCTGAAGCAAAATCTCTCAACAGAAGCCCTGAAAGGAGTAAAGATGGACAGCAGTGCTCAGGCAGTAAGTGGCAGTAGGACTGTTGATTATAGAGTCTCAATTCTTTGAGAGATGACCCCAATATTAACAGAAACAGTGGTATATCAAATTCTGATGAGTCAGTGTGTTAGATGACTGCAGTGGTGTTTGGCAGATTGGCAAAGTTAGCATTTTTTTTTTTGCTTGATTTTTACCTGATTTGATTGACGCTTGAGAATGATTCTAAATCAGAACACGAGATATAACTTTTGCATAGCAATCATGACATCGTAAGACATTGTATTGTATTGTATTAATTCATGTAAGCAATCAGGAGATATCTATCACTCAATAAATAGACTCAGCAGTGTTGTATGTTCGTGTTTTCATTCAGCGAAGGCCGGCGGGTGGTCAGCAGAGTGGACCGGGCACTCCTTCCAGTGGGGCATCCAGCTCAGCAGCCGGAGCAGCTGGTCACTCCCCTAGCCCTGCGAGCAAGACACAGACGGGCCACGGGGCCAACATGCTACAGCAACTACTGGCCGAGACCAGCACCAAATTTATGGTCTTTACAGAAGAGGTGGGTCCATCATACGGAATGAGATGACCATCAGAATGATGAGGGATTGTGGTAATATTGAGACAATGATTATTAACCCTTGCCTGAAACTGTTTTCATCAACTGTCTTTTAGCACATCAAAACACCTGTGATTGAGAGTGTGAAGAATAGGATAGAACCATGGGTAGAGGGAGAATGTAGAGCTGTTTGTGAATAATTGATAAAGTCAACATACATACCTTATATCACTTACTGTTTGCTTTGTCTGTCTGTTTGTTTGTTTGTTTGTTTGTTTGTTCAGACCACAGGCAGTAACGAGCAGCTTTCAGGGGTAGTGGCTTGCACCAAAGATGATGTAATGACCAACAACTGGCATGGTGAGTTTATCTTACTGCCTGTCTGATTCAGTTTGCTCCATTAGATTCAAATTTCCTTTTTTATATGTCCAGAGTATTGCATAAGAAAGATTTTGGACTGTAATTATTACCACTAATAAGCATGCTGCAAATTGCTGATTAGATTTCAGATTTCTGATTAGATATCAGATTTGTCTGTTTTGGCTTGTCATTATTTCAAGATAAGTTTAGGGTCTGTTGATATAAGGTGACCTGTAAGGACACAGAATTGCATATGATACAGAAATAATATTCAAGTTTCTGAAAATGTTGGTCAATTCATTTTGAAGTCGATTATATTCATGATTGTGAAGCTAGCAAAAGTCTTTGACTTGCCCATAACTGTATTATTTTGTTAGTGACAATGATCACATGAGAAAATTGAGATGTTGCTATATTTGTGTGTGTATGTGCGTGATTTCCCAAAATTTTCTATAATTGTCTTTTTCTTGTCGTGTGATTGAAAGCATAATCAGTGTGTTACCAATTACCATGGTAACTGATTAGAGTCCTTGTTAGTCATGATTGCGAGTGAATATGAGGAAAAGAAAAGATTTGTTAGCACTTGACGATACTTTCACCTGCAGTGGAGCTTGTCAACAGTCAGGTGATGCTGCGAGGGTCAGATAGCTCAGGCTACGTGCTGGTGTGTGCGGCCAACGCACAGGTCATGCAGAGGTCACACTGGCCCAAGGTCATGGAGGGCAAGCTGACCAGCAAGACCACTCTAATGGGCAACCTGGACAGGATGCAGGTAAGTCCATTGTCAAACTGATAACCAGTCCCTTCTCCTTCTATCTTTGACCTCATCAGGTGGGGGGAGGGGTGGGATGAGAGAGCACTAAAATGTTTGATTTGTAAAGTTTGTAATGCTGTGTCCCATGTGTCTTTCTCTAATTTTCTGCAATATGACAGTAAACCTAGTACATTACATTGCACAATGTGTTAAAAGCTTGTCTCAATATATTATTCTGTGCTTCATTTTGTGCACCATGAGTTTCTACTTTGTAGATGTAATTGCCGTATGAGATACCATTAACATAAAAACAAAAACTCCCAATCTGTTTGTATATATTCAATTAAAGTTGTATGATCGTTTTAGATGAACAAGATTTGGTTGCACTCTAAGGTCATGTATTCATACTCACTTTTGTGTCCTCCAACACCACAGTACTTTGCCACCGTGGGTTCTCCATCCCAGAGAGCGGGCAAACCCGTCGGCAACCAGGCAGACGACGTCAAGTGGCTGGCCGTCTCCAACATCGAGAAGAACCCCAACCACCACCGCAGCATGAACGACGTCCCCGCCCTGGTCGGCAGTGGGGAGTCCGTGGGGGGAGTGGTCAGCGACACTGTGGGCGGGGCCTCGGAAGACGTAGAGAATGACGCCGTCCAGCTGCAGCGAATCATCTCGCGCTGCTCCTGCCACTTCTATTACACCATGTATGGGAGGAATGTGAACCCTTCGGCAGCAGCCCAGGTCTTAGCCAGAGGAGATGCAGACAGGGTGAGTGATGGGAGACGATATTCAAAAAGAAACTTCTGAGGAAAACTCTGGCAGGTACTACCGAGGATTCCGTAGGCAGTCAGAACAGGGAATGATGCTGCTGTGCAACCAGATAATGGCATTAATTTGCAAGACTGGTTTATATTTTTTCTTGAAAATTTCATTAAAAAATCGCCTTTCAGCATTAATCAATCAGATGAATTAACTGAATGGAGAACTGTAGGACAACTACCAGTACATTACTTTATGCATCAAATGATATGCATTAGCTTCCTAATGTGATTCAGAGATCCTATGAGATGTGGGGAAGTTTTAAATATTCATTTGTTTTAGTTCTGAGGCTAGGCAAAAGAATAATGAATAAAATTTGTGTAGTAGTATAGCTGGAAATATGACTGTATTTATGACATCTTGTGATTGAAATTTGACATTTTGTCGATAATGACATTTTTTAATGAAAATATAATGTATGATATAGTGAAACTTTTAGTCGTAGGTAAAGAATAGAGTGTTCAGTATGAATTACATTAGAGTTCAAGATTCTAAGGAAATAGAAGTGAAGAAAGATGGTTTGTGGGTTCTGCCTGAGAAATGTGTATTCATTCAGGTATTACAAATTCACACAATTTACACAGGATTGTGGATAGGGAGGGAGGGTCATGATGACCTGAGTGCACCAAAGGTTTCAGTCATGGTATTACATCACAATGATGTAACAATGTTTTTTCCTAGGACGATGGCGACGATGATGACCCACTGGGTCGCGAGGAGGCCATCGACTCCATCACCGTGGTCCACCACGACCTCGACATCTGCACCAACTCAGCCCAGTACTCCATGATCATGGACATCATCAACAACTTACTGCTCTATGTAGAGCCAAAAAGAAAGGCGAGTCCAACATCTTGAAGTTTTCTCTTTCTTCATTGTTATTGTGAAGATCATTTATGATCATCAATGGGTAATGGCAGTTGTATAGATGTCTGTGTACCAGAAAATAGATTTAGTAAGCCTTGTGTGTGTTTGATATTTAAAGAAGAAATGGAAAAAAAGAAAGATTGATGTGTCCACTGCTTGAATGTAAGCAACTGTGATTATGTTCCTTGCCTGCAGTGTGCAATTGTTATACAATGTAATTGCAAGTCTGCATGATCTCTGTATTCTTGCACTGTGTCAGACTCATGTCCTGAATTATTCCAACGTGAATGGAGACACAATAACTTGAGTTGGACCAAAGTGTTTGGGGGGTCTTAGGAATCGGCAGATCTCTTTCAGCTCCATTATTTGAGATTGTCCTTTGTTCATACTACACTTACTCTCAGAGGGATCGTTTTGTAAAACTAAAATCTGACATGTGTGTGAACACATCAGATTTTAACCTGCTGGATACCTCACTGGTTAAGTGTCAAGGATTGACCCATGTTCACACTGGACTGCAGACAGACTTTTTATTCTGGTCTGGCTTTGTGTTTGTTGTGCAGGAAGCCATGGCCAGAATGCAGCACATGAGGTTCGCCCTGCAGCTGAACACCATGGAGGACCAGAAGGGACCAATCATGCAGCTACAAAACTCACTCAGGTGTGGCTCTGGGAACCTCAGCTCACAGAACCATCAGTGCGATGACCCTCCCTCATATGGGGGGGGGGGGGGGGGGGGGGAGGGGAAGGGGGTGATAGAGGCCATGCCCTGTCTGGTCCTGTACCTCATTTCCGTCCACTTTCATCCCCTGAGTGGGGAAATAACATTCCTTAATGCATTCACAAATCTGTCCATTCGAAATGGGCACAATTGTCAAAGTCTGTATCATCAGTTCATTGCAAAGCAAATTGTGGTGACATATTCATTTTGATCAAAAACAGATATCAGTAAGAGTACCTACCAGATATTGAATTTAACTAAAGAAAAAAAAAATGCTAATGCTAAGAAATATCTGTTAACCAATTGAGATGGAATTAATTGACAGTCAGTGCTGTATCCATCTGTTGCCATCTCTGCTACATGTCAACCTAACATACTGTTTGAGTATACTTGAATATTTCAGTTATGTATTCAATCTCAATATGAATATACTACTTTATAGTAAGGAGACCTGACTACACATGGCTAGGCCTGATGTGAAATACCAGCTACTATAAAGTCACACTATTTTTCTGTGTGAATGTGTGTGTATTTCTTTCAGAAATTTCATCTCCCACAATCGGCAGATAGAGAAGGATTTGTTTAATGCTCACAGAGCCTTGGATGACTCGCCAAACGACCAAGTGTGAGTATATTCTCATCACCATGTCCATCACCTAGGTTACCATGGTTTTTATGGTTGTCAGCATAAAAACTACAACAACAAAATTAGAGAGGGGCAGTACATCCATATGAAAATCACAACCTTCTCACAACAACCCTCTGCTCACCCCATGTGTGATGCTCAGTGTGTGAGTTATCCCAAAACATGATCATAAGTGGAATCAATATACAACATACTCTTGCTGTGTGAAAGTCATAAGCTGTTTTCGGATGTGTTGTCCTGTTATCTTCACAATCCCTTGTACTTCACATATAAGTTAACCCGTCGAAGACTACTTCAGATTATACTCGAGCAGGTGTTGATGCAAAGTGTGTGTTATATCAAAATCAGCTTGTTCTCGATGGGGTTAAAAGAGTCTTTAGCAAGGTTCTGCTCCCCCCTTCCCCCCCCCCCCCCAGTATCGAAACCTAATCACTCATTAAAAGAAAATGTGCTTCTGCATTTGTATGTTTTTCTAGGTTGATGCGACGTGTATCAGACTTGAAGAAGCAGCTGTTTGAATCCAAAGAATCGCTCCTGAACGCTGCCGAAGACCTCCGCATCATGGTCAGGTAGGTGCTGAGAGAAGAACGATCATACTGCTAGTTATCTTCCGAGAAGTGATGTACCGCTAGCAAGATGACAGTCAGAGGGATCAATGATGAAAGAAAATTTTTAGCTGCTGGCAGACATCATTGGATACTGATTAAATGCTTGAACATGTGAAGACAGAGTATGGGTGGAATATGTCTTGGATATACGTTATCCCTTGGCTGCATAGTTGCTGTTTGCACTGAAGGTTTGTTTATGCAGTGTGCATGTTGCTAATTTGTGCATTACAATATTTATTGTTTACCTTACACTTGGAACATTTACTATGCATCTGACCATCATAGGAGACAACAAAAATTGTACAATGAGATGTGGAATGGCAATATTGACAATGGGAGTAAATCCATTCGACAATCTTCCTTATAGCAGATGATGAGATACAAGCACACCATGAAGTTTTGAATGTTTTCGCATATTTATATCTTTCCTTTTTCACTGTTGCTAGTTGCTACAAGGAGATTCAGCTTCAGATGGCCTTGAAAAGAAAGCTCCATCAAGGTAAAAACTAATCAATGCATCA
Source organism: Diadema antillarum (assembly GCF_040938485.1). Lineage (NCBI taxonomy): Eukaryota > Metazoa > Echinodermata > Echinoidea > Diadematoida > Diadematidae > Diadema > Diadema antillarum. Next base: position 32,983 of record NW_027270973.1, on the reverse strand, counting down.
AACTGATTTTATTATTGAGATGTAAAACAAAATGCAACAATAAAAGAAGAAAAAGCAGTGACCAGCACAAGTAGTGTTGATATTTCAGCACCAGTCTTGGTAAAGATTTCAATGGTTAAGGTTTGTTTGTTCAATAGATAGGTATATTTGTATTTTCATTTTGAGGTCTACCAAATTGGCAGGGTTGTATTTGTGTGTGTGTGTGTGTGTGTGTTTCTGCTAAATAGAGCTAAGATGTAATATTCTAAGACCCTGAAGTACATTGTAGCATTTAGACAGTTGAATCATATTGGGAGTTATCAATGCGAAAATCTGTTTGTAATTTTTTATTTTTTTTTTGATATACTGTATGATATACTCACACACACACTGTCATTTCTCATCTCCCACTCACTCCTGTCTTTCCCTACCAGCGGAGAGTGTGCGCATCGCTTGGAGGGTGGAGGTCTGCTTCAGTCTGGCCAAGTGGAGGTTGACGGAGGAGGACGGGCAACTGGGCATCGCTGACCTCGAACTCAGACATTTCAAGTACAGACACCACCTCCTCTCCCCTCCCCCCCCCCCCCCCCCCCAACCCCAACCCCAACCTTCTCCTAAACTTGCCCAGAAATTTGCTCATTAACCTTCACTGTGCTCTGGTAGCCTCTCAGGTCTAGATGTACCCTCAAACCTCTGTCAATGAAGAGGAATTATGTAATCTTTACAATTTCTATCCCATTCCAACAATCTGTAGTAGTATAAGACTGTTGCATTGCTACAATTGCATGCACTTGTATAACTTACATCATGACTTAAGTTTGAAAGGAAGTTAGCAGAATGCAAGAAAAATAAATGAGCAAGTTTTGACTGAATGCAGGGGTGGGGAAAAAAGGGAAAAATAGTGATGCATATTTTCATGTTGATAAGCCTCTTTCAATGCAATGTGCCAAGTGATATTACTCACATCCAAAATGTTCAAAATGATGTGTCATAAAAGAGGGACTTCATGAAATGTTTACACTGTCTTCTCATAATTCTTAGAATTAGCCATGTTAATGATAAAGGAAGAGGAGACTTCGTTTATCTGACTCCTTGGGATGCAGCCTGATTAGTGAGACTCTAAAATGTTGTCTCTCTTGCCTTCCTAGACTGTGTGCATACTGTGTGACAAAAACATTGATAATGACACTTACCACAGATGACATTCAACTTGATCTGTTGATACCGTAATGCTCTGAAAGAGGGTAATGAAATGAAGTGATCGTCATTTTCCAGTGTTGAATAAGAAATAAATTGATGGCCACTTTTTCTGTGTATACTGCGGACCTCTTCCTTTCTCCTCTCAGGTACAGCCGCAACACCAAGTCTGACGACTCCACCGAGAATCTGATGGAGCTTGGCTATGTGACCATCACAAACCTCCTGCCCAATGACGTCTACAAGGTAGGTAACTCCTGTGTAATTCTGCATTTGTTTGTTGTTTTTGTTTGGTTTTGGGGTTTTTTTTTTGGGGGGGGGGAGCTATGTCTAAACCCTTTGTCAAGAAGACTCTACTGGAAACTGAAGAATACAGTAAAAATTCACAAAATTTATGGGAGATAAAATTGTAGCGTTATATAAACATGATATGAATAACTGTTGAAGTTATCAATTGCTGATTTGATAAACTGACACGTTTGTGAAAGTCACAGCTTATGTACATATTGTACTATTTGAATTAATCCATAAGTTCATTAGACTCCATAAAACCAAGGCACCATCCCATTGTCATTTTCTTTGTGGCTGCATATACAGAGACCGCTGGAATAAGAACAATGTTTATATCTGTTGATTATTAGAAAAAATGCATTTTGATAATCTATAATATTCTGTCAGGAAAATAACACATAAATATGTGTATGTATGTATGTATATATATTTTTTTTTTCAACAGTGTAGCATATGACAAGTGCTATGCTTACTCATTAGTGTTTTGTTCTCTTACACTGTCCAGGAGGTGCTCAGACCACAAGACACCAGTGGACGGTCAGCTCAAGTAGCTCTCAGGGTCATTGCAAGGGGGAAGCCACCAGGTCAGCCTTGTCCTTTGCACCTATTGTGTAATCTGAAAAAGCTTGTCATACTCCCGAGACTGGGCAGTCAAAGTCTTTTGCACAATGTTGGGTCTTCATTATTGACTACAAGAACTTTATCACAGGCATAATTATGTTTGTCCTCCGCTAGACTTGTCATGAAAGTATATTAGAATTGATCAAGTTTTCTTCTCTTCCTGCCTTCATGCCCACTAGGGTGGATGGCTGGTGTGGATACACCTCCTCTATTCATCTCTATCCTGAGCATCCTTCTCTTTCCTTACTACTGTTAGGTCTCATCGATACAGTCCTGTTGCCTTCTTAAGTGTCTTCACTTCTTTCTCTCATCCACTGCGAGTCTTCTTCTCCTCCTCCCCTCTCCTCCTTCTATCCTCCTCCTCCTCCTCTTCCTCCTCTTCCTCTTCCTCCTCCTCCTCCTCGTCCTCCTCCTCGTCCTCCTCCTCCTCTCTTCTTCCTCTTCCTCCTCCTTCTCCCTTCCTCCTCCACCTATTCCTCTTCTTACCTCATACATCCACCCTCCCCAGCCTCATTCCCTCAGCTTCTAGCTCAGTTTGATGTCAAAATAAGATTTTTTACAATTTTTTTCTAATTCTCAGACATCTTAAGAATTGTCAGCAAATTGTCAGCACTTAAGGCAAATTGATGCTGTACCATGGGTGAACCAGACATGAGTATTTCTGTTGTAGGGGAGAGAATGAATGGACTTCAGTGACTGTTCTCCTCCTGCTTCTCTCCTAGTGGGTGGGATCTCTATGCAGGAGAACTTTGAGGTCAACGTGGTGCCGCTGACCATCCAGCTGACCAATCGCTTCTTCAAAAAGACCATGGCCTTCTTCTTCCCTGGCCGCCACATGGAGCCGGACGGGGCGTCGGCTGCCTCCGCCGCGTCATCTGCCACCAACGAGGACATCCTCAAGAGTGAGTCATAGGTCAAGGGTCAGATAAATGTGTGGCGTTTGGAAGTCTTTGGTCAAGTTTTACACAAGAGCAACTTTTGATATCTTATGAATGGATATAAAAACTTTGACAGTGGACGTGCTGAATGAAGGAAGTTTGATTTCCATACATTTGAGATACTTGTGCATTAAATGTATTACTCATTTGAGTATGTTCTTGTCGAGTGTGAGCTTTAAAATTTCTATCAAGGAATTATATCATTACTACCGTACGTGTGAAATGAATGTTTTTGCCTTCTCTCCTTCATCATGCATAATGGTTTCACTGCGTGATGTTAATATTTGCACTTTTGAAATCTTACACATGCACATCTACTGTAGTATACAAAGGTACCTAAATTATGAAGTAATGCAGTGTGCAGGCTTAAAACCTATTTATTATGCAGTAAAATGTAATCATAGAAATTTCCCTTGATGCCATTTGATACTCAATTCTCCATCATTTCACCAAAAAAAAATAAAATGGATGAAAACAGATTGGACTACTATGAAATTTAACTTTAGTGCAAAGATTACAATCATTGTGTGTGCCTACGTTATATAAGATGAGGTTTGTGTTAATTTCCGGTGTATTCTTTTTCTATTACATCGAAGAAATCGACTCGGATGAAACTGATACAAACACATTCACGAGGGTAAGACTTTTCTCCATGTACTTTCATGTTGGTGGGGAAAGAATTATGTGGATGGATGGGATATAGCCAGGAATCAGAATTTTCTGTTAGGAAGTATGAGATTTTTTTTTATGCCTCCGCAACGAAGTGGCCGGAGGCATTATGTTTTCGGGTCGTCCGTCCGTCCGTCCGTCCGTCCGTCCGTCCGTCCGTACGTCCGTACATCCGTCCGTACGTCCGTCCGTCCCGTTTTGTTTTTGTCGATATCTCAAGAACCGTGTCGTGGTTTTACATCAAACTTGGTATGAGGGTATATCCTTGGGGGATAATACTTTGGTGTGGATTTTAGGGTCACTGGGTCAAAGGTCAAAGGTCACAGGTTATTTTGTGAAAAAAAATATTGAAATTTCATGTTTTTCTCCATATCTCGCAAATGGTTCAAGGTATCTTCATGGAACTTAGTATATATGCTTGTACCGATGGGCAATGATTATCTAGGGAAGTTGGCGGTCATGGGTCAAAGGTCAGGGGGGTCAAAGGTCAAGGTCAACTCCTCAAAATATCACTACTTTCCTTAAAATGCAATATGCCTGAAGGTTTGTTTTTTTTTTTAACTTGATGTATGGCATGTATTACCCAATATATATTTTTGGGGAGGTTTCTTGCCGAAAGGTCAAAGGTCAAAAGGTAAAAGGTCAAGTGAAGGTGCTAAATTGCACTTTTTCCTCCATATCTCGAAAGTAACTCAAGGTATCATCATGAAACTTACATATTTATGCATGTTCAACCTAACAGTGATTCTCTTTGGAACTGTGAGGTCAAAGGTCAAAGGCCAGGTTTAGATAATGCTATTTTCCCATTTGATACTGAAATTATGCTTTTTCTCAATACCTTGAAAATTACTCAATGCATAAACTTATAAAAGGGTCAAAAGTCAAGTAAAAATCATCAGTTCCCCAAATACCTGCACTCTGACATTTTAATCATTCATCCAATTGAACCTAGTTCTAGGAAAGTGAACATTCAGCACATATGTGTCAAACCTGTCATTTTAATATTTTGCCACTTGTGTGAAACTGTCATCACACATTGTGACATTGTACTATAGACCTATTAGGAGAACCATGCATTATGGCGGAGGCATATCAGTAGCCGTAGCGATATATCTAGTTTCTTTCAGTGATGAAGAAAGTGGCAATAGGGCATATAACTACAATGTACATGTGTGAGTTGCATACAAGTAAGACCATAAACACTTGCATGTCATGGCATTGGGATTTTGGAATGAGCTACCAAGAGAGCAAGGTTTGTTAGATTATATTGTATTCCAGAGCTCTGTGACTTTCTTGCATGTAAAGTGTACATTAAGGAAACAAAGTGCACTCATACTGAGCAGCTCTGCCCGGCTGCATGTCATGTGACAAGTATTAAATCCACTTTCTTGTTATTTCGTTGTTTCAATTTTTTATTATCCCTGTAAACAGCCTCTGTGGTCCAGCATAAACCTGCTGGTTTTCAGCCACGGCTGAATTTGTGTCAATTTTAGAACTTGATGTGCTGATGCATACTCTAATTGACACAGGTGTCCAAAACATGAGAAAAATTGAAGATGTGTTACATTGTAACTTTGATGTTTATGTTCAAACTGTGCTATTGGATTATACCAGAAGATGACATTGCCTGTGTTTGGTTTTAATGATTATGTCATTGATAAGAGACAGAGGCTGCGTTTATCAACTTTCCCCTGTTTAAACGGCTTTCAAAAGCCGTTTCCAAAGCCCTTTAGAAACGGCTTCCAAAATAGTTGCATTTATCAACTCTTCGCGAACACGATAACTGGCCTGTCACTGTACAGCTGCATTGCGCAATTCGACCCGAGGAGAAGAGGTCATGTAAGGCGTGCATTGTTCGTAACTGCAGTACAATACTACAAAGCCGTTTCAAAACAGCTTTGTGTTTATCAACTTCAAAAGGCTTTTACAAACAGGTTTCTGAAAACCTGTTTAGGAAACCTGTTTGGAAAGCCACAAATTTGCAGCTTTCGAAAAGGCTTTCCGAAAGGGCTTTCAAAACAGATTTGCGTTTATCAACTCGTAAAAATTCCTTGAAAGCTGTTTGGAAAACCTGTTTCTGCTGAAAAAAAAGAGTTGATGAATGCACCCAGAAAGACAGAGAAACATCTACTTGTATTAATGCTAAATCAAGATTAGTTCAGTATGTCTGTGTGTTTGTTTTCCTCACAGAGTGGCAGCATGAGATCTACCAGTAGTGATGAGTCCAGTGTGAGTGGCACGCTACAGAGAGACGTCCAACCGCCAAAGGTATCAGTGCCTTCTTTTTCTTACACTTTACCACTTGGCTGAAATCATAAATGGCAGTTGTTAAGACTACAGCTCAGTTCTTGTTGATGTTTTATGGCAAACTGTAAAAGAGATATTCCGCCAGCAAAAGTGTGATTGCATTCTCATTGGTAGAGGAGGCATCTTGTCCAAAGTCATGCATGCCATCCATTAAACTTGTAATCAAATTCCTGGTAAGTTTTCCAGCACACTTTCAAGAAATGATCTACCAATAAAGGCATCATACTACTTCATTATAGATTAGACAGTTATCTATCCATGAGGCAGATGGCATTTATCAAAAGCAGTGTTAAATCACCTGTCAATTCTTGTGGTGTAGTTCAAGATGTTCAGCTGACGGGTGTAATTACTGCTGCACATTAGATTCATTTTTTTGTCTGATATAGAAATGTGCCTGTAGGAATTTACAGAACTTCTTCATGGAATGATACTTGCACATACAGTTGAACCTCTCTTATCCGGCCATATCCGGATCTCTCTATTATACGGACGCAATCTCGCCGTGATTTTTTTAAATAATTACGGGAGGAAAGGGGGATTCCCAACTCCTTGAGAACTCCTACACAAACACACATGAATTACATATACTTGATACATTTCTTAATAATTATTTAGGTAAATGATCCCAAGAATGTATAAAAGAAAATGATTTCATTCTTGCAAACACGAACCTCTATTTTGGGGTCTGTTACTGAGTGTAACAATGAAAAGGTTGCAGTATACACATTACTACATGTGGTACTACAATGGGCTACATCAGTACATGTGTATGTATATGTACATGTATAAAGCATTGAGTCTCCCGTATCCGGCCAAATCCCTTATCCGGATGAGCCCCGGTCCCGACTTGTCCGGATACGAGAGGTTCAACTGTACATGTACCTGGTAGATTTTCATGCCTACGAGTGAATCATGCCAACAGTGGTAATTTATGATTTTGTTCACCCTTTTTGAGTATTGTTCTAGTTTGCTCTTAGGTTTAATTCTCTCATGGGCATTATTAGTTCACACTTGATTGATGAGGTACAGTAGGACAGTACCTGAACAACATTTCTATGCTAGATTATGTGAGAAATACTACCTCGTAAATGTGATTTTGGCTCCTTTAATGTTATATTTTGCTCTTTTACAGCCCAAACGGAAACAGTTGCTGTCCAAGTTGAAGAAAACTGACGACATCGACAAGATGAAGGTGAGACCTTACAAATTCTTTACAAAACATTTGATGGAAAGCATGAGATGTAAATTAACCAGACATAGGTTTTTCTTGCATTACTGTAAATAAATGCCAAGCGCTTACCAGCGATTGCACGATTTTCATCATTTCTTTTCCCCAAACTGTGACCATGTTCTTGTGAAAGGAGATCTGTACAAGGGAACGTCACTGCTTTCTGAGTGCCTGGATGTCATCTATTACCTACAGACCTACAGTTATTTCCACCCCATCCACTCAAATCTACTTTTCTCCCCCACTCTATAGGAGCGAGCTGCCCAGAACACCATGTTCTTGTACATCAAGATCCCAGCTGTTGCCCTTCTAGTCAGCTACAAGGTGAGACTCATTCAGCGTGCTACCTCTTTATAGTTCCATGGTGCCTTGTTTGAATCTTAAAGCTTTGAATTAAAGGTACTGTGTACAATAAGGAGCAGTGATTTAAAAAATGTCAAAATATCACATTTGATGCATTACATGTGTAGGTCAGTTGTACGTATCATAAAACAGCCTACCATTTAAAATTCCATGAAAAAGCCTAAAATATAAGGAGATATCACTATTTTTCTCAATACACCATAACTATGGATGGTTTATTCTAGAAATAATTTTATCATAACTATTGTTCACATCTTGTATATTTAACAATACTTAAAATTGATTATACTGATTAACATTTTTACATCGGTTGTATCTATTGCCAACTCACATTTTAGAACTATTTTGAAGCACAAAAGCTGGGTTTTTGTTTCATCTGCAAATGGTAAATAATGCATAAAAAAAAAAAAATGATATCTTGCATTTGTCATGATGCTAAATGTTGCCTCACAAGTAGTGCACACTTCAAGGCTTCTGCCAAAGTGCGGATTATTTTGCAATACATGATGCAGTTTGTGGTGAAAATGATTAATATAGCAGATGCAATAAACGATCCATCATTTAAAAAGCTTGTATCCCACTTCTCATTATTGAATTCCCCTACAGGGAGAGAAGGACAAGAACATTGAGGACGTACACAACTTCCACCTGATCCTACCCTCCCTGGAGTACCACAACAGGACCTGGACCTGGCTAGATTTCCTCATGGCCATGAAGAAGGAGTACAAGAATGCCCTGGTGTCACAGGTGAGGGGTCAAGGGTCAAGGGAGGGGAAAGGTCACTGAGGTTTGTGCAGCTTTAAAAAACAAACAAACAGATATGGAGTTGTTTGGGATGAAATTTGTGCCAAGGTAGAATTCAAGACCAGCCTGTGGAATGCCATTAACATTGTGTGCAACAGGTCACCAGTGGCAGTGAGAGATGAAAGGGGATTGGAGGGTGATTATTACCTCCACCAAGGGAGGAGGTTATGTTTTCGTTACCGTTGGTTTGTTTGTTCGTTTGTTAGTTTGTCCTTGTGCAAAATAACTCAAAAAGTAGTCAACGGATTTGGATGAAACTTGCAGGAAAGGTTTAGAATGATGCAAGTAACAGATGATTAAATTTTGGTAGTGATCCGAGAATTTTGGGGGAATTTATGAAGGATTATGAACTTGGGAGTTCAGGCTGCGCGTATTGAGGTTTGCATGCGCGCACTAAAGTGCGTGCTCTAGTTTCTGCTAGGGCGAGGCGTGCCGTGCAGCTGAGGGTTTATGACGTAACAAAGGCTTCTATATTGGGAAATCAGGCGACTTTCAGCACACAATGCTACGAGTAAGTATTGGTGGAAATCACTGATATCTCTATGGAAAAACAAGATCATATCAGTGGTGGAAATGAGCTGCATGCTTGGCGGAGGTCTGCGCTCTCAGAGTGCTTCTCTAGTTAAGTGAATATTTTCTTGTTAGCGTGAACATTGTTTACATGTGATTTTCTGAAGACTTTTAAAAGCCCAGGTTAAAGGATGGACACTGATGGTAAATCCTGGCAGTGTAGCTTAAAAAAGTAGCAATGCTGTAATTTCTCAAAAGCCATGAGCAACAAAATCCGGATCTTTCCCACAATCTTTGCAGGCAATCAAGGAGAAGTTGTGGTTCAAGATCGGTAAGGAGGACCCAACACCAGCGAGTGATGCGAGGTATGTCCATCATCATCATTGTCACCATGACCTCATCGTGGCTGTCATGTCATCCATTCCTCACAGTTTTTGTTTGTTTGTTTTGTAAAGAATACTACATTAACCCTTAATCATGTGCTATGTGCAATCCTTTGCCATGCTGTTTAATTTGTAAATTGTTCTGCCACAAAAAAAAAAAAAAACGAAACAAAAAAGTTACAATGATTATTGCATTTACATCTGTAGGAAGGGTGAGTGTTTCCCCTTGCCCTGTGCAAATAGATTAGATTGTTATTTCTTGCAAGGGAAACAGGCTTTATGCAAGTATGTCTTTTAATCTACAGATGATAGCAACTGTAAATGTTCCTCTATAGTCAGTGTAAGCCAAATATGATGATGTCTAGTTAATAGTAATAGTAATCATGGTTAGATTTTCTGCTTTGTATGTTTTAGTGACTGTAAAAGTGGAAATCTTTACCGCATTTTGGGCAACGTGAAACTAGCGCAAAAATAAATGCACAAACAATTTTTATTTTGATTGTGCCGAATTTAAAACATGCTAAATTCATCTTCCCCAGGTAGCTTGAAAAATTGCTATTGCCTCAATTTCACAGTAGTGTGCACAGTATTCAGAAAGCTTGATGTGGTACACTATTCGTTTGTTTACAGAGAGGATGTTGACAAGGCCAGACTCTTGATGGGACAAAAGGCAACCAACATAGTAAGTATTCAAACAGAATTTTCAGTAATTGTAGAGTTACTACAAGTCATGTTTGTCATGATTCAGCCAGATTCTTCTTTTTTTCAGATACACAATCTCTTCATAAGAAATCTAATGGAAGGAAATGTTGTCATAATGGTTTTGTTCATTGATTTTTTTTTTTTTTTTTTTTTTTTGGGGGGGGGTTAATGTGTTGTTTTATGCATTAGAATAAAAAGAAAATGACACTTTTATATCACAGTATGTACATAAAGCACAGCGCTTAGTAGTATCACCTCTTCTTCTAATGTTCTTTCTATTTTTGTTTAAATCCTCCATTGGGTCTGATGATGTATTACACCTGTTGAATATCAGAAATTTGTTGAAATGAATTAAAATTCTATTTCACGCCAAATAATGTAGTGAAAGTTATTATGAAATGATCACAGAGTCAGTGTATAACAAAATCCTTTAAGTGTTCTTCATGATCAAGCAAATTGTCAAGATGTACATAAATAAAGACAGAGTGCAATGGGCATGTCACAAGGACTAATTTGGAAGCATCTGTCACTTTTTACTTTCAGGCTACTGAAGAGAAGCACTCTAGTAGGCGGAGCCTGTTTGGAAAGGGGCAGACTGGTCACTGATGAATGATGATTATAGAGAGAGATGGTAAGAGAGAGGGATAGCACTCTGGTAGGCGGAGCCTGTTTAGAAAGGGGCAGACTGGTCACTGATGAATGATGATTATAGAGAGAGATGGTAAGAGAGAGGGATAGCACTCTGGTAGGCGGAGCCTGTTTGGAAAGGGGCAGACTGGTCACTGATGAATGATGATTATAGAGAGGGATGGTAAGAGAGAGGGATAGCACTCTGGTAGGCGGAGCCTGTTTGGAAAGGGGCAGACTGGTCACTGATGAATGATGATTATAGAGAGAGATGGTAAGAGAGAGGGATAGCACTCTGGTAGGCGGAGCCTGTTTGGAAAGGGGCAGACTGGTCACTGATGAATGATGATTATAGAGAGAGATGGTAAGAGAGAGGGATAGCACTCTGGTAGGCGGAGCCTGTTTGGAAAGGGGCAGACTGGTCACTGATGAATGATGATTATAGAGAGGGATAGTAAGAGAGAGGGTAGCACTCTGGTAGGCGGAGCCTGTTTGGAAAGGGGCAGACTGGTCACTGATGAATGATGATTATAGAGAGGGATGGTAAGAGAGAGGGATAGCACTCTGGTAGGCGGAGCCTGTTTGGAAAGGGGCAGACTGGTCACTGATGAATGATGATTATAGAGAGGGATGGTAAGAGAGAGGGATAGCACTCTGGTAGGCGGAGCCTGTTTGGAAAGGGGCAGACTGGTCACTGATGAATGATGATTATAGAGAGGGATGGTAAGAGAGAAGGATAGCACTCTGGTAGGCGGAGCCTGTTTGGAAAGGGGCAGACTGGTCACTGATGAATGATGATTATAGAGAGGGATGGTAAGAGAGAGGGATAGTACGATTATAGAGAGATATAAAGAGAGAGGGATAGTACAATATGTAAGAGAAAGAGAGAAAGAGACATTACAAATGCTGACATGTGTCAGTGGTCCATTGAAGTTACAGTATTTTATTCATATTTAAAAGAATGAAGATATTGAAAGGATGGGCAATATATTGCTAGATAGAGATAGGTAGAGTGGTAGATGATGTACACTGCTAGATATAGAATGGTATATAGATGGATAGGGAGATAGAAAGACATAGATGCAGGAATATATTTATTTTCAAGTTGTGTAAAGAAGAGAGAGAGAATGAGTGGGAGAATGGAGAGTGAGCGAGAGAAGGAGAGAGAAAATTGTGAAGAGTGAGTGCCAGAGGGCATTATATCCTACCATGTAGACAGAGAAAGAGGGAGGTAATATAGTGATGTATGGATTTTGCATAAAGAATACCTACTGAAAACATTTATCTCGCCCAATAAGGACTCACAGCATAGCAGCATTACATTCCTTGGTTTGTAAATGAAGCTGATTCATCATATTTGCATTAGACGTGTATAAGGTTGGACATAGTTGGCCTCTATGTGAGGACCGTATTTCATATGGCAGCATAACACAGGATTCTGTGGATGATTTATTAATCATGTGCAAGTAATTGATTCACCAAAAAGAGCAAGGATGGTTTCCTATGGCAATAATCAAACAAACTGTGGTGACTTGCTCTGCATGTAGTCCTGGCTTTTTGAGCTTTTCTTGTAGGTTTCTACTATTTTCCTATTAAGTCAAGATTTGACAACCAGAATGTAGTCTCTGTAGTTCACACAAGATGATCGCTACTTTGGTAATGCAGGTGGTCCCTTTGGTTATTATGAGTGTCACCTGAACAATGTAATAATGAACAAGATATAAGTGGTGTTGTTGGTATAGAGCCTCTTCGTCCAGTCAGGTTTTTCCGCACTGCAGGGCACTCAAAATGTCACAGTTGTTTGCATAACTTTGAAACTTTTCATCTGCAAAAGTGGTGACAATTTTATTTATATGACAGATAAAACAGGACATGATTGAAAGATAACTTTTTTCCTGAATTCATCGTTCTCGCAAAGTATGCAGGCAAAATGAACAGAGGTTGAATTTTCGGCAGTTCATTTTACCAAAGTTTTCACACCTTGTTCTTATTTCAAGAGGCTGTTTTGGATTGCATTTTCTCTGATCATATTTAAAGGGGATGGCTGGTAACTGATCAGTGGGAATGCTGGGGATGATTGTTCCGATCCTTGTGGGATTCATTTAAGAGTACATTATATATCTATTGTTGTGTGAAAATCATTTGCTTCAGAATGGTCTCATATTCAAGTAATGTGCAGTTTAATATTTCCAGGTTTGCATGCCTGTACCGTGACGGGGCGATCGTTAACGATCGCCCCGTCACTGTAACGTTAAATTTCATTGTCTGTCACTTTTGCAAAAGATCTGTGTAAGAGACAAAATAAAAACACTTCTGGTTTTACAAATATTTTAAGTAGGGACATCAGTAGCTGCAACTGTAATGGGAAAGTTGGTATGGTGGCAATTTCACCAGGCTTTTCAACTTCTGCATACATCAGTGGAACGGTGAAGAAGTTCAAAACAAATTTAACTCAGTAACTGAGGAAACTTGAAGGCCAAGTATGCTAAAAACTTGTAGCATTTTTGAAGTCACTGTTAAATTATTAGCAGCTAATTTAGTGACTTGATCTCAAATTTGATGTGTCACCTCAGCTTCTTCGCTTCCCATGCAAGATAGCATGGAACTATGAAACACACACATACACAAATGAATACATTTGTCTAAATGCTGTTTTTGCTAGGCAGTTGAAACCCATGTTATCATACAGTATAATGATATTTATTAGTGTAACTTATCGATATCTTTAGCCTGGGACAAATAAGTCTCATATTTGTATGGTATGGATACTAAAGTAATTTGCTTCAAGAGATACACATACAATACTAATGTTTGTAAATACAGTAGCTTATGTGTATTTGTACATTCATTTTTTATGACTTACATATGCCGATTTTTTATGCTGTTGCTAAGATATAGGAATATGGCGATTTATGTAAAAGACATCTAAAGATGTTTGTGGTGCAATGTCCTCGTTTTTGTGTAATTTCTTTTCTTTTTGCATGCAAAATTAATTATCTATTCCTGTCTTAATTTCCATGTAAAACATGGGTTAATTTGTATATTTTGTAAATGAATATATTAAGTATTATGAATATATCAAGAATTACCTTGCAATTTGTAATGTTGTGCATGATCAGTGTTCCGAAATCTCAAACAACTTTTGATATCTTGTTATCTTTTATGAATCATACGCTGATAACAATGCATCAGTTTTGTTGATTTAAAAAAAAAAAATAAAAAAAAAAAGAAATTCCAGTAGTGTAATTTGAGATAAATCCTGTAGCTCTCGAAGATTCTGGAGATGTTAGCATCTATTGACTGGATGGAGCAAAATATCTTGAACCAGTTAGTGTTGGTGTGGACAGTTGATTCTCCATGGAAATTATCTTGTTAATTAGGGTAATGAATGAATGCTATAAACCACACTCCAATCCACAGTTGTGTACACATGCTGCTATCAATTCAGTGATTTTCGAGAGGGACGGCTCCTGTTCATAGGTTACATGGTTAATTCAAACCTAATACCACATTGTACTGTAAACGATGATGATGTTATGCATATAAACGTTAGGTCTTGTATTACTTGATGCATGAAGGCCAGACATAAAGCTCCCACTCTAACGACCTTTGACATCTGCATACTGATTAGTTCACAGACAAACCAGAGCAGTCAGAATGTCATGTGGTCTTGCAACCAAGCCCAGTATTCATCTCTTCTCTGTGAGGATGGATTTGTTTATTGTGTACAAATGATTTGCATCGTGAATTAATCGAGCATTTGTAAACATTAAAATTGTGCAACTACATGTATTTATATAGATATGATAATTCTCAACCTTTGCATAAATGAATGACTTTTCCCCCCAGAAGCTACATGAAAAACAAGGAAAATGTAAACATTGCAGACAGAGGCATGCTTGTTTGATTAGAATAGCCAAATGTAGTTTGTCATTTTATTCCAAGACATGAAAACTCCTGATTACTATCCATCACAAGTATGAATATTTGCTCAGTGTCCTTCAAGTGTAAAAGATTTTTAAAGGTGCCATTTACGATAAGTGTATGACTCACAGAAGACAATAAAGTGCCACAGAATTCTAACGTGATGTTCATGTGCTTGAATGACTCCATTGTCTTATTCATTGGTCACTGGGACGTTATGCAAATCATGTCAAGTCACTGGAAAAAAATATTTCAGCACATTGTTAACTGAGGTATCTATGATGCCCATTGGAATCACAATTACATTCAACATCACAATTGTGCTGAGATCACGGGATTTTTCTTTTTTTTCAAATTTCTTTTCCCACCCAATGACGCCACACTTCATTGTTGCACACAGTCTTTCTTCCCGTTCATGACGAGCACCTTTGATACAGCATGTCAGTCAACCTCCATAACATCATGTACAAATTCCCACAAGCTTATGTTGACACTGAAACAAAGTCACACTGCCTCGGAGCACAGCTAATGAATCTCGAGCTCATACAAACATTTAGTATATCACCATAGCAACCACTCACATCACAATGCTAGCGACACATGCTGACTGGTAGCTTGTCGGTCTGTGTGGATGAAAGTCCTTCTCAAAGCAGAGCCTTACAAGGAGACACTGAGAAAAATGAGTGAATTTTGAATTATGGCAAAAATAAGCAGTTTCTCCATTTATTTGTCCAGAAAATGCACAGCACAAACAGGCAGTGATCTCTCACACTAGAGAAACAAGGAAGTGTCAAAAGTATGACACTCTAATTATAAAAAGCAGTACTTTTCAGTACAGACATTGCTAATTCAATATGATTTTTGAAAAGCAGGATAAAAAAATAAGTGTCTGATTTATTGGCCTCCTGCTACTGCATCTGCATCATTTAAAAAAAAAACAAACAAACAAAAACAAAAACAACAATGATTTTTCTTAAAATGAAAACATATCAAAAATAGTCCACTGTATCACAGGTTATACCAGTCATATTCAAACAATATAGAGATCCCTCAAATTTGTTGGATACTTGCACAGCTTCTTTGAAAAGTTTTACACTTGAGAGTGATTTTGCTTTAACTTTGGTTATTTTCAAGTACCATCCTCACACACACTGAGATGTTCAAAGATTTTACATGAAATCCTTTGGCACTTTCATGAAATTGAATTCAATGTGAAAGGTTAAAACTGGAAACACCAGGCTGTGTGCCTTTAACTGAGCACTATGTTTCTTTTCAAAGCAAGAAAACAAAAGATAGTTTGAAGACTTAGCAGAAAGAGTCAGCCCGATACCATTACAGAAGAGGAAATGAGACTTCATCAGGTTGACAACACTATTAAAGTACACTGTACTTGAGGAAAGATGCACACTTCTTATCTGTAATACATGTCATTTGATGAGCAGGGAACTCTTTGGTTTATCTCATTGTGTTTGTGTGTTTTTTTCCCTACAATTTTGGCAATCTTCCACCAGAGAGTGACAAGGCTAACTTCCTGAAAGTACACACAAGACTGGTATGAACACTAGTAAAACTATAGGTAGGAAGGGAAACTTCTTCAGAGATAGAATTGTCAGGGTATTTCTGAAAAATTAACAAAATGAAATGTTAATGAAGATCATGACACATCATCAACTTGCCAAAATGTTTGCCCAAAATCATCCAAACAACACCTCAGGGAAAGAAAGAAGTTTATGTGGACTTGTTTACTTGGTATATTCATTACTTTGTCAATATGGCATATTATTCATGGCACTGTTCTACACTACACTTATCAATGACTGTTCATGATAATCATCATTATCATTATGACAAAGCTATTTTTTTCCTCACTATCTGCAGGCACATGATCCTCGCAGTAATGGAAGATATATAATGTTCCTGTATGGTTAACATGATGAGCAATATCCCTCATAATCACATATTTATCATTTATCCAATCTCTCAAATATTTCTTAATATTCTAATAATGATAAAAACTTTCCTGTGTCTATTGATATGATATACATATAATACTCTGTGTGTTGCCTTTCTTTGGGCCGACTGCATTTCTTTTTTTTTCCTTCTTGTTTTTTAAAACAAAAATTATTGTGTGTTCAGTTTGGTATCTCGACAACCTTCACCCTGATAAGCTTCTGATATTCTCCACAGTGAACTGGGGATTACTAAGAGCTTTTTATAACATTTCCATCTTCCGTACTACAGATTGATAATCGTTATGTCTCATTTCATGCTTTTTCAGCCTTTCATAATGATGATAACGGTAATAACAAGAAGAATCATCAAGACTGATGTATGCAATATTCACACAGAGCTGTTTTCTTTAAGGGGGGTGGAAGACTACAATGTGTCAAGCCATGACGGGGTTGTTGCAGTTGGAAAATATCGGGAAATCCAAAAGCTGAACACGTGTCAATACGACATGCATTCCTTCCATCTCAGAGCAGACAAATACATGTAGATGCATAGTCCATGTTGCCTTCTGCTACTCTGACTGCAGTTTACTTTAATAGAAGACTAAAGTCCTCTCCCCCAGATTACAATTAAGCAACTCTTTCATGCCTTGTTTTACACCAAGAAACATTTATACTATCAAATCGGTTTATGACAGCCATCTGATCTAAAAATTTAGTTTCTCTGAAACAAAATATACCTGGAAAAAAAATAATAAATCAAGGCTCAGACACCTAGTCAAATGGAAGGCACAATTAAGAAATTGGCTGGAATGCTTTAATACTCTCTTGAAGATTTTCTTTCCTTTAATCTGCTTCCTTGATCACATTTGGCTTGAAGTCGGGAGAGACGACACGGGCCAGCTCTGCTGCATACATCTCGTACCTTCCCGTCATCTGAGTATGGAATCAGAAACATGCAAATCTTCAGATATCTTTCAAGGTCAACAAATTTTTGCTCTGATGAAAGAGAGTGATGCTGGATTCAGATCACTCCAAAGATGCGTATTTCTTTATTCTTTCAATGATTTGTGTGTGTGTGTGTGTGTGTGTGTGTGTGTGTGGTGTATATTTCAGCACAGTTACCCCTCCCTCTACTGTAGAGTACAAGCATATAATGGCCAAAGAGCCAAGGGGAAAAAAATGGTGATATGAAAGAAATGATGACGCACATTACATCAAGCTTCAAAATCAACAGGTACCGGTAATGGCATACCAAACAGCTGTAAAATGTGTTGAAATCCTCTAAATGTAAAGAAAACAAGAGACCCGCGGGTCTAGCGCTCACCTGAGTATCGCAAGTTCACCTTTCACGCAGTCACTAATCTAAATTATTCACAGCTCTACCAAAATTTGACCAGGCATTCTGAAGTAGAAGATGAAAATGTACAATAAGGGCCCAAATTTTTAAAGATTCCTTAATTTGGGGAATTGGGGGCCCCCTGGGACCCTCTGGGTGGGGCATGGTGCCCATTTTGATAAATTGAGATCCTGACCCCCTAAGGATGCTACCTGCCAAGTTTGACGAAAATCTATCATGAGGTTTTCAGGAAGAAGATGACAATGTACGATTCAGGCCCCCATTTGGACCTTCCTAACCAACCCCCCCCCCCCCCCCACCCCTGCCCCCAAGAGGGGCACCCCTGGATCTCCTATGAACAAACTCGAAACTACAGTCATTAATGTACTCACTCATAGTATTATCTTAGCTGTATAACTTCTGATTCTAGAGAAAATTTTTAACGATTCCTTCATTTGGGGGGTCCCCTGGGTGGGGCATGGTGCCCATTTTAACAAATTGAGTTCCTAACCCCCTAGGGATGCTACCTGCCAAGTTTGGTGAAAATGGGTCATGGGGTTCTCAAGAAGAAGATGAAAATGTACAATTTAGGCCCCATTAGAACCCCTCCCCACCCCCCTCCCCTGGGTCCCAAGGGGGGCATCCCTGATTCTGCCATGAACAAACTTGAAACTACAGTCATCAATGAACTAACTCATAGTATTAACTTAGCTCTATCACTTCTGGTTCTAGAGAAGAAGATTTTTAAAGATTCCTTAATTTTGGGGGGTTTGGGCCCCCCTGGGGGCCCCCTGGGTGGGTCATGGTGCCCATTTTAACAAATTGAGTTCCTAACCCCCTAGGGATGCTACCTGCCAAGTTTGATGAAAATCGGTCTTGGGGTTTTCAAGAAGAAGATGAAAATGTAAAAAGTTTACGCACGATGCACGACGGACGACGGACGACGGACGACGGACGACGCACGACGGACGCCGGACGAAGGGCGATCGCAATAGCTCACTTGAGCCTTTGGCTCAGGTGAGCTAAAAATCCAACAAGAGGCACACAATACCAGTAACATAGATTCCCTTATTGTTGTTGTTTTTTCCAGCATGATTCCTAAGTGACCAACTGGCATAATGATAATCATCTTGTAATACCCTGACCTTTGATCTTTACCTCATCTATATTCAGCTCAAGATTAACTTCAAGAATTCACTGGTATCACAGACAGTGCCTATATTCAAGGGTGACCAGCAGCCAGTCACACTTCATCTTTATCAGTAATTCATCAGTGGCAGGTTCTATTCAAATTTAGGGATCTCCTCTAACTACAGACAGATATGGTGTTGTTTACAGGATCAACAAGCAGTAAACTAGTAAACATCTCAGACCCCTAACTAGGATTTTTATGGGAGGGTTCAGAATGAGAAAAAGGGGGAGGGGTGGTTCCGTGACTCATTTTTTTTTCTTTTTATTTCTTTTATTTTTTGTTGCCCTGGCAAATGGGGGAGGCTCGGTGGAACCCCCTGAACCCCCCTGTTATGCTTTGGGAATATTTGAGCACCTTTGGTACTCTGGTGTTTACTTTTATGTGACATCAGGGAAACATATTCAGTTTGGTTCATCATGAGGGGATGGGTCAAGCGCAACTTTTGTAGGACACGTACCTGAAAGGCCCACTTGTCCTTGATCTGTCTGATGAGGTTCAGGTCCACCTCAGTGACATGCAGGCCATCTCTGGTTCGGGAGAGACCCTGGATGGTACAGAAGCAAGGAGGTCCTATATCATGTAGCTTAAGGATCATCATCATTATCATCATAGTCATCATCATCATCATCATCATCGTCATCATCGTCGTCATGACAGCCTAGAGGCATTCTCATCAAAAGTATCATCATCGCCACCATCAGCACTGTCACATCCATCAAATCTTCACTGTTTATAAAATGAGTTTCAATTTCTCTCAAGTTTCTCCTGATTGACTCGACTGCCAAATAAGATTTTTTTTTTCCTTTTTTCTGAGGGGAACTATATGTCCACATCTAGTTACGTTATAAAAGCCACATGTCCATACATAGCTCCCAACAAACATGCCTGTACAAGATTTCAATATACATAAATATGGGATAATAAGTTACAAAAACCAATAGACTTACGGGCGTTCTGCTTCCATCTGGGGCTGCAACATAGCTGGTTCCTATGGACAGACAGATTAAAGCCAAGAAAGTTTTCTAACTGGTAACATACATAGACAAGTCAGAAGATACATTAGATCTGCAAACACACACATACACACAACCAACTTTGCCCCCCTCCTCCCCCCCCCCCCACACACACACACAGATTCATCATGGGATAGAATTAATAGAGTAATCACAGCTCCATCAAATTACTAGATTAATACTACACAAGAATGAATGGATGACTCAAATGCAAAGTGAATACATGCATACACCTCTGATGGCAATGGAATGAAAACAAACATACAAAAACACTGCATGCATGAAACTTTCCATGAAATTTGATAATCCTGAACAGAAAACTGTAGAAAGAATATAATGTTGAGTACAATTGTGACCCGCTACAACAAAAGGATCCGAAAGTCGGGGAGGACAATTTTCTGAAAACGACATGACATTATTCTCTTGCCCTTCCACTTTAATTTCATATATATAACATGACTCATGAAAGTACTCTGTTGCGGAGATATCGATGATTTTATTTGCGCATATCAAGTGGCTTAGGAAATCAGCGTTTCGAGAAAACCGCCTTTAAAGTTTTCCTTCCGATGCTATCATGATCAGACAGTCTTCACCGCTTGACAATAGAAGGCATGATCTTAGCAACCTCTACAATGTTCATTCAAGCTTAGCGCCAGCGGTCTACGCACGACCAATCAGTAACCAAGATGCCACGCACTGACCAATAAGATCACTCCCTTGTTGCTAGGGGCGGAGTCTAGCTGCAGCTAGCGCTAAATCCATATCTTCGGACACGTGTACGTTTTGTACCGTTGAACATGTTGAAAGTCAGAAAACCATGGCCCAGAAAAACACTATTTTCCTGCCTTTGGGAATTCCTTTGACCATTTAGCTTCGAAATTTCGGCAGATGATAGATGATACATTAGACTACAAAATTATGCAAAAAACGGAAAACCGATAGTTTTGTCCGATTTTGATGATCTGACTACAAACTCGATTTTCTCGGCCCAGCCGTCAGCGACTTTAGGATCCTTTTGTTGTAGCGGGTCACAATTGTATTTCTCAAAGGATATATTTCCATGAGAAATGCAGCTTCTTTGTGAAGAATTGTAATTTTGAAATAGGTCGGTCAATAGCAATACTAATTTTTTTAAAAATTACACAAATGACACGGAAATCAATAACTCGGGGAGCCTGCAAGGGGATAATAAATAATAATAATAATAATGATAAAGGACATTTATATTGCGCAGCTACTATACAGGGATCTCGCCAGCGTATTTGTCGGCGCCGACAAGCGTGCGGTTTGAAGAAACAATTGCCGACAAGGGTAAAACTTGCCGACAAGGGTAACACCACGCGTGAACTTGCCGACAAGGGTAACACCATGTACGCGTGAACTTGCTTGACGAGCTAAGTTCGGACCAATTTCTCGCCTTTTTTACTCTTTATTATCTGGCTATAAGAAGCTAGATGTTGAAAGGAGCAGCAGTTTACAAGCGCAAAAAGTTACGCACCGATCACAACAACGCGGCTCAACATAGCGACGTACATGTACTACATAGCTGCACTTACACACCACATCACAACATCACACACACTTGCTCACTCACATGCGCTCTGATTCGGGATCCACACACACATGCACCTAGTCTAGCTTCTGGACTCTTTTTACTCGTAGCAGTGATCGTGTACACGTCAAGCCGTATGAGGGCGTGACACCCGAGGATTGCGATACGCCGAGAACTGCGATACCCGAGTGGGCGCGCAGTCTCTCGAATATCGCAATCAGAAAGTTTGCGCCCTCTCTTGGCACCAAGGAAAAGGGGACGGAGCCCAGACTAACATGCACCATGCCAGGAGGTCCACCTAGTGCATGAAGCCGCCTGTGTGTACGACGGTATTAGACCGGGGGCCCAGAAGATTTATTCAGCTGAAAAGGGTCACACTTTTTAATGGTCTCATCATATAGGGATGTGTCCAAGGGTCAATAAAATGCATTGCTGGCAAGTCACATCCTGTACCGTAAGCCTAGGGACCACAAAAAGGGACCCCGAAAAATGGATTTATTCAGCCGAAGGGGGTCACGGACAAAAGTTGGTGGATATTGTTCCTTTGGGTGTACTTATCATGAAAACAGCAATGCCAGCTATTTTATTCTGTACGGGGCCCCAGACAGTAGCCCCAAAGGGCCCCAGAAATATGGTGTTATTCAGCTGAAAAGGGTCACGGCTAATTTCTTTTGCAATGGAAGTAGTTCCCATCAGAGATATCCAAAACACCAATGCCAGCTATTTTATCCTGTACGGGGCCCTAGACAGTAGCCCCAAAGGGCCCCACCCCCCATAGGCCTACGTACAAACACACACAAACATTGATTTTATTCAGTTGAAAAGAGTCACAGCTAATTTCTTTTGCAATTGAAGTAGTTCCCATCAGAGATATTTAAAACACCAAAGCCAGCTATTTTATCCTGTACGGGGCTCCAGACAGTAGCCCCAAAGTGCCCCACCCCCCGTAGGCCATACGTACAAACACACACAACATTGATTTCATTCGTGCAGGTGAGAAGAGTCACGGCTAATTTCATTTGCAATGGAAGGAGTACCCATCAGAGATATCAAAAACACCAAAGTCAGCTATGTTATCCAGTACGGGGCCCCGGACAGTAGCCCCAAAGGAGCTCCCCCCCCCCCCCCCCCAACACACACACCCACACTAGTTTCATTCAGCTGAAAAGAGTCACGGCTAATTTCTTTTGCAATGGAAGTAGTACCCATCAGAGATATCCAAAATGCCAAAGCCAGCTATTTTATCCTGCACGGGGCCCCAGTCAGTAGCCGCAAATTGCTCCCTCCCCCCCCCCCCCCCCCCACACACACACACATTGATTTTGTTCAGCTGAAAAGGGTCATGGCTACTTTCTTTTGCAATTGGTAGTAGGCATACTCATCAGAGATATCCAAAACACTAAAGCCAGTTATTTTATCCTGTACGGGGTCCCAGACAGTAGCCCCGAAGTGCACCCCCAACACACACACACACACACACACACACATTAGTTTCATTCAGCCAAAATGGGTCACGGCTAATTTCTTTTGCAATGCAAGTATACCCATCAGAGATATCCAAAGCACCAAAGCCAGTTATTTTATCCTGAACGGGGCCCCAGACAGAAGCCCCAAAGTGCCCCCCCCCCCCTCTCCACATACACACACAAACACACACACACACACACACACACACACACACACACACACACATACACACACACACACACTAGTTTCATTCAGATGAAGGGGTCACGGCTAATTTCTTTTGCAATGGAAGTAGTACCCATCAGAGATATCCAAAATACCAAAGCCAGTTATTTTATCCTGTATGGGGCCCCGCACAGTAGGGGAGACCCAGGAGAGTTGAGCCACTTTTTACATAATTTGTCATATTTCCCCCTAATTGTATTTTGGGCTGAAGACTTTCTTATGGTTGGAAGTTAAGATCATATGTCATAACCCAGTTTTGTTAATTATACGGAAGGTGATTGCATTTTAGAATAAGAGCCCGTTCAAAAAAAGATGTCAAATGGCACAAGTCTCCTGTAGGACGAGGAGAGTTGAGCATACCCGCAATGAGAGTTGAGCCACCCATGGGAGAGTTGTGCCACACTGTACTAGGGAGTGGGAAAGTCGTATATCTCGTGAGGATGGGCCCGCATAAATACATTTAATGTGCTGTTCTTATCGAATATCACTATTTTGTAAATTGAAATACAATGATTCTAACAGAGAACTATGATTTTTTTTTTCAGATAGAAAGAACTTCAAGATAGGCTTTCCAAGTTGTAGACAAATTGATGATGTCATCGAAATGTTCTGACTTAGAGTTGGCTACCTGGGGCCGACAATCAATAACTTTAAAACACTTCCATGACATATGCTCCGAGGACAAATGCTCCGGCACGAATTGCTAATGTTGAAGCTTACACAAACCCTTACCCCTACCTTAACCCTAACCCTAATCCAAATCCTTACCCTGCTCTGACCCAAAAACTCAATCATACCCACGAGGCTCACTCTCTCTTCGGAGAGATATTAATGTCAGAGCAATAATTGTCGGCGGAGCATATGTCGTGTCACCCTTTAAAACACAATAACTTCTTTGAGAAATCATTACTCATGAAGACAATAATTGAGTAAGCGAAAAAACCATTGGCAGCTTAATTAAAACTTTAAAACAACATTAAAACACAACTGATATAACCCTTACTTAGATCTTACAATGCTTTTCAGAGCTCGCTCAAACAGATATGCAACCTTGAACAGGAGATAAAGATTGTAGTGCGTGGAAATTAACATGACATTTTGTTTCATTTAGCTCACGTCAGCTTCAGGCTATGCTATTGATATTTATGTATCATCCTCTTTGTTGTGAATTTCAATTTCCATGGGGTTTCTTTCAACGTCTAAAGACAACAAGGGGCCATAAAACTTTCCAGAATTGCCTGAATACAGTCACATCTTTTCCAGTCCCATCCTTTCAAATTTCAGACGATGATATCATATTGTTAACAATATCTGCTCAAAAAATGTAGTCCCATGAACAACATAATGCCAACCAGTCTCTCTTCC
This sequence comes from Diadema antillarum, assembly GCF_040938485.1. NCBI lineage: Eukaryota > Metazoa > Echinodermata > Echinoidea > Diadematoida > Diadematidae > Diadema > Diadema antillarum. The sequence goes on along the minus strand of NW_027270973.1, from coordinate 8,338 downwards.
ATCTACCTGGCAAAACAATACAAAATAACAAAATGACCTCAACAAATGATTTGTTAGATTCAACGAAATGCAGAATACCATGATTGCAGTGTGAACCAACACAACTTTAACAATAATGACACAACAAATGATGGTGCCCTTCACTCTTAGAAAAAAAATGTGCTGATTACAACCTCTTCTTGTCCCGTATTTAAGATTCTTTATAGACCCTTTTTGTATAGGGTTCTACAATGTATAAAGAACCCTATACAAAAACGGTAATTTTTCTGTTTATCCATGTATCTCTTAAGTGTCATTCGATCTACACCAAATGCTCAAGCGGCAGCTCGAACACTGTTCAACTCTTCGACTGCTTTTGCTCCTCGCTGGAGCAATCCTGGATCACTCCAACGGTCTGATGTCCTTTTGTATTTATTGTGGCATTGTCTGAAAGAAAAGTAAAAATTTGTATAAAAGATAATGGTAAAAGGAGAGTTGAGCCATGGATCATGTCTCCTCATGATGAGTGGCTCAACTCTCCAAAGGTCGGCCATTTTTGCATGTGACTTAACTACCACTAGAGCAGTTGCATCATATTTAACCAAAAACATCAGAAATAATCAACAATGCAGAGGCTACGCGTTGCCCATATTGCGACCAAAGTAACTGCAAGTATATGAATAATAAGAAGGGTCTTACCTCTAACTCTCAAATCCACTTTTCAGCACGATATTTGGTTTTCCTTTCACAAAATCTCCCATGAGTTACCATGGATCTTGCTGACTTAACTGGAAAGAAAGTTATATTATACACTACCAGCAGAGGGAGTTTTAACTTTTTATCTAAAGTGCAAGTGTGAGATTTAGGGGGTGGATCAACTCTCCTTGTGGCTCAAGTCTCCTGGGTCTCCCCTATAGCCCCAAACACGGGTAATTTCTTTTGCACTGGAAGAAGTACCTATCAGAGATATTCAACACACCAAGGCTAGTTATTTCATCCTGCACAGAGCCCTAGACAGTAGCTCCACAGTGTCCCATCCATTATACATGTACTGTGAATCAGCTGAAAATGGTCTTACAAATTCTTTTGTAACGTTACAGGGCCTACTGAACAGAGATATCACAAACACTAAAGCAAGTCATCTTATCCTGTATACGGGGTCCCATAGGTTACAGTAGCAAAACACTCCAGAAATTTGCAAAGGAAGCATACTTCTGTATAGTGCACAACCAAGATGACCATATTACGAAAACCAGTCATTTCATCTTGTACTGGGCCCAGGTTACAGTAGCCATAAAGTGCCCCTCCCCCACATAATTATTATGACATCATTTAGCTGAAAAGAGTCATAGTTGTTTTTCTTTTACAATCGAAGTAGGCCTTAGTTTACATCATAGATACCCAAAACATCAAAGCCAGTTAGGTTTTCCCAGCCAATTTCGCACTTTTGTTGGTTCATTAATTTTGATAGAAGGTTCGAATTCGTAAAATGGGTATTCAAATTGGCTGGTACCCTACGTTCATTCAAATTCGCCTTGACTTGCCGGAAAGTGTATTTCAGTCATTAAATTTCGCGAAAGACAGTCAAATTCCAAACGTGTTTATTCAAATTCAAATCATGCTATTTCTTTGTTTCAGATCTTTTTAACATGTCTTTCTATGTGTGTTTTCGTTTCATCTATAAATTACTGTTATAAAGCAGTAAAAGTGTCATATTTCTTATCTAGTATAACTGGATTTGGTTGTTATGTAACCAGACTGGTAACGCTCCTTCTCTTTCATATACATGTCATTATAGGCATATACGTGTACCAGTAATGCAGCTTAACTTCATTTTTTATAGTCATGACAGCACAATATATACAGACGTATATCTCTAGAAGACATAGAAAGAATTATAAAAAAAAAAAACATTTGAGGATCATAACCTTTACTTCTTGTAACTGGCCGACCGCTCGGAATAAAGCGCTCGTAACGGCCAGATAATTTGTGGCTTCTTACTTCTTTGGATTCAAAAAGCACGTTAAAAAATGGTGTCAAAGTCTCTTAAACGAATACGAAAAAATGAAATGCTATGATGCTTACAAAACAATAACTACGACGAAAGAAAATAAGGAAAGAGGCCAAGCATGAACATATCTGTTTAATTGACTGCAGAACATGTTAAATTAGATGGCCAGAAATCAATTTGAATGAACGAGCGCAGCATGTAATCACGTGACTATATCATTATGAATTTATGAATGAACGGATAGTGGAATGGTACTTGTCTTATATATGGATTTCAGTAGAAAAAGTGTTATTTAGAATAAGGTTAGAGGTAATGTGAATGTTTCAAAATAAATTTGAATGAAGAGATTAATATGACATTGAACTACCATGTCATCTAGGCGAAGTTTTTGCTAAATTTAATTCAACATTAAAGAATTCGATTAAAAGAGGTGCGATATTGGCCCGGATGCAGGGCCCTTGACAGGTATAGCCCAAAGGTATTCCCACCCCATATGAATTAATTGTTTTTACGTGAAAACAGTCATGTATGCCTATTTTCCTTGGCAGTGGAATTAACAGCTGACATACGTAAAACACAAACCCATCCAGTTAAGGGGCCCCCAGCCAGTAGCTGGAAAGTGCTCCCGTATTATTATATTCTATGTGAAAAGAATCATTGCTATAATTTCTTTTGCAATGGAAGTAGTACTCAAGGAGGTATCAAAAACACCGAAACCAGTTATATAGCTGTACGGGGCCCCACGGAGTGTTCCTAAAGTGTCCCCACATGTAATTCTACTATCAAGATCTGCATCCCGATCTATTCAATCTGTCAGATCGGGAGAGAGCGGCAAAAGTGTACGGGGACCGGGAGCATCGTAGCAGCAGCGTTTGGGTGATGGGGTTGGATCTGGCAATTTTACAGATCGGGAAGAAATTTTGAACTGGTTCAAAATTTCTTCCTCATCTCCCCATCAAGATTGACCTATTTTGAATCGTAGCTCAAACGGGGAGAGAGCAGTGACAGTGTAAATACCGCGGGATGAGCGTAACAATTCCAGGTTTTTCTGACCGTAGTAACAGCGGCACAAGAACGGGAAATATAGTCTAAACTAGACACCGACGACATGGTCCCGCTGCTACGCCGCTTGATCAAAGCACGACCTTCCCGCTTTAACGACGCTCTCACTAAGTTCTCTACTCTCGTATAAAATCAAGGCCTGTTGCTACGACGCTTCATTCCTGCTTCGATAACGCTGTTGGCCGCTTTAGCTACGCTGTTCCTACGCTTTCCCAGACTCAATTATGCACGTCTTCCGCTCTCGCCGCTCTAAAATCGAACGTAGCCGATACGCTGGAAATGTTTGCCAGAACAGCAAAACTGATGATGATGAGGAGGACGCGTTGTCGTTGTCGCGAAAACGAAGACGGAGGAGCGCATATTTAAGAAGAAGAGATGCAAACAATAAAGAGAATAAAGCAAAACACTTTGGAGCTACTGTACGGGACCCTGTGCAGGATAAGATATCTGACTTTGGTATTTTGATATCCGATGGATACTACTTCCATTGCAAAAGAAATTAGCCGTGACCCTTTTCGGCTGAATGAAACCAATATGGCCTTTTTTACGATCAGTGGTGTAACTTTTGTACTCAGGGGGTCAAAATTTCAAACGAGATATTTTTTCATTATTCTGTTTGATTCCTGTTGGAAAGTATTCAAATTTTTGAAAAAATAACATTTCAGACCTTAAAGCTGAAGAGTTATTGGTGTAATTTAAGGAAAACCCTGGCACCTGAAGTAAATTTAAGCAAAATTTTGTTTTCATGAATTGCACCATAATGACAAAACTCTGTAGTCAAACTTCACCATGCAAAGTTTATATGGTTAACAACAATATATAGTTTGTGAATCAAAACTATTTGGGGGTTGAATATAAAGTGATTTTAAAAAAAATACATGAGATTTATAAATTTTTGGTAAAAATACCAATTGACATGCAATTTTTAAGATTTTAACTATTTATTGGAGGGCAAGCCAGGTCAAACTCTATACTATAACAAGTCTTTAAGAAGGGCTACCTTCCTATGTAGGTTAAATGAAATTCCAATCATTTCTTTAAATCTTGGATTTTTCACACATGGATGTTTCGGAGGTGACAGTTAACATAATAGAATGTTTCGGAGGTGACATTAATATTAACGCTCAGTTTTTTTGAGAATAAGTGACAATAACACAAAACTTCTTCTTTTTATCAATGCTTTTAATAATTATAACTCGAGAACAAGAAATTAACTCCTGTTTCAAGCAGATAAATCACACAGAACAAGTGTTTTTTTACACTTCATTAGTTAGCATGGGTACCGGTAGTTTGCCTTCCATTTGGACGAAGGTTTTAAGCTAAATATTGTAATCTGAAGAAACATGGCATTCCATTTTCTACCTTAAATTGAGATGAGGTGTGAGATCATTTTAGTAATGTTTCTTTGCTCTCAGAACGTTTTATTCCACAACACCAGGGAAGAATCACTTCGTTTCGGAGGTGACATTCAATGTTAACATTGTGTTGAAATATTCATTTACAGTAAGAATATGACCGACATAAGCTAGATATTGTAACCTGAAGAAACATGGCTTTCCATTTTCTACCTTAGATTGAAATGAGGGTGTAAGATCATTTTAGTAATGTTTCTTTGCTCTCAGAACATTTTATTCCACAACACCAGGGAAGAATAACTTTGTTTCAGAGGTGACATTCAATGTTAACATTGTGTTTAAGTATTCATATAGTGTATGCCCCCCCCCCCCCCCAAATTTACAATTAGACTTTGGCATTGATAGCACCCAACATGATTAAATCAGCTAAAATCTACTTTGGGGTCTTAAATTATAACATCTTAGCTCTATTTTGCAGAAAGCCCCAGTCAATTTGGTTAAGTGGTCTCAAAGAAATGTGGATTGTTATAAAGGATGTCAGGAGTCTGATTCTTCCAAGTTTAGCACTTGGATGCTCTTGGAACTGCATATTAATGTGTAAACACAATATACAGAACTTGGAGGGAAGGGATTCCTGACATGCTCTACAAAAATTCTCATTTCTCTTTGACCTCTGAAGCAAATTGAATGGGGTTTTCTGCAATGTGTGGGCAATGAGTTATATCTTCAATCCCTCAAATTGTATTTTAGATTGATTCACTATCTTTAAAGTTATCGTTGTGGAGGGTACCATTGTAATTTTTTGGTGGGGACATAGGTTATGAATGCCAACAGCAAAAATTCTTATTTGACTTGTATTATGTTTTTGTTTGCACATAGTATTATAAATAGATTAATTCAAGGATGTTCATGAATTCTTCATCATTCTTGATAGCCACCATACAAATGTTATAATACTGGTGAAAGGTGTTTTGTTCATCTGGGATAAATTTTCTATAATACCAGATGCATTTAAACTACTGACATTACTAAAATGTATTTTATGTATCTTTCTGAATTGCTTGAAAATTACCAGCAAATCATATATATTAGTCACTTTTGAGAGTAAAAAGTATAAGATAAGAAAAAATCATTTTATTGTTTTGGAGGTGACACAACACAGAGACAACCCAACTTCTCAGGTGTTAACTAATATATTGTGAACATTCATGTCTTTCCTCATGGCTTTAATTTTCAAATATAAGCTCTTTCTTTCAGTTCTTACTTGTTATTTTGTTTAGTTATTCTCTTTCATGATAGTGGATACCAGCTCATATTTTGTTTTAGATTGTAATTCATACTAATCTTTAGCAAGTTTTTACAGTTTGGTTAAGACAACAGTTTGTGTTTCCCAGTTGAAGAGAGCAGCATAATGCTTTTGTGTGAACTTATGGGGATTTTTTTTTTTTGTTAAGTTACTTTACCCATCAACTTCTCAGAAGGTCCTGGACACAAACTGGTCTCAAATAACCCTATAAGGGACCGAAAAAGGACAAGTTCACCTCAATAGACACGAGGGTTGAGTAAATACAGCAATATCTAATAGTAAAACACATCAGTGAGAGTTTGAGGAAAATAAGGCAATCTGTTCCAGAGTTATGAATTTTTGAAGTTTCTGCTCAGTCAAAGCTGAATGAGAAGACTTCTATAGCTTGTGATGTCACACGTGTATAAGGATATAGAGAAAGTATCAAGAAAATTCAACATATTTTCACTTTCTTGCATACATGTAACAAAAGAACACTTGACTTCCCTCTTTTGGAAGGCATTGTGAATAATATTGCCCTAACATACATCAGCAGCAAGTTGAAGAAATGTGCACTTGTTTTCAAAAAGTAAAGTTTTGTGAAATTCATTTATATTTTCTTTATATCGTTGTATGCATGTGACATCATACACTGTCGTAGTCGTCTCATCCAGCAGTGATTGCATAGATACTTTAAAAAAACATAACTTTTGAATGGATTGTCCAATTTCCCAAACTTTCAATGATGTGTTCTACTAATGTTGTTGCATTCACTCAATCCACATGTATATGAAGGTGGACTTGTCCTTCAAGAAACCATTTTCTTTTCCTTGAAATTCCAGTACCATCTTAAAGCCAAATTCTAAGATAAAACATAATAACAAAACAAGGTAAACACGTCATCAAAATTATATTGAGATAGAACTACAAATCTTTTTTTTTTTTGGATCTTTCCCTTTCCATTCCTGGGGACTTGTTCCTCTGTTCACTTTAGTTGTCAGATAACTTCAATAATCTTAAAAAATACAATGTCATAAACAGTTGGTTCAACTTGGAAAATGTAATAATTATTGTCATATTAAAAAAAAAAATCACATAATTTTGTTTATGATTACCACGTTGTACATGGAAAAACAACAACTAAGAATTCAAGAACAAGTTGTGCACCAGCTATAGGCATGTGGCCTTTTTGTGGAGTTTGATTATTTTATGATTTTTTTTAAGATTGTGGACTAGGGCATGCATGAACTGCCACATGTATCACTTTGGTATCAAGGGAATTCTGGTGAGCTAGGTATATCTACAAAAGTCACTTCTATTGTGATGATTTTGTAGATATTAAATGTATTTGAAAATGTTAATAGATAGTGAAAAGGAACTGAAGTCTTGCCTTTCACTATCACATAACAATATGGTGTTAACAAACAATGTCACCTCCGAAACACAAGAAAAAGCAACCTACATGGAAAGCTGTGATTGGTAAATCTTCACAACTAAATTGCTTAAATTGGAAATCAAGCTTCTAAGATGAAAGCATCTATATGTTTACTTAACTAAAGCAGGAGAATTGATCTTGATTACAATATTATATATACAACAGATGGGTGTATTTTGTGCATTCTCTTTGTTAAAAAAGTGAAAAAATGTAAATTTGCCCTAAAACGTACAGTATAGTAATAAAAATAAGAGTGAGAGTGTGTTAGTTGATTTCTCCACTTTGAGACTTATGTTACTAAAATAAATGAAACCATTGGTGTACATGATATGGTTTCTCTTCAATAGAAATGAGCAAAAACTCTTGTTAACAGTGTTTTGTCACCTCCGAAACAGTAATTCTTAGTTTTTATTAGATCTTTTATTAATCTCTAGAAAATTCTCACTTCCTGTTGCCATATTACTATTTTCATCCAAAAGAGATTCCTGTCAATTGGACAGAATCAAACAAAATTGCTTTGTCTTCGAGAAATTATCAAATATAATACACTTGTTGTTTCGGAGGTGACGATTGTTTCGGAGGTGACAAGTGTTAACGGAAAATTGTAAATTGCTCCGAAATGAAAACAACAGGCTATATTTCTACTACCTTCCTTCAGAGATTATGTGAGGGGATATGTTACATTTTTGTAAATGTAATGTATAACTGATGTCAAGAATAAAAAAATCAAATACATAAATCTGTTGTCTCGGAGGTGACAGAAAAGTTAACGGAAAAGTTGCATAAATTTATAAACACTCACCAAAAAATAATAAGCTATTTGAATCAAATAATCTTTGGATTGAAGTTAAGTCAGATTGATTACTATTCTGTTTTGATGGAAATTAGCAAAGTTGAATTTTATAATTGTGAGCAAGAGCTAACTCAAAAGAGGGGTTAATTGTTAACGGAAAATGTCACCTCCGAAACATAAAGTTTGGACAATTTCAGTCTTTAAAGAAGACAAAGCAGAACCTGGTAAACATAATAGCTCTTAATGTTGGATACCTGTCTATCACCACAACAACAAAAATAATGAAAAGGAATAAACAATTTAATATGCTAGGTCTGACAAAAAAACCATGTCAGAGTGCATACACCAAAAGTGTTGGATTTCAAGCATGTAAGTGCATGCCACATCTGAAAGAAAAAGAGAGGAAAGTTCATTAAGG